>NW_017728906.1:98202939-98222329 GCF_001723895.1 Crocodylus porosus
AAGTTGTTGGAGAGTAGGCTTAGATTAGATATCCGCAAGAACTACTTCACAGTCAGGGCGGCTAGGATCTGGAATCAACTTCCAAGAGAAGTGGTGCTGGCTCCTACCTTGGAGGTCTTTAAGATGAGGCTTGATGCCTACCTGGCTGGAATCATTTAAGCCCAGTTTTTTCTCTTGCCCAGGCAGGGGTTTGGACTTGAAGATCTACAAGGTCCCTTCCAACCCTACTTCTATGATTCTATGATTCTATGAAAAATGAAGAGTCATCAGGAGAGAAAAAGGATACAAAAGGAGGAGTTTCAGAGCAGCAAAGGGTCCTCAAGAGGAGAACCCATGGACAGAGGGCATACCACCAGCCTGTCTCACCCACCTGCTGACATCTGACATTCAAGAGAGAACCTCAGAGTGAAGCTTGCACACTGGCCAGACATACCTTGAAACTGTGAACCCTGGGACTAGTAAATGTAGATTTGTTTGCATCATTCTTATCTCATACCACTGTCCATCAATAAAATTTGCCTATTATCAAATGGAGTGGTCTTGGGTCTAAAGGTTTTGGGTCAGCCTGGAACAAGGTATTGAGTTATAAATCAAGTGCCAACAGTTGGGGCTGCACTGCCCCAACTCAACCTGTTGCAATCCCATGCACACATGTAAATGCTGTGTCTGGAAGCAATAAGCTCTATATACTGCACTGGAATTTATTCAGGCTCATTAATAGCATGTGTAGATGTGCCCACTGTCTCCTCCTCTTCTGGCAGTATGTTAATCTTCATAGTTTCATACATCCTAGAGTCAGAAAGGACCTCAACAGATCATCGGATCTGAACCCCTGCCTAGGCAGGAAAGACTGCTGGGGTCAGATGACCCCAACCCAATGTCTATCCAGCCTTCTCTTAAAGACCCCCAAGGTAGGGGAGAGCACCACCTCCCTTGGAAGCTCATTCCAAATTTTGGCCACCCTTACTGTGAAGAAGTTTTTCCTGATATCCAGTCTAAATCTGCTCTCTATCAGTTTGTGACCATTGTTCCTTGTTACCTCAAGAGGCTCCCTGGTGAACAAAGCATTTCTGATCCCTTGCTGTGTCCCCATAAAGAATTAGTAGGTGGGCACAAGATCACCTCTCAGTCTTCTCTTGCACAGCTGAAGAGGTCCAAGTTCCTCAGTCTCTCCTCATAGGGTTTTTCCTGTAAGCCCCTAACTATACAAGTGACCTTCCTCTAGATCCGCTCGAGTCTCTCAACATCCTTCTTGAAGTACAACACCCAAAACTGGACACAGTACTCCAACTGTGTTCTGACCAATGCCACATAGAGGGGAAGTATCACCTCCTTGGTTCTATTTGTTGTGCATCTGCTGGTGCATGATAAAGTGCAGTTAGCTTTGCTGATGATTTTGTCACACTGACAACTCATATTCATCTTGGAGTCCACTATGACTCTGAGATCCCTTTCTGCTTCTGTGCTGCTGAGAGGGTCACTTCCCAACCAGTAGGTGTGCTGGATATTTGTGCATTCTAGGTGCAGCACTCTGCACTTGTCTTTGTTGTACTGCAGCCTATTGTGTTCTGCCCACTTTTCTAACCTGTCCAGGTCTGTCTGCAATCATTCCCTACCATCCAGAGCGTGTACTTCACTCCACAATTTAGTATCGTCCACAAACTTGGACAGAGTACACTTCACAGCCACATCCAAGTCACTGAAGATATTGAAGAGTACAGGTCCAAGGTACGAATGCTGTGGGACCCCACTACCCACATCCTTCCAGGTTGATACCAACTCGTCTACTACCACTCTTGAGGTGTGACCACTCAATTTGCCACCCACTGGACTATGTAAACATCTATGTCACAGCCTCTTTATTTATGAGAATGGGATGAGATGCCATATCAAAGGCCTTGCTAAAATCCATGAAAACAACATCTACCTCTACTCCTGCCTCTAAGCATTTTATGACCCTGTTATAAAATGAAACCAGATTGGTCAGGCATGACCTACCTGCTACAAATCCATGCTGGTTTCCCTTTATGCATTATTTTTCGCGCTGGACTCCCACAAATATGATCCTTTATAATCGTTTCAAGGACCTTTCCAAGGATGGAGGTGAGACTGACTGGCCTATAATTACTTGGATCCTCCTTCCTTCCCTTCTTGAAAATAGGGACCACACTGGCCCTTTTCCAGTCCTCTGGGACCTGACCCAAGCACCATAAGTGCTCAAACAGCTGTGCCAGTGGTTTTGCTATGACAGTGGCCAATTCCTTCAGTACTCTCACATGCAGCTCATCTGGGCCTGATGACTTGAACACATCCAGTCCATCCAAGTGACTCTGTACCAAGTCAGCATCGACAGATGGTAGGCTGGTGTCCCTCTGACGCCCATCTAAGAAACCATTAGGCGACTTCTCTTGACCCCTATTCAGGAACACCGAGGCAAAAGACTCACTGAATAGCTCAACCTTGTCCCCCCGTCAGTCACTAATTGCTCCTTCTTGTTCAGTAGGGGCCCTATGCTGCTCTGTGCCTTCCTTTTACTCCCCACATACCTAAAAAAACCCCTTTTTGTTGTCTTTAATTTGTGTTGCCAGCCTCAGCTCTGTAGTTGATTTGGCTTTTCTAGCTGCCTCCCTATAAGTGCTGGCCAATTAGGTATACTCCTCCTTGGTAGCTTCATCCTGCTTCCATTGCCTATACACCTTCTTTTTGCTCTTAGGCTCCCCTGGATTTCCCTGGTTAGCCAAGAAAGTTTTTTGGCTCCTTTCCCCTTTTCCCTTGTACCGGGATAGTCTCCCTCTGTGCCTGAAGCATCGCTTCCTTTAGAAATGACCACCCTTCCTGGACTTCTATCTCGGCAATACTCTTATCCTGCAGTGCATCATTGACTAGATTCCTGAGCACACTGAAGTTAGCCTTCCTAAAGTCAAGTACTTCTACCCTACTAGTTATCTTACCCACCCTACACTGTATGGTGAATTTGATTGATAGGTGGTCATTGTCCCTAGGGTGACAACGAATCTGCAGCTCCCCTATCAGATCCTCCCCCATGGCCAACACCAAGTCCAGTAATTTATTTTTCCCTACACTTCCCTAACACTCTCCTGTTATTTCCTAACAAAAAAACTGCTCAGAATTGATTGAATTCTCTGCATAGTGTTAGGCCAATAGGAAGAAAAACATGTTTCTCAATTTACTCTTCAACTTGCCTCATAATAAGGCATTTCCATACTTCTCTTCTCCAATGTGTTCCAAAGACACATAATGGAGGGGCACAAGGAACAATGAGTATTCATGTAGGAAATTTTAAAAGGTGGATTTATTACTGTAGTGTAAACAACTCTTTTCTATAACTTCAGCTTTAGTAAGGTGTAAGTAATCTTTAAAATCTAAAAGTGAAGGTTATCAAATATATGTGCAAAGTAGGTATCTTTGGTTCTTGACTGAATTATGCCCTTGGGGGCAGGTGAGTATTTAAATTCACACTTATATTTTGCCATTCCCTGTCCTATGCTGATTCCAAGTCTGTTTGATCAGGTTCATCCCTTCTTTCTTTAACTTTCCAGTTTCCCCTGCCTTGAGTCTTCCTGACTCACCATTTCCCCCAGTTTCTGTTCTAAAGTCCTATATAACCTGTATCCACTTACATATAGGAATCTAGAGCCTACTTGTAAATGTGCTTGATAATTCCTTGTACATCCACTGTATTGTAGCATGTCCTCAATTCTGAATGTACTAGCATTGTACAGCTGGCAGTGAATCAAATTTATCAACTAGTTTTACAGAAAATTCTGCTTTTTTCCCATTCTGAATAACAGTTTAGGACCTAATGTTGGGTAATGGTGGTCGCTGATAGCAGAGATGCTGGTGCATTTCAGAAAAGGCTGAGCTGCAATCTGCAAAGAATGAGCGGGGTGAGAAGCCTGTACTAGTATAGGTTCATACTAATTACCCTGTGAGAAAACTTCAGTAGAAAAGCAAAAATAAAATAAAAACAGATTACCTTTTATCATACAGTAGCATACAGTAGCTGTCTAAACATATTGCAAGTTTAAAACATTGGGCACAGATGGGATTTGCTAATTAGCTTTCAGAGAAAGACCTATATGTATCATATTGAGTAAGGTCCTGATTCAGCAAGTCATCTAAGTATGTGCCTATAAGTAAGAATATCAATATTTCATTTACAGCTAAGGAGACTCCTCATATGTCAAAATGGTCAGGAAATGAGAAACCTATTAATTGAAAGTTAGAGATCAAGACAAACCCTTTTTTTTTTTTTTTTTAACAAAGCTTTAACAAAAGCAACAGATGCACAATAACACATACACCACAATGATCCGTAAGCCAGTGGCTAGGTCAGTCACTGGGGATGCAGAATACAAAGGTTCAAGTCCCTGCCGTAAATCAAACCAGAGATTCAGGTCTTAGCTTGTTATATCCCAAAAGAATTCCCTGACTCTCAGTTATTGGTTATTCTGCTCTCCACTTGAATTAATGTTAACTGGAGCATGCATCCGAACTTTGTTATTCCATGTGAGTGCCCTAACCACTCTAAGGTTTCTATTTCACTCTCTTTGGCCAAGTAAATTCTTAATTATTTATACAGAGTAGAACAGTTCCAAGAGCAGAAAGATGAATGAATAAAAGGAATGAAACTGATATTTGATTCTGCCTTATAAAAGCCAATGGGTAGTCTACTTAATAGAGATGTGGAAGGCTAAGGTTCAATTTGGATGGGCAGCAACTGTAAATCAGTTTCATGAATCCCGGTCAAGTATTTTTCCTGTGGATGTCTAATTTTTCAGAGTAGGTAAAGGACTTTCCTTCTTTCTAAATTCCACTGTTGCTGAAGTTGGTATGTATATTTCTGTGGAGAGTTCTGATTTTGACAAATCAGCATTTTTTGATGGAAAGTTTCATTAGAAAACTCCCAGCCAACTCCAAAACATGGAGGTTTTGACACACCACTCATATAGACACACAGATCATCATGCACATCACTACACACAGGTATACAGAAACACAAAACAACCATTCCATTCAGACATAATAGTTACTGGCAGCAGTAGTTCAATAATAGCACTGGGTGGCTGGCCCAGGCCTTATTGAAAGAGAGAAAGATCCTGGAGATAGCAGCTTTGGAGTGGGGTGAACAGACGTGTCTGTGCTCCAAAGAAACAGCAGTTGAGAGGCTCACTCAACTTGGCATTTTCAAAGTCCCCTTTTATAGGGCTTTGCATCCTTTGTTTCAGTGCTTTGGGGTTTTTCCATACCCAGTTTCTGTTTTTGTAGTTGTTCTTCATTCATCTTCTGCTTATCTCAGCCCGAGTTCAGTTTGTTCGTAAAAGTTGGTATCTCAGCCTTGGAGTGTCCGTGCCTTTCTCCTCCTCGTTATCTCCTTTGTGCCCTAGGCCTCAAAGGGATTCTTCAGTCATCTATTAATTAGTTTACTGACTGGTAACTTACATTTGGCACCTTGGTGCTTATATAAAACAGTTAAATCTTCTTCTCCCTGGCTGTATGCCATTCTGTCACCATTCACATACACTTATTCAAAAAAGGGCATACAGAATTCATTCACTTATGTCAAGAAAAAGAATACAAAATGGAGTTTTCAAGTTACTTACAGGACAAAACTAACATGGTTACATTTCACTACTATTACATTCTAGGTTAACATCAGCTACATTAGTTCAGTTCATGCTACACCTCGCTGTGGCTGTCAGTCTGGCTCCACCTGGTAGGATTGCTGCTGCTGCATCCCCAGGAGGCCCAGCTACTTGTCCCCACCAGCCCAGCTACTTTTCCCCACTGCAGCTACTTGTCCCCGGGGAACCAAATGTCTGGACTCATCTGGATGCAGGCAATTAGTTTAATGCAGTCTAATAGCACCGCACATGTAGATAATGATGCTTTACTGAAGAGCTAATTAGTCAACTTTGCAGTAAAGCTCACATGCAGATGTGCCCAGTGATGGTGTTACACTACTATTCAATAGCTTTTATGTTAGAGCACACAAGCAACAAGTGAGACCACCAGGGTCTGGCTCCTTCTCTGCCTGCAGAGATTTGAACTTACTAATCACAAGGCTGTAGGCTGCTTGGGAGAAGGCTACTTTCACTAGCTCCTGTTGAAATATAAATAAACATAAGACATTCCTCAAAATACCTTAAAATTTGGTCGCATTTCAAATGAAAGTCTGTGTTCAATTGCCTTCCAGCAGAAACAGAAATTGAAACTGGTTCTCCCTCCTGCTGCGTGATTATTCTAACCACTGAGCGACTGGGGAAAGGACATTACCACCACAATCTAGGTCTTTATTTTTCTTCTAAATACTCAAATACTTTCTTAAATGCCAAGCAAAACTCTTTTTCCTTTATTTTTTTCCCCACCTCAGAGAGAAAAACAAATACATTTGATTTTAAAAGTAATATAATATAAACCTAATGTTTATGGGCCTTGGGTGTTTTTCCCCCTGGTTTTTCTGACAAGTTGAAAAAGCAATTATTCATATAGCCTTAGAGATAATGCCTTATCATGAATACTTCTAGGCAGTCTTGTCATTCTCTTTTAAGACCTGCCTGCTTAGCTGAGAGTTTCACCATGCATATTTTTTGCTTTCTCTGGGATAAGAAGATGAAGAAGTAGCCCCCCCCAAATATAAATAAAAAGTGACCTCCAGTCTCTGCCTTAAATCGATTTAACATGGAACAAATCTGTTTTACAGGCTCCATCCCTTGAAAGATTTAGTACAGATACAAAGAGTCCATATGGAACTAATTTGCAAGCCAGCCTGCATTTTAAAATGCAGCGTTTAATTAATAAACATTGCAGTACTTGATCTAATCGTTTGTTTGTTTTCTGATGGAACATTTTTAGAATGTTAGTTCTTTATGCCTCAGTCCAAAACCTGGCTACTAACAATAAGAATGAGGCACTTGGCCAGGTTTTCTGTCATTTTAAGTATAGGACTGAAGTATGAAACACTTTTTCATGTGGTTATCATAAATGTGAATCTGACTTATCTAAGGCATGTGTAGCTACTTGTGTATGCCCACTTAGTGTTCAGTCACATGCAGTTTTTCTCTTTTTGCTTGCCTCTAAAAAAATGAAAACAAGTCAAATCAAAGCAGGTTAATAATCCAGTTTAAAGCCACGAATCTGAAATGAATGTATAGGGAACTACTGTGTAGGAACTGTTTCGAATATATTTTAGAAGTAGAAGAACTGAATAGGACTTAGCTGTCTATCTAGTTGAACATCCCACATCTTACAACAGTTACTCATATATGCTTGCAAGGAAATGTGTACGAAACTCCCGTTAACAATTCTAGAGCTATTTGTCCATAAAAAAACATCTTCTAAGATTGATATACTCACCACTCCTGCATCCTGATTGCCTCAAAAATTTCAGAGGCAAAGTAATCATATACAGTTCTCAAGTGAAATCCCAAGCAGTTAACTGAAATGATATATACATTTCAGATTTTTCGCATTTTACAATTTCCTCCCTTCTTTAACTTAGTTGGAGATATGAGCTGTGCTGAGAGGTGGCTTTGTGAAACTCAATTTTTACCTTGGTCTGCATTAAATTTCACCCATCCTATTATTCCTAGTCACCTTTCTGCTTTCTGAGTTAGCACGAGCACCTGGTAGTTTATATATTGTAACACAGAGAAGGCAATCTATTCCATTTAGAGCTGCTGGCAATGAAACTCCTGCTACTTGATCAGATGCTGCTGGAAATATCATATTTGGCTAAACTGTTCCTTGGCCCACAGCAGTGAAGAGTGCCATCTCTTAACTTCCAAGACTAGGTAGCCTGAAGTCAAAATTGCTTATAAACTGAATTTGCTTGCGTGACAGTACAATAGTGCTGATAGTTGAGCTAGCATTTCCCAGTGTCCATGTATTGCAAAGTTCTAAACTGCAATTTTGCACTGGCACATAACATCTTTATCTCTTAGCTGGTTTTTGCATTAGTGTTTAGGATTATTTACAATGAAATCTTCATCTTTATCGATTATTTTATTTAGCCATAGGTAGGGAAAAAAATGCCAGCAGGATGGATTTAAATTAAAACGAAAGATGGCCAAAGAAAAATAATTAAAGCACCATAGTATTCAGAGAAAATGATTAATACTGAATCTTTCATAATGGATCTTGAATTTGGTCCCTGTCCTGCCAAAGAACATCAAGAGTAATCACTATCATACGAACGGAAGTAAACTGGTACAAAACTGGTGCAAGTGAAAAAAGGTAAAACTCCTTGATATTCTTCACCAGTATAATGGAATAAGTCTTTCTTTTGGTTATGTGGGTCATAAAAAGAAGAAAAAGACATAATAAAAAGAAGAAAATTGCACTTACTTTCAAATAAGAGTGGGTTTCTAGACTTTTTCCTTGTGCCTTAGAAAGATAAATTGCTGAATTGATGCAAATGGTTGCCAAAGATGGTGGAGGCATGGGGGTGCGGGGAGGAAAGGCAGCGAAGTCCCATTTTTGAAGGAGGATAGGGAAGGAAGGAATGTATGTAATGAATGTAAACACTGAAAGTAAGTTGAGTTTGATTGTTTTCCAAGGAGTGCTTTTAGTAACCATCTCCAGATATCTTAAGAAGGCCTTGTGCATAATTGGATGATAAGACTGAAAATAATGTGTGAGGATATAATGTATGAATCATGACAAAAAGCAAGATTGTTCTGGATTACCCTGTAATATTAAGGTTTGGTTTGCCAGTTTTACTGAACTGAAATGAAGCCTAAAATTTCTTACTGCAAGATAAAGTTATGTCTTCAGTTCTAAGGACTCCAGGTTGTCTTTTACAGAGACTGGAGAGAAGTCTAGTGATTAAGAAAGGGGATTGGCGATAACCATTCACAGGTTCTACTTTTGCTTAGTCATTACAACCTTGGGCAAGTTAGCTGGAATAGACAGTTCCACTAATTATTGTCTAAATTGCATATTACATATATGTTAGGAAATGGATGCAAGCAGTGAAGTACACAAATTATTTTTATTTGGCAGTTATTAGATGCGCAAATATGCGTTGAAAAGTTTACATTAAAATCTATGCACTTTCATCATGAACGTGATCTCCAGCAGATCATTCAAACTGGGTGCATCTACATAAGCCACTGACTGCGCAGTAGCATCACATGGCAAAAACCATGCCAAGATGCTACTGCACAGTAGTATCAGGCTGCTCCCCAAAGCATCACTTAAAAGGCATTCGCCGGTGCTACTATGCAGTAACTCTGGTTACTTGCTTATACAAGTTAGTTATACAAGTACTAAATAAATGCACAATAACCACTACGCAGTAGTGTCTCATATAGATGTACCCACTGATTACCAGCCAAGGAGAAAAAAGCAGATTTTGAACCCTGAAGAATGGAGTTGTGCTAACACCAATATATTTCAATATCTATGCCCTAGACTTCCGACATACAACATCTAAGCAATACATATACGCTGACAATGTTGCTATAGTAGCCCAAGGAATAGAGATGACAGAACTGGAAAAGACACTGACTACTGACATGGAAGTTATCGCAGTCTATCTCCACAAGTGGCACTTAACATTGAGCATCAGTAAATCAGTATCTTCACTCTTTCACCTGGACAACTGTTGAATCAGGAACATGCTGAGTATCAGAGTAGGCAACCACATCCTTCTCCATGAGCATACACCAACCTACCTAGGAGTCACATTAGACTGTTCCCAAGATAACTCGCCATCCCAGTTAGATATATAGGACATCCAGGACACTGCCTCTGCTCTGATCTTCCCTTTCCTTCCTGCTCCATCCCTCCCTTTCAAGCCAGCAGCTGCAGAGAGGCAAAGACAAAGTATGCTGCAACAGGCAGGCAGGGCAGCCATAGTGCCTGCCCAGCTGTCTTCCTAGGACACTGCTCTGTTTTCCTTCCCTGCTGAACTGCACCCATGCCCAGGTCACGCATTTTAATCTGTGCCCCATGCTTGGGACCAGCCTCCAAAATCCAGGAGTGCCCCAGGAGAAAAGGAATAGTCTCCCTACCATTCACTCACCTATAAACATCACATTTAGGAGGTCAGCAGTAAAGTCTCTGCACAGGTAACTACCTTAAGAACCTTAGCCAGTTTTCGCACAGCAATTGGGTCCCAGCAGTCACCAATTGTTGGTACTGGATTTATGATCCAAGTACCTTATTTTAGGTGGACCCAAACCCTCAGACTGATCACAACTTCTTCTATTCGATAATAGGAAAATGTAACTGATACACAACAATTAAAGATAAGAATGATTCAGGCAAGGCAAACAAAATCCCCCCTCTCCCCCTCAGTTCTCTATCTACCAGTCCTAGAGTTCACATTGGAAAGAGACTTTTGGCCAGAACGTGAGCTTCATCCTGTGGTTCTTTCTTGAATGCCAGCAGTCTTGAAAGTCGAGGGCTGAGGTGGGTGAGACAGGCTGGTGGTATATGCCTTTATTTTCCAAACCCATCACATGTACACATCTTAATTTTGTCATTTAGTCATTTGACCTTAATTTGGTCATTTGGTCATTAAGACCATCACATGTGCACATCTTAATTTGGTCTGTCCACCAAAACTGGAAATCCCAGGGACTCCACAGCTGGTCACTGTGGCCTAGCCAACACAAGAAACTTTTCTCATGTTATGGATTATCAGGGAACAGTGTGGCACATATTCAATATCCCAGCCTGGGCCGAATAACAGACCAAAAGGTGTAATAAAAGCAATAGTAATCAATAGAAAGATATTATCCCTCCCACACCTGCAAATGCATGCATCGTACAACTCAAAACTTCTCACCCCAAATTCTGTCTTAATAGAAGGAGACAACTGTACTGACTTCAATGGACAGTGAACCTCTTTACACCAGGACTGAATTCAGTGCCCAAAGAACCACACTTCCCACAGCCTCTTTTTTTTCTGTATGGCATCTGATATCAATTTCCAAATCTGTGAGCCACTGCATGGTATTATTGCTCAATGTGCAGATTTCATCAACCCCATCTGGCCATTTGTAAAAATTGCAGCTTTTAACTAGGTGCTGTGCTGTTTGTTGTACTTGCTTTAGTAAGTACTAAATGACTATGCAGTACCCACCGGTATTGCACAGTCCCAGTGGCACATGGGTCATTTTTGACCCTACTGAGCAGTAGCAACAAGCTCGTTGCTACTGTACAGTAGGGTTGAAAACGATCCATGTGCCACTGGGACTGCACAGTACTACTGCAACATCACGGTAATAACAAGCTACATCACTGTAACTCATTGCTATGACATCATCTTGTGTAGATGTGCCCACTAGAAACAAAAGTAGACTTTGGTATCTAAGTGTTTCTGTTTTACCTTATTCAAGTCATGATAGTCCATTAATGGATGCACTTTTGTAACTTTCTAATTTTCTCGCCTTTAAGAATAAATCATAGAAAAGCTGTGAGGAGGAGGAGGACCTAACCACCTTTTGTATTAACTGTTTGTCTGGGACCTGAGCAAGGTGAAATAGAATTAGACTTAGATGCCTAAGCCCATTTACTATCTGAGAGATGGAATCACTGGAATAGAATCTGGCCTGCATTACCACAATTTAGATTACCTATATCCTAGGGCAGTGGTTCTCAAACAGGGTGCCTTGGAACCCTGGGATGCCATGAGATCCTTTTAAGGGTGCCAAGGGGTGACCTGCATTTCCAGCACTGTTAGTTACTACACATGACTCACAAGATAAACTGAGAGATTTCAAATATGACTCCATAGTGTCAAAACCTTTCTGACTTGTTGTGGACGTCCTGAGTTCTTCACAATGGAAAAAATTGCTCTGCTATTTTTTTCTGTAATCAAGAAATGAGTAAAAAAACTAAGTACTTTCATTTTCCAAGGGGGTTGAGTTTAACAAGACTTGCTTAAAGTCTAAAAAGTCCTAGGGCGTTAGTCATTTACAGCTTTTGGCTACATCCAGATTGTTTCATTTGAAAGAGTGTGAAAGAGAATGAATAATTCATTGCTGTTATATACAACTGTATGATTACAAATCTTATTATTCTGCCTATTGTGCAGATTGCTCAGTTTACCCATGTTTACAATGGGTATAACCATAATTAAGATCTGTGGTTGAAAAGCAGTATGTAACAGCAACATATTATTAATCTGTTTCATGTTTTTCCCTACAAGTGGATCAGGAGAACTTTTAACTTTTTTAGCCCCTTTCCTACACTAACCCTTCAACCCATTATGATTGAACTTTATCTTAGAGAGTTCATGTAATGTACAATGAAATATACTCTAAAGAAATAAAAGGAAATAAAGAGCTGGAAGAAAAAAACAGTTTAAAACCATAAAGTAAAAATGTTAAAGAACGCCTGCTCAGGTTCATTAGTACACTATTATTATTGAACCCTATTGAACCAAATGCTGTTGAACATTATCATTATTAAATACTTTGTACAGTGGAAGTTTTGCCCAGCTAAGAAATGAATAACGAATTTTGACTTTGATTAAGAATAAAGAAGTTTATATGGCTGATTTTATAACAAATAATTCAGGCTATTAGAGTTCATCAAGGTAAGAAACAAGATTTCCTGGACTTCATCTTAATACAAGTGGCAACTGTAATTTAAAGGTGGTACATATCACACATCCCATGGGTGATCAGAGATATTTTCTTGACTAAATAGATAATTATTACTTTTGAGATCTGTAAGAATGCAAAGGAGGCATGCAGTGAATCTTTTCTTCTTACTATATAAAATGGCTAAAATAATGTCTGAATGAGAAAGGCACAGCTCTTGTTATTTTACTTTTTCCTTTGATAACTACATCTCTGTATCCTAGCATGCAAGGAATACGACAATCATGTTCTACAGTCTTTCCCATTTCACTTTTTTATTTGTTTATCAAAGATTTTCCAAATTCATCCAGATCTTTTTTATGCCTATAGTCTTGCGCATTCCTCTTGCAACTCATCTTTTCTTTATGCCTCTTGCTTCAGAGACCCATACTGGAGCTACCATTTTTCCAGAAATAGAAATCTGTAGTTTCTTTTCAGGCAGCATACTTAAGTATTAAAGGGAAAATGTTTCTGAAAAAAAGCTAGGTTCTTCTTTCCAATGTTGCTTTCCTGAGAAACTATAAACAAAGACAGTGTCCCTAATATACAATGCAGAGCACTGTCAATACGAATCCAGACAGCCTATTTTTTTCTTTAAAAATGTTATAGATACAGATATATGCTTACATATATACATATCTCCATTTTTTGTTTTTGTTGATTCCTCTGGTACTTCTTGAGGGTTAGTAAGTATTTGAATATCCAGATTTCCTAGCTACACATAATAATCTGTATAAATCCTGTACACCAGGGCTGTCCAACTTCTAGACAGCCAACAGTCACATGCTAAATGGGATACAGCCTGGGGGCTGCACAAGGCACAGGCTGCAGACCAAAGGCCACTTGCATGCCCCCCTCTCCCAGTTCTTTCCCACCATGTGGGCAGCCTAATGTTCCCCACACCTCTTCTATGTGCACAAAGAGGGCAAGCTGGTTCCTCTTCTTCAGACACGTGGGCAGCTCACCCCTCTGCTGCACGGTCAACCTGGTTTCCACCTGCCACACAGAGCACTTTCCTTGCCTCCTGGCCATGTTCACACCTGCACCCACTGGCAGCATGGCATCTCCCCTTGTTGTGCATATCGCAAGCAGCCAAGCCCCGTCCCACAGTGTATTTACAGCATGGGCATCCTGGCCCCTGGCACCCAGTCTGGTCCACTGCATCATCCTGCCTTCAGGAAAAGGAGCTGGAGATGGGTTGTGGAGCCTGAAGAACCTGGCTGCTGGGACAGGAGCGGTGGGGTAGGAGTGTGGGGGAAAGGAGAGCCTGGCTGGAAGCTCATAGGCCACATACTAACCTTTCAGGGGCCACATGCAGCCCATGGGCCACCGGTTGGACAGCCCTGTAATACACTTTTTCTGGGCAAGACAGCATTATGGGCCATAAAGTGGTATAAGTTGTTACAAATAACTCCCTGTTGTAATCAGCAAAAATAACAGGTTAAAAAGTTAATGGAACAATCTGGCTCCTTGTTTCTATGTCACACACAGATATACTGCTAATAAGGTTTACACTACAATAATAACTGTGTTTATGGATGATTGTGAAACACTTATGATTAACTATGATTTATCCAAGTTCAGGGAGAGTTTTAATCTTCCCAAATCCTTAGGTTATATTGTGGTTTCTTGATTATGGCAATAGCACATTAGGCTTTAAATGGCTATGCAGAAAAGAAAAAGAGCAAAGCTATAACATAATTTGGTCATAATCTTGGTTGTTTTTTGGTGCACATAAGGCCCAAATCCTTTATTTGTGAAAACACACAGTGTTGCTCAAGAGTAATATTGAAGAAAATGTCACTTTTAGAAGAGGTAATTAGGAAATAATTCTTTGCATCAGAAGTTGTCTGTATTTCAAGAAGGGGTACATAACTTGCAAAAAAAATGTATTTTGGGGGCGGGAAAAGAGAAATACAAAGAAAAGTATTTTGAGCAACAGATGATGGGTCAGATTTCAAATCCAAAATCAGGAACTGATTCTCTGGAGCAGATTTGGTTAAACTTTGATAAAATGTTCAAGATTCAGCTTATTCCTTATTTCTCATTAACCATTATAGATGGCATTCCATATACAGGCAAGTATTGTTCAAATAACGAACATATTGCTCACAGCATTACAAATCCTTTTTGCCTTCAGATAATATTCAGATAGTGCAAATTATACGGTGTTCAGAGGTTTTTGAATTTGGAGTTTGAAAACCTTGGTACTTGAACACAATCCTAGCTCCGATCCAAATTAAAATACAAGTTATCTTGTTTGTTTGTTTGCGGGGGGGAGGGATCCAATTCTTTATTGACTCAGGGAAAATAATTCAAGTCATTTTGGTTCCCATCTCTATTCTCTTTTATCAGGCATTAATTAAGTTATTCCCAGTATTATTGTGTTTAAAAATACTCCCCTCATTTTTTAAGTTTAATGAAACTATCCTCTTTCTCCAGCTAAGTAAATGCTTCTCCCTCAGGAAACTTGACTATTGAATTGTTTTCCTGTAAGCATATATCACACTTATGCAAATTAATACTGTGGTGTTGATATGAATTCTATATGCTTTCAGAGTCTATAAACTCACTCAATCAGTTTTACTGCACACAAGGGTCTGATTCTGCATGCTGTTACATTGATAATGTACATCGGTGATTCCACTGAAGTGAATGAACTTATACTAGCATCAAACCAGTATATTAAAAAGGGAGAGTCAAATCCAGGTCTGGTTCAAGTCAGTGTGGCACATCCTGAGAGTCCAACTCTATAGTAAGACTCAGTGGCTGTATCTAAATGCGATGCTGACTGTGCAGTAGCTCATTGCTACTGCGCAATAGCGTTGTGTGACAGGAAGCATGACACAGTGCTACTGAGCAGTAGTAACAAGCTACTGCACAGTCAGCAACACCTAAAAGCCATTCAGTGATGCTACTGTGCAGTAGATACTGCACAATCATTTAGTATTTGTTTATACTAGTATGAAATGACTGCTCAGTAATGACTGCACAGTCAACATCTCGTGTAGACACGGCCAGAGCGCACCCTTCCTCACTACTTTTCTACATGTTAAAAACTCTTATGTCCTGTCATGTGCAGGGTTAAGTCATCCATGGTTATGCTCTCACTTACTAAAGCGGTAGACATTGTGTAATTAGCAGCTCAAAGGAGAACTTGTGCACTGGTAAAAAGGGAGAGAGGAGAAAAGTATAAGTTGCCTAGTTATAGTGGAGGATAGGGAGAACTTGTGACTTTCCCAGGCAGAAGTATGATGAACTGGGAATATTGTTATTCCCTACTGGTTCCTTATTGCCACCAAATTGTGTGTGGTAGCACATAACACCTCATGCTTCACTGCCCAAGTTTCACTGGGAAATGAACAGTAAACAACAGGCTATTCTTGGAGTCCCCCAGTGATATGGGAGCTACCAGGAGTTTGTCAGGACTTGCTGAACTTACCACATTTAGTGTTTTGAAAGTTTTCAGAAGTATTTAGAGCAATAAGAAGGAATGGTTACCATCCTGTTTTTCTTCCAGCAAAGAGGAGCTGAAGAAAATTAAATACTATATTACGCTTGAATGGTAAATCTTATATTCCAAATTATAATTATGTTTCATGGTATCACTAATATTTCCTGGGATATGTTTAGCATATTTTTTTAAATTTCTGTTTGATGTATCTGAAGCCTTTGCACATTCAGAATTGCAGAATTATTTTTTTACTCTTGAACAGAAGGTAGTCTATTATTTTCCTGGCTTGAGATTTATACCCAAGATTTACTGAATAACTACCAGTAAAAAAACAAACCAAGGCAGAAATAAACCTATTCTGTTTTTTTCTGTTGAATATCCAAATGGCTGACATGTGGAATAAGTCTAAATCCTGTTTTCTACAGCCTGGCTAACTTTTATAGAACAAATAACTGACACCTACCTTTGTGACCCATATTAAGTGAAGGGGGGCCAAACCTTGCCTTGGACATTCATTTTCTTGGAACTTTTGTTTTTCGTAAGTAGATGTTCCATGTATTCAAGTTAGAAATGCATCAGGATGATCTTTGAGCTATGTATGAAATATGCAATCTGTCTTTGAACAATGCCTGAAAGGAGAATGGTGTTTTTAGCTCTCTGGAATAATAGAGGCAGCTAGGCCTATTTAGAAGGTAAAATGAGCTCTTGTGGTTTGAACATGTATCACAATAAACAAAAGCTGTTGACAGATATTCAGTTAGAGGCGTGATGGGATCTGATACATGATCCCAACAATTACACCTCCTGCCTTGTCACATGTGATTGTGGAATCGAGAATCAGAGCCTAGTTGCACCCCATTGCTAGTGCAGAGGGAGCCCAGGATCATGGCAAAGGGTTTTGATGCACTCCTGTGCTTGAAAGCACCAATAAACTGACTGGTGCTCCTAGCCTAGCAGAGTCTGAAAGACTCACATTTTCTCCCAAGCCTGGGAGCACCAGTCAGCAAATCAATGCTTCCAGCTGTGGGAGTGTATTAAAGCCCTTCACTCTGGTGTGCTCCCATGGCTAGAAGCACAGATCAGCTGGCTCTCCCAGCTGCAGGGGCACACCAGAATGAAGGGAATTGATGCACTCCCATGGCTAAGTGCGCATGATCACTCCCAGCCGTGGGAGGCACTGGAGCCCTTCAAAGCTCCAGTGTGCTCTGAGGCTGGGAGAGCCAGTCAGCTGATTGGCATCAGCCACACATTCAGTTTAAGTGCAATGGAAGCAGCCACAAAATTATTAACCCCGTATTATCACTCCATTAACTGCATGAACATGGGGCTGGGTTACTACTTAAAACGTGACTAATTGGTTAGTCATGTCCACGAATCCTGGTTTTCTCTGATAATAAACCCCTAATTTTTTAATTAAAAAAAGTAACCCACAATCCACATTTTTCAATAATTAGAATGGGGGGAGAGGGGGTTAATCAAAAAATCGGGGATTTTTTTTTTAAATCAGAGAAAACCAGGATCCCTGATCCCTGATCATGTCTTGCCATGCAGTTACACATTACATTTAGACCATACTAAGGGCACTTAAAACGTGCATGTCTGTACATTAAAACTCATTAACTCATGCTAAGAGTCCTCTGAGTCTCAAAGATACAAGGATTAACTCTGTATCGTACTACCTGGATAGTGTTAGGGTAACTTTAGTCTGCTCCATAGAGATAGAATGAGCAACGTGCAGTGCTCTAGCATCCCAGGATACATCACTCTCTCAGCCCACTCATCCCATGCTTCTGCCTAGTCAGAGCAGGAATAGAGCCTGGGTGTCCTAGGATAGCCACACCCCTCTCACCAACCCTCTACTGCAGGGATTTTCAAACTTTTTAAGTCTAAGTACCCCTGGTGGCCAGATGCCAAGTGGCAGTGGGGGGAGCATGTGGCTGAGCACTGAGCAGGAGGGGCACACCAAGCTTAGCACATGACCAGACATGGGGCAGGGACAGCACGTGGGCAGGGACAGAACACCACCGCCTCCCAGGAGCAGGGCTGGGGCAGGACAGGGAAGCTCACCAGGCTGGGGTGAGGGCAGCAGCACTCCTCTGCAGGATGGGGAAGCTGGTGTATGACAGCAGCAGCCACCGCATGCAAACTTCCCCACCCCACAGAGGGATGTTTCTGTCCTCACCCCAGCCTGGTGGGGTTCCCCACCTTACCCCAGCCCTGCTCCTGGGAGGCAGTGGCGATCTATCCCCGCCCACCCGCGCATACCCCTAGGACCAGCTCAAGTACCCTCAGAGGTATGCGTACCCCCGGATGAGGACCCCTGCTGTTCCAGAGCCATGCAGACAGGAAATGATATTAGCCCTTAACATGTGACTCCTCATAGCACATTCTACCTTTAACACTGTTTAACATGCTACAAATTTAACATGGTCTAAATGTAACGTAACTTCCCCCTTAAGTGTAACATCTACCAGAGGCCTAAGGAGATCTGGGGATCCAACCCAAATTAATGGCTGGATACCAGTTGCAGTTTGTTTAGCTCTGTCTGGTACATCACAGGCCTGTTACTCATAGAAGATGGGGAATGATGGCACAGTGCTAGACAGAAAAGGTGTTCAAAACACTACTGAATATTTACAAATTTTATGTGATTTAGGGTTCTTCAATTCTGGTTCTAATATCTTGACTTACAGATTTTTTGCCATCAAAAATACTGTAGCCAGGGGTTCATGACTAAGCACCTGCTACTTTAACTCTGAATTCCCTGAACTTTTAATAGTTTAAAAATACCAGTGCTTTACATGAATTCTTTACTTTCAACCTTGTTCCTGGTAGTATATTTCCTTGGTATTGTCAAAAAAAAAGTCAGGACGTTTAAAGTGGGCGCACTAGAAGGAAGCAACAGGCTGCAGTCAGACCTAGACAGGTTACAAAGGTGGGCGGATGAGAATAGGATGGGATTCAACACAGACAAGTGCAAGGTGATGCACCTGGGGAGGAACAACTGGCACCATACCCACAGGTTGGGGAACTCCCCTCTTGTCAGCACGGAGGCGGAAAAGGATCTTGGGGTCATCACTGACTTCAAGATGAACATGGGCCAGCAGTGTGGGGAGGCAGTTAGGAAGGCCAACCTCACCTTGTCATGCATCCACAGATGCATCTCGAGCAGGTCCAAAGAGGTGATTCTCCCCCTCTATGCGGCACTGGTCAGGCCGCAGTTGGATTACTGCATCCAGTTCTGGGCGCCGCACTTCAAGAGGGATGTGGACAACATGGAGCGGGTCCAGAGGAGGGCCACTCGCATGATCAGGGGACA
>NW_017728906.1:98222559-98271049 GCF_001723895.1 Crocodylus porosus
GATCACAAGCTGGCAGAGGGTAGATTAAGGCTAGATCCCAGTACTCTTTCCTGCCATGGCAGGGGGTCGGACTAGATGATCTGCTCAGGTCCCTTCCGACCCTAGAAACTGTGAAACTATGAAAGTGCTTTGCTCTGCTCATCCATCAATAGTTCTACTGCATTTAAGAATAAGCTTCATACATACCTTTACACATGCTCCAGGAGTGGGGGGCACTTTAATTAGAGTGACTCCAAGAGCCACTCTAATTAAATTGCCCTCAGCATCACGTGTATTCAGTGTCCCATACTTCAAATGGTGGTGGAGGTGACAAGGTTTAGTTAAAGCACCCCCACTGTCATTTTGAAATGCAGAGATGCTGAATACATGAGATGCAGAGGCTGGTGGAGTGTGCTAATTAGTACACTTCAGCAGACTCAATTAATTGATTCTGCTCCGACATACTGTAATTCAAGTATGTGGGAGCATTATCCCTGCACATCTACAAGCACCCCATGAGAAAAGATTTTTCAGAAAAAGAGGAAACTGACTTATCACATTACATACATAATATAAAGAAAAAAGAGGTCAGATTGAGCCTTTGAAAACAAATAATGGAGAAAGGGATGGACTGAAAGGTACAAAGATATTTCTTTTCTATTGCTTAGTACACATACAGGCCAGAGATATTTCTGGTCCCTGGTTCAGGAATGCAGAAATTACTCCTTACACCATCCTGAAAAGGGAGCAGATGTATAGCACTGCTTCTCCCACTGACCCACAATGTGGGGTGAGAACACAAGGGAGATTATCCTGCTCTCCTTAAGAGACAAGCAGCAGTCTGTTCCCCTAACGTCAAGAGTTCCTAGTGGCATTCTGCTATGCCGCTAAGCTTTCTCTGTATGCAGAATGTCTGCCAGTACTCCCTTGGCATGGTATAACTCTTTAGCTCCCACATGACCCAGCTGTGTTTTAGACCTTGCCAGCAGCTGAAAATTGAACAACTGTATTATGGCAACTGCCAGATGTATGAATGGCAGCAACAGTGTATATGTGTCTGGATGTGCACAAAGATTGTGCATCTCTATGATCATTGTGAAACTACTCCTGAGCTCTAACTCCACTAGCAGCTGATTACTGGCA
The DNA here is from genome assembly GCF_001723895.1 of Crocodylus porosus. NCBI lineage: Eukaryota > Metazoa > Chordata > Crocodylia > Crocodylidae > Crocodylus > Crocodylus porosus. The sequence continues at coordinate 98,223,682 of NW_017728906.1, forward strand.
TATCTGAGCTATTGCTGGCTACTGTTGTAATATGGGAATTAATTTTCCTAGCATATTGGCAGAATTAAAAACTAAGACAGATGGGATGCAGGCACAGCAGGCCTCTTCCACTCCCTAGGAGGCTGGGGAATCAGCAGAAGCTATCCAGCTGTGCTGAAATGTGTGGCAGATACTTGAACAAGAACTGCAGCATTTTTTGTTGTCCAGGATTTGTAAATTAGACTCATTCCATGAGCCACTCTTGTGACTATTACTGAATTTAAGTCTTCTCCTTCTACCCTTTTTCTCAGGAAAATGAACACTGCAAACCTCTAGATTCAAGTTAGATAACTTCCTCTGGCATCCAAGCCTGCTTTGTGGCACCACCTACACCTTCCTCATAGGAAGGCATGCTAGCACTCAGCTCACACTTAGCTGCTATGGCCAAGTACCTAACAGGCCTTACCCCCAGGCTCTCCCCGTGCCAAGCAAGCAAAGCCCTTCTCCTGAGCCCTGACTGCTACATCCAACCATCTGTTGGCCACAGGCAGGCAGCAGGAGGACACACATCTGTGTTCCCTACAGAAGCCCTGGGACTTGGGCACTCAAGTCCTCAGGTCATGCCCCCACACCCCAACAATCTGCCACAAAGCACCCCATGACATACACACAGACTCTAACAGACAACCCTCATGCTCATGCACAGCCCCACAGACTATGACCCTGGCCCCCACACACCCAGACAGGGACACCCATGCCCTTGTGAGCACAGACCTCATAGACCCTGACCCCAGCACCTGCACACCACATCTCAGAGGGCAGAACCAGGCACCTTGTGACCTGAACTTCAGCATAGACACTCCACAAGTGACTTGCCTTTAGTGAGTTAGAGTGTTGACGGACAGAACATCAAGACTTGGCTTACATGGAGGCAAGCCTGTGACCTCCGTGTCCCAGCCACTACCAGCAGGTATCCTGAGCGTGTGTATCTGCAGTGCTGCAAAGATTTTTTGGCTGGTAGCTACAAGGTCCCAAAGTAGTATGGCCAGGTGAGAAGGGGGCAATGAACATCCAAGCCCATCTCCCATTCTGTGGGAACATAAGTCTGCCTCATTCACAGCCTCATACACTGTGTCCCAGAGCCATGCTTACCTACTGGGAGAAGCTGAGCCTCCTCCCAGCTGCCCAGAGCATTGGCAATGAAACAACCCCCAACCCTCATCCCCATCCCCCTTGCACAAGCAGTCACTGTATCAAGCCCTTGCACAATCCCTACTTCCCACTCCCAAACCCCTGAAAGGAAAGGAACCCTCAGCTCTGCCTTCCCCACTCCGCCCTCCCCCCACTCTCCGATGCATTCAAAACAGAAGAACAGTGTTAAAAAGCTGAGGGCAGCATATGGAAAGACTCTTCTTGGGCACCTGGGGTGTGGGGAACCTCTCTCAGGGTTAGGTCTCAGGTTCAGCATCACATCAGTAGTTGTGGTAATCATAAACTTGTCTGTGGTTGTCAATGATCATAGCAGAGCCAAAGGTAGTACATGAGTTGGACTCTCATGTCGAATGGCAACCTGGGCTTCCCCTGTGTTGGAGACAGCCCCCGTCCAGATGTCGAACACCTCCTGGAGGACCATGTCTTGCAACAGGAGCAAGACATATTGACTGACATTTCCTCAGGAATAGTGGTAAAGCTCATCCGTCCAGGCCCAGCCAACTCTTACCAGGGAAATGTCATGAGCAAAGTACTGTTCCTACACAGACACAGAGCTGAAACAGCTCTCATGCAAAGGAAGGCAGAGGGGAAAGGAGAAGGAAGTGTAAAAGCTCTGTCAGCATCCCTGCCTGCTCCAGGGATGGTCCAAGTCCCTATGGGACCCTGGGTTATTGGACCCTATGAAGAAGTGGAGTAGGTGTTTGCTGAAGTTCCTGGAGAGGGACACAGCACCTTACTCCCTGGCAACCTGTCCCAGCACCACTACAGGACCTGCTGCCACCCACAGCACAGCTGGGACCCTGGTTTCTGCTGTTCCAGGTGAAGAGCAGAGGTGCAGCTCCCAGCCCCAGAGCAGAGTGGTGGGAAGGGCCAAGCTAAAGGACTTACCATAGCTACCTTGCCATCTCCACATGAGTGCCCAGGTGAATGTTGGGCGGGTCTAAGATACCTGCCTTTATACTTCATTTTATCAACAAGAGTTGCAATTTCACACAAAGGCTGTCAAACTACAGAAACACCACCTGTGGAAGGGAGAACAATTCATAGAGGAGGCTGCACAGCTGAAGAGTGCATGAGGGATGCCCAGAGGAGGTGTCAAAGAAACAAGGAGGAGATGCTGTAGGCCTTGGTCACTGGCTCTGAGTGCTGGGTACCAGGAGATGTGGGACCAGCATGAGGAGAGATTCCAGATGTGGAGGAGGGAACATCCTCAGGCTGGGGAATGCCTACACTTGGGCTGCTGAGGTGCAGGAATTAGGGCTTGAGATGGCCACCCACTATTTTGAAGAGTCAACCCATGCTTTAGCAGAGCTGGCAGAGTCACAGTGCCAAAACAAAGTTTATGGACAGGGTTCTGGACCACTTTACAGCCGCTTATGACACTGCTGACTGGTTCCAGCACTACCACCCATAGGCAGCCCATCTTCCACCAGGGTTGGCAGGAGAGACTGCCACCAAACCTGCAATGGCATGTTGTGTCCCATACCAAGAGTCTTCCCAGGGGTGACAGGAATGGAGGTTCCATGGGAGGGACCTCTGGATGCTGGGGAGGGAGGGGGGATGTCCCCACCATTCCCTGACTGGGAACTAGAGAAGTGAGAGGCAGAAGCAGGACAGAAGGAGTGAGATGAGAGAGCTGGTAGCCTGTTGCCCAGGGAAGTAGAAAGGACTCTGATGGGTTCCACTCTGGTGGGAAGCAGTGTGGAAGGGGAGTAGCACCAAGGCCATGGATGTCTGTAACACTGCCCTCCTCCCCAAGCTGATCTGTTCCCCCAAGCCCTGGTAACCACTCCAAGTACACAGGCCTTAAACTGCTTCCATGATCATCTTGGCAGGGCACAAGAGCAGTCAAAACTAAGGGGAGAGCACAACCCACAAGCCTGCCAGGCTAGGCTGTCACTGGGACAATGGTTGGCATTGAAACTCTCCTGCCCTAGCTCATCCCCCCACCAGATGGGTGGGCTGGGGTGGAAGCTCACAGCCACCTCCATCCTGGCCTTAGAGCTTCCTCCCCCCACCTGGACCCACAACCACCACTCACTCTGACCCTGCAGCCCTCTCAAGCAGGCAGTGTGCCCAGGATCACTCCTCTGTCCAGCATCTACACAGAGAATTCCCTGGTCTTAACTTCCAGGTCTGGGAATGAGTGTATTAAATCACAAGTTCCCTTCTCCATGCCTCCCATTCAAGTTTCTGTGTTGAGTTCAGTCCCTATGTTGAGTTCAGCCCCCTGACTGCAACTCTCTCCCTGTTCCATGTCCTAACAGTCCCTCAGCATTATTTCACCCCTTTCACAAACCTCCCCCATCCCTGACTCTACCTCCCCCCCACCATCCAAAGGTTTCCTGATTTACATCAATAGGAAGAGGGACCAAGTTGTGACACAGGCAATGTTCAACAGGTTTTCTTTAGTAAAAACAGGAAAAGTTTGGCAACTGCAAGACTGTAAACGAGGCTCATCTCTTCCTCACGCCACATTCCTGCACATCCCAGTGTGTGCCTTTGTGGGGAGTTGGGGTGGAAATGGCATCAAGGCATCCAGAGTTATGGGCAGCACACCAGGGCTAGAGGAGTTCAGCAGGGCCAGAAGAGCCCAGGGCAGGAGATACAGCACTTGGTGCCAAAATATGGGCATTTGGAAACTCAAACCTCTCTAGTCCAACTCATCCAGGGAGCTCTCCTGGTCCCTAAAGATCCAAAGGTCCTAAAGAGCCAGGGCTTTGTTGACCTGGGCTTCCTGCCAGTGTATAGGGCCGATGCCCCCCACATCAGTGCAGGGGTTCACTGTTTCTGGCTGCCTTGTGCTGTGCCTGTATGGTGCACCATGCCTGGTCTGCATGCTGTCCCTCCTCTGCCTAGGTTTAATGGAAGATCTCCCCCCCAGTCTCACACATGTTGTGGAGGATGTACGTGGTGATGATGTGGAGTGGGACAGGGTATGAGTGTCTGCCAGTTTGCCTTGAGGCAGCTGTGAAGGTACACTCCACAGTTATACAGCACCTGCTCAAGCAATAGTTGAAGTGCTCCTTTTGGCGGTCCAGCTGCTGTATGTAGGACTTCATAAGCCAGTGCATGAGGGGGTAAACTGTATCCCCAATTATGAGAGGAGGGATGATGACAGTACTGATGATAAAATTGGGGACTCCGGGACTATAGTGGCTTTTTTCCATTATCTTGAGGACCAAGGAGGTACAGAAGATGCAGGTGCCATGGGCTCTATGTGTCCAACTGGGAAGATGTGGGTAATATGGCCGTGATGGTCTATGATACCCTGCAGGACAATTGAGAAGTTGCCCTTGTGGTTGATTAATGCCCAGTTGCCTTGGGGTTGGCAGAGCATGAGGATGTGGGTGTTGTCCAGGGCCCCCAACACAGCAAAACTCAGCAACCACCTCCTGCAGTTTAATGAGGAGGATGAAGTGGTTGACCAGGACATTCTGGATTACAAGGCACGCCTCCCAGATGGCCTCTCCAGCCATAGACTTTCCTGCCCTGAATTGGTTGGTGATGCACAGGAGACTGCTGGGAGTGTCCAGCTTCTTATGGTGATGGCCACCCAGTTGTCTGGAGTGAGGGGTGGTCACATGCTGATATCTTGGCATGCTATATTTGGGTCTAGGTCCAAACTATGTCCATGAAAGTGGTCTGCATGCGGAAGGTCTGGACCCACTGTTCATTATCCCAGGTGTCCAGGATGATCTTTCTCCAGTGGCTGCTGGTGGCATGGGCTCAGAACCAGTGCTTGACTTTCTGGCGGTGGTACCAGAGCACTTTGGTGTCCATGGAGTCCTGGGTAAGCTTGTCATTATCAGCCACATGGAGGATGCTGGCCCAGTCCAGGATGCTTGGTGGGTACAGGGTGTGGTAAGTAGCCCCAGCTGCTGGTTCTGGGGTAGGAAACCACTTCCTGTGGGGACCAACTGCCAGAACATGTCCAGATGGACATATCTCACAACTTATAGCATGCAGGGTGAGAAGCAGGATGTGCTGCAGCTCCTGGGTCTGGTTATGAGTGTGGGTTGTGGGGCACCATGGAAGGATGTGAGGCAGGCCAGGACATGGAGGCAGGTGCAGTTCATGAAGGAGAGCGCATGCTCTATGGTTCCTCTTGAAGCCTCAGGGCAGGGCATGCAGGAGGGTCTGTGGTGATGTGGTGGGGATTTGGGGGTATGCTTACTCATACCTGATAACCTATCAGGGGTGGTCCAGGTGCTCAGGGATGAGCCAGGCAGTCTCCAGAAGCCCAGGGAGCCTATAGGGCATGCTGGGAGTTGTTCAGGAGCACCAAGGCCTCACCTGCAGGCTGCCTGTGTGCCCTGCCCTCTCCCCCCTAGGTGAATATGTATACTGTTCACTCCTTATCTAAACTAGGCTGCTTAGAGAAAAGTGTGTAACTTAGATCAATTCCTCCCGCAGGTTTCTGAATGTCTGTATGTGGCCACTTGAACTAGAGCTGCAGCATTTTTTTGCTGTCCAGGATTTGTAAATAGTACTCATGTCACAAGCTACTTTTGTGGCTATTCCAAAATATTAAGTCTCTTCCCTGTAACCTTGTTCCTAGAAAAATGAGCACTGCAAACTTAGGAAGTATTACGTAATTCTGAAAATGCTCCCAGGTCCTGGCAGAGCTGATAAATTTTCCATCGATCATCTGTACTTTTAATTTTCTTTGGCATGAGGAAATGTGCTGGAGGAGTTGAAATGCTTGAGTAGGTTTTTGGGAAATGTAAAATTTCTACCAGATCTCAGAGTGTATGAAGTCCAGTGGGAACTCACTAACCATTCAGCTTGCTTTTGATCGTTCATTTTCCTGATTTAATTTGATAAAATTATATATAAAATGAAGAAAACATAACCAGTCATATCTAACTGTATGTTAATCCCCTGATCCTACAAACATGTATGCATGAGTAGTTCCACTGGACTCCCTTGTTGCTGAAATAAAAAGCTGTTCCTGTGCAAAAATTTAATCATGCATGAAAGTGTTTACAGGACTGATGTCTAAATATGGGTCTCTCTATATACGTTTATATTATAAAGAAGCCTGGAAACAAAAGGACATATCAATGAAGGATATATCTTGTTGTTTGTTTCCCTATAGCTTTGTGGCTTCTCTGCAATTCCAGAGATGAATTATGGCTGTATCCATGTCAGCTGAAAGTTAAAAGGATTAAATACCCTCATTTGCCCTCCCAAGAGACAGTTTTTTATGTGATATGAGATTTGTAATGATGCTACACATTAAAACAGAGGTGCAAGTAGTTACCTTCAGATGCAATTTCTTTGATAACTGAATGCCTCAGATTTCAAAGGCCATTTTAACTGTTATAAATGGGTTTTGGCCAAAGCAATAGTTGTGTTCTGTACAAAGAGACAGGGAGAGAGAGAGAGAGAGAGAGAGAGAGAGAGAGAGAGAGAGAGAGAAGAACAAGCTGGCTTGTCTGTACCATGGCAGCTTTGTGGCTTGCCAGATAATTGACCTTGGTTCAACAGTGGGCATGGATCCCTGTGTCAGTCTCTTACAGGCATTGTGCAAATAACAATGTGCTTAGTAAAGTGGCAGAAGCTACAGTTTTTAAAAAGGAAGTCCTTAAGCTAATACAGGGATAGACTTGGACTGATTCCTTTAACCGCCATTGTAATTGGCGGTAGGATAGAGTAAAGGATAGACAAATTTGACTGAAATTTGGGGTGGAACTAAGGGTAATATTATGTTATGTAGTGAACTCAATAATTGCCATTCACAACTGGATGCAAAATGGATACTATACAGGATTTTTTCACAGAGCATGCTATGACAACATAGAACTACCAGCCAAAATGCTTGCATTTTTGCCATGGGTCTGTTTGGTTTACATTGTTAATAATATAAAGGTTGTACAGGGGCATGAAAGAAATAGAAACAGCAAATTTCATGTAGCAAAAGGATGTCCAAAATATTTTGGCAGTGACCAGTTTGTCATTCACTGCCACCAGTTTCCTTGCCAACAGTTAAACTGGGCTGGAATCAAATCAGATTTTGCCATATCTACCCATACCTTTGGTTAAGATGATCATTTGCAGCTTACTGAAATATTTAATCTATATCAAAACTGTATTATATTGTTTGCTAGGTTTCAGTGTCTGGTGTATGGAACTCTCTACAGTAGAGTTTTCTAGCATAAGGCAGAATATTAATTCTGTGGACTTGTTATGAGCCACTTGGTGCTGTCAGTTGTTTAGTGTAAAGATGCAATCTTTTTTTCTCCTGTAAAACATGATTGATTAGATTATTATATGAACAGAACGCCACCTAAATAGTACCAAATGCGTATCATTTAAGAAAAAGACAAATTTAAAAGAAATATCTTTCTCTACTACAGGAAATCTGTAAGAGTCTAAGCTCTGTATAGCTGCATTTAGTTTAATGCCAAATCCTGAATGCCACAAATAGTTCAAGAAATGCCTGTTTGTGTTACTTTGCTTTGCTCAACACTGTCGTAAATGGCATGTTTGACAATATAGGATGGCTACACTGTTTTATAGGAAAATAGCCAGGGGCCAGAAAATCAATAATCCTTGTAGTATTTCTGCATAGCAATTTATCATGTGTTCTGTTACTGACTGTAATTTCAGCTATGTCCTTAGGATATGCAATAAGTATTAAAAAAGGACTTCAGTGACTCAGTCATTTAAAAGTTAATCTAAAATGCTAGCAGTATATTCTAACTGAAATGGAAAAAAACTGGTATCTGCTTCTCTATGTAATGCAATAAGAACCAGATACTTGGGCTCTATAGCAGGGAAAGCAATCATTTGGGCCAAAGGCCCACTTAGGGAGTTTTGGTGAGCTGTTATAGGCTGGGTCAGCACCCTCAGGCTACAACAGCCTGTCACAGGTACGTATGGGTAGCAGATCATGGCTCTGCCCTGCGCTGTCACTGCTTCAACATCCCAATATAAGCCCTAGCCCTGCTCCACCCACCCATCCTGCTCCCAGATGCTGCTCCCTGTCTCCCTGGAGCTCATTCCATCCACTCTGCTGAGTGCGCCTTGCCCATGTCTGTCCCAGGCCAGTCTCCATGAACCCACCCACTCTGTCCAGCATCTCTGATGGTGGGTGCAGGGCAGATGAGCTGAGATACCCAGGCAGCAGGTCTGGGTCCAGTGGGGCGGTGGAGACTGGCAGCAGTAGCTGGAAGGAGCCACCACTGGGCAAGTCTGGCTGCCATGGTACTCCAGCCCTGCTGTGTGCCCAGGGGCAGCAGGACCAGACACAGACACCATGGCCCAGGCTGCTCCCCACGCCTGGGCCAGATGGGGCTGAGGGACCTGCCACAGGCCAGATAAAATCCCTTGGTGGGCTGGATCTGGCCCTGGGCCATATTTTGTTCAACCCTGCTCTATACAGTCTGAAACAAAGTTCATTGTATTAGTGCTAGGAAAACTAAATCTGTATTAGTGCTAGGAAAACTAAATCTGTCAAAAGTAATAGCTATCAATAAAATCAATCACTATGTAAACTGCACTATAGGCAGTTACATGAAGCACGATTCAATGAAGTAGGATTTCCCAGTTGTCTAGTGTTTCCTATTTATAAAGGAATATTCTTGGAGTATGTTTTCGGAATTATATTAAAAACATGTTTATTCTGAAGGTAATAATCTGGGAAATTATTTGCTTTTCTTGATTAATTAATTGAGTAATTAAGCAGTTTGTTCTAGTAATCAGGGACCTGGGATGAGAGTCGGGATTTGAGTTCTGTAGTTGACTTCCTGTATGACCATAAACAAACGTGTTTATATATATGGATGCATAGTAACCATTGCATGCTTGAATTAGTGTTTATAATACAGCTTCAGATTCTTGGATGAAAAGAATCAAGTACAAAGCATTGTTATTATCTATTTATTTGTTAGGTATATACTTCTACTTCCTTCTTAATGAATTCTGAGCTAACTCCTTAAGAAGTGATCCTCCAGTAAAACCTTTATCATGGGAAAGACAGAAGGCAGGACAAGAGGCAGATTAAGATTTTTCAGTACGGGGGGGTGTGTGTGTGTGTGTGTGTGTGTGTGTGTGTGTGTGTGTGTGTGTGTGTGTGTGTGTGTGTGTGTGTGTGTGTTTCCTTAAAGAGGCAGTAACATTTCTTGAAAGAGGAGATATTAAAACAGCAAAAATTGAAAGTGCAACAATGTGGTACTTTCCATGATACATTACAGTCTAGAAGGCACTTGCATTGTCATTGTTTTCAGGAGGAAATGTCTATTATATTTCACTCAGAAGCATTTTCAGTCTACAGCTAATTATTGTTACCAAGTTTGCTTTATATGTATATGTAAGCCATATTTTCATTATTGGGACATATGTGTGGGGAGAATTATTTTTGGTCGGGGTAAGACATGCTTCTATTACAATATTTGCACTCAAATTATTAGAAACAATTTGTTCTTAAAATCTTTAGGTGACCCCGGATAGCTTAAACACATCTAATTTGGAAATACAAAGCGGCATGCTGTTTTTAAAACAACATTATAATTATGTGCTGTACCAAGATGTGAAAGAAAACCTTGTCACTGTTGTTCTCATCTCCCAAACTTGCTATTAGGTTAAATGCAGATCTCTGCTACCTGGTATATCAGATGAGAGTCTGTTTTAAACACCTGGTCATGCTGTATGGAGGATGGTTTTGCTCTAGAAACTGAATTCCTTTTTGGAAGACTAGTCAAATTATTTCCAAGCAATCTGTTTTGGACAGAGGATTGTTTCTTAATTAAACAACATTTTTCACTGAAAATATCAGCCATCAACAGAAAATTTTCAATTTTCATTGCCAGTAGAAAAAAATTACAGCATGTGCTTGTAGTCTGCCTCAGTTCTTTAGCTATTGTTCTAGCCCAATTATACCTCCTTCTTGCACTGATTAGCTGCATCCAGATAAGTGCAGACATTTGGTTCCCTGGGGGCAAGTAGCAGTAGCGCACCTTGCACCGCAGCTACTTGACCCAGGGGAATGCCCATGCCACGTGCTCTTTGGCATGTGGCAAGTTACCCCAGGGTTGGGAGGAGCTGGCGCCACCACTATGCTGGCCCCAGCAGCCTTACCTGGGCTTCTGGGGGCCTCCTGGGGATGCAACAGCGGCAATCCTGATGAGAGGAGCCGCAGCATGGCTCTGGGTGGCCCAGCTCCGATTTTCAGCAGCCAGCACTGCCCGTGCGTGCACTGTTCTGGGTTTTTTTCTGCAGGTTTTTTGACCCCTGAATATCCAGTGGGTCAAAACAAAACACGAAAAAAAGTGGAGCAGTGCACACATGGGCAGTGCATCCTTGCAGTGTGGAGAACACTTGACTGTGTGGTATGCAGCGCTGCAGACATGTTTGTGGTGCCACATACCATGTGGCCAGCCTCGTCTGGGCGTGCCCATTATGTCTAATCCCTGTTCGAAAACCTAAGGGTTTTAGAAAAAGTCTCATGCCCTCTCTAGCTTATCCTTTGCAGATCCAGCTGTATTCTGGCTCTCTAAGTAGAAACTGTCTCAGAAATTTCCTACTTACATTCCTGCATAGTGTGTTCCCATGGCAATGACTGATATAGTTAAGTTTGCAGAAGCTTTTCTATTCTAACCCTGTTTCAGAAGCTTGTATCTTTATGAAATGTTAACCTTTAGGCTACGTTTTCCACAGTTGGTTTCTGACTAAACATATTTTTTGTTGGAAAAATATTCATAAAAATATAAAGCCATTATTGACTGTGAGGAGAATGAAAAAAAGAGTGTGACTATATTTCCCATTATGAATAAAATATTTTTAGTATTATGTTAATAGAAGTAGTACTAAAACAGCTGGGGGCAGGAAGCACATGTCAGGATAGGAAATAGCCCTCAATGGGAATTATCTTTAGAGAGTTCTGCTCAGAACCAATTTTTGTTGGGCTGTATCGCAACTCAGTCAAGAATTAAACTTTACAAAAGATATACAGTTTTTTTAAATACATATACACATATCTGTAAAGTGGATGCAGCAGGGATTCTAGCCAGCATATTCTGCCCTTGCTGGATCAGAATGTCGGTTCTTATACTTACATAATATACCTAACTAGCAAATGGGATACAATGGGAAAATGTGAAGAAGAGTGACTGGGTACTAAATGGGTGCTGTTTTCTATTTTATTAAAAATTCTGCAGTTTTAGAAGTTTTTTGTTCAAAAAGGAGGAAGGAAATCCATTAGAAGAAATTTGGTGGAAAAAAACTTGATTGCAAAGTTTCATTTTAATAAAAAAATCCTCTCTCACTGCTTTCTGGCCAGCCACTTCCATGCCCAGGAGAAGTGTGCCTAGTGGCACATTGTCCAGCACACCTGGGACAATAAGCAGTGGCTGGAGGCCTTCCATATGACCCAGGACACTTTCCGGTACCTCATGGAGCAGGTCTGGCCCCACCTACAGTGGCAGGACACTGGCATGCGGCTGCTTCTCCCCATGGACACCCACCTTGCTCCCGTCCTGCTCAAGCTGTCCATGCCTAGCAGCCTGCAGTACATCAGCCACTTGTTTGGCATGGACAAGGCCACTTCTGGGGAGGCTGTCCTGGAGGTGTGTGGTGCCTTCCAGGAGGCACTTGCAGACACCATGTTCTGGGTGTCTGACCCCCAGGGGATGGTGGTGAGGTTCCATTCCCTGGGAATCTTCCAGTGCATTGGGAGCCTGGACAGGGCACACATCTCTCTCACCTGCCCGCCCCATGGAGACCACCCATATTTCAGCTGCAGGGGCTTTCACTCCGTGGTGCTCCAAGCCATCATGTACCACTGCCGGGCTTTCACGCACATGAGTGCCAGCTGGGCAGGCGGCATCCATAATTCCTGAATCTTCCAGAACTTTGGCCTGGTGGGCCTGGTGGAGAGCAGCTGCTTTGTTCCAGGTGTGCCAGATCTGTAGCTAGGAGTGGTGACCATCCTGCCTTTCTTCATCAGGGACCTCACCTACCTGCTCCTGCCCTGCCTTATGGGGCTCTACACCGTGCCAGGCCCACTTCAGCTGCTGCCGGGGCCAGACTCTCACCCTGGTGAAGTGTGGCTTCAGCCACCCCAGGGGCTGCTGGTGTACCCTCACCACCTGCCTCAAGGCCACCAAGAACAACCTTCTTCAAGTCATTGTTGCAGCCTGTGTGCTGCATGACATTTGTGAGGCCTGGAGGGAGCTCTTCTATGAGGCCTGGGTGGAGGAGACATGGCACACAGAGGATGCCTGGCAATGGGAGCACCACCTGTGGTGACAGCAACAGAAGTACACCCTCCCCACCCCCACTGAGGCCCCAGGAGAGCCAGGCACCCACCAGTGGGGACCAGTCTGGGTACAGGAGGCCCTGGCTGACCACCTCATCCAGCACTCCCCACTCTAGGTCACCTGCATCACTACCCAGGGGCTCGCCACCCACCCCCAGCACCACACTCACTGCACACACATCTGACAAGAATAATTTTTTATTTCTCTCATATCAACCACAGCCCTCCTCCCCACTCCTTGCATAACAAACAGAGCCCTTTCACCACCTAACCTACCCACCAACAATAAAAAAACTTCTTCCCCATGAAAACTATTTACAATGTCCTTTGTGGGCTGTTCTGGGGTGGAGAGGCTGTGGGGTGGGGGCACCTAGGGGGCAGAGCCTGTGGGCAGGCACACAACACTCTGGCTTCTGGCTGTTCCCCTGTAGATGCACATACCATGGCAAGTGTGGCAGGCAGGGTGCTTGCCAAGGGCCGCAGTGGCTGCTGTGCCCTGGTGCAGGTGGCTTCCCCTCTGGCAGCTGGTGGCCAGGGCCAGCAGGGTCAATGTGCATTCCTGGCCCTATTGCAGGCACCTCTGGCTCCTTGCCTACATGGAGACAGGGCAAACAGCAAGGCTTGCCCCAGGTGAGGGGGCTGGGTGCTGTTGGACCCAGGACGGGTTGGGGCAGCAGCTCCTGGATGCTGAAGTTTGGAGTGGGGTGGCAGACAGCTGCCAGTGGGCAGGTGGAGCTAGGGTCGGGGACCAGGAAGTGAGAGGCATGAATGCAACCACCAGGGCCAGAATGGTGTCCCAGCGGTCATTGTCCATGGCCTGCACTGCCTAGCCCAGGATGGCATTCTGCTCCTGCAACAGCTGGAGCTGCTCATGCTCCAGGGCCAGGAGCTCTGCCCAGAACTCTTAGTCTTAGACCCATGTGTCCTTGTGGGCAATGCCCTTCTCCCACCAGGCCCATGAGTCCTTTAGCTGGTTCTGAAATGTCAGCACCAGCTGCTGCAGGAGGGCAGTGCAGTTCTGCATCTGCCTTTGGCAGAGCTGGCACATCTGAGCTGTGGAGCTGGTGAACCAGGTGCTGACCAGGGCTCTCCGAGCTTCTGGTGGAGACTGCAGCTGCAGAGCTTGGTGGGACAGGGTGCTGGATGCCCAAGGAGTCCTCCTCCAGTGACGTGATGTGCATGCCAGGGTGGGGACTTGGACAGGTCGTCCATGCTGCTGTAGACAACACAGCTGTGGCCTGGGTCCTGGGCCACAAGGATGACTATCAGTTGCTACACAAAAGGCATGGACTTACAGGCACTGCCAGACCAACAACTGTGATCAGTCATGGTGACCCACTGTGCCTACAAAACCTTGATCTTTATGTGGCACTGCTGCGGTGACTAGTCATATCTATGCTCCTGCATCCGGCCTGACAGCCTCATAGATGGGGGTGTTGGAGCACCTACCACACTCAAACTGGTTCTGCATCCATCTCACCCCACAGCGCAACAAAGTCATGAGTCTTCTCCTTCTTCAGTTGGGGCCCCAGTGGATGGCACAGGCATGGGCATAGATGTGGGCATGGGCATGGGCCTGGGCAAGGAGGACAAAGCCACAGTGGGTCCTGCGCTGGCTTTCTGCATCCCCATATGACTGTCCCTGTCCTGCCAGGCCTAAGCAGCTGTATGTAGAGGCCAGCACAGGGTCATAACTGGCAGCCACACAGCAAAGGCAATGCCCTGCAGCACCTACAGGTGCAGGGCAGCCTGCTGGAGGCAGGCCAGAAGCTGCCTGCAGTTGGGCCTGTGGGCTGACAGTCCTGGCTGGAGGCTGCAGCAGCCTGAAGCACACTGTAGCTCCCTGCTAGCCTTGACAGCGCTGTCATGGTAGCTTTGTGGCACTGCAGTGCCAGGCAGTAGCACTGGGGTGCAGGCAGGCTGGCAGAACTAGGCTGCAGCCTGCTCAGTGGGGACACAGAGCCTGGAGTACCTTCAGGCTCCCTGGTTGTGTGCCCCTAGGCTCAAAATGCCTTCAGGCTTTTAAAGAGTGAAGCAGGGGCTGCCATAGAGAGACCTTTAGCAGGAGAGACTTTTAGCCCGGAGTCCTGGGACCAGCCTGAGGCCAGTGCCCTAATAGCAGGGCAGACCCAGGAGCATAAATGCTCATGGGCCATGTCAACATGTTCGTTATAGTGCAATAACTAATCCCATTTAAATTTGCTACATGCACCTGCAGGTAACAAATTTATGTGGAATTAAGGGTTTTTACTGTGCAGTAAGTGCACACTTGTGTATATGTACACACTGACGACACAGTGAACTATGCTACTGCACATGTAGGCATCTCATGTGGATGTTTGCTGACTATGTGCTATGTGAGAACAACATGAGACAGCTGTTTAGCAATTTTGGTTTTCCTTCCTTGTCTACTTTTTTTTTTTCCTCTTCTCATATTTTTTTCTCTCTCTATCTATCCTTACATTCCCCATTGTTCTTCCCAGCTCTGCCCCTTGCTCCCTGTGGTTTTCTTTATTCCATTCCTCTCCCAGGTCATCACTTTCTAAAATTCATGTTAATTGATTCATTCTTAATGTTTTGGGTGCCCACTCACAAACCTCCCTCCTATGTAATATGACTATATTGTAGACTGCAATGGAATATTTTCTTGTACATCATCACTACTGGAAAATTTGTCAGTGAATACGATGTGCAAAGCAGACCTTAAAAATGTTTACTACTGTGCTTCATGACAAAAGATTTCTACTCAAGAGGAGAGTGCTTAATGAAGCAACACTCACTAAAAATGCTGTATCAAGGAACAGGAATCTTACCTGCAGACCTTCAGAATACACTTCCAAAGTATCCACCTTTACTTTGAGTTTTCCTTATTTACTTCAGATGTTCATCTCAGTATCCTTAATAATGTATAAGACATATTAAAGAATAAAGAAAAAAAATCATGTTTTCAGCTGCCAAATAGCTGCCTTTCTGCTTTCCTGAAGCAGAACAGAATTCATTTTAAACCAAAGGAGTGAAACAGTGAAGTACCACTTTAACTGTTTGGTGTAAGGAAAAACTGGGAAAAATAAGTAGAAGATGAATAAAAGTGGTCTTTGTTCTGAGGCATTAGTCGCCCTTGACTATTATCCAAGAACAGATGGCAGGATCTGACAGTGGGTTAATAGGCCCTTGAAAGCAAGAAGCAGGTGATGATAAATGATTGGTATTTTCCCATAGTGAATGGCTATGTTGAAAAGAATGGAGGGTTAGATTAAAAAAACAAAATTTGAAAAATCTTCTAAGACTTTACTATTCATTTTTTGTTGGTCCAAAGCAAAAAAGTGTAACTGTTGCCTCCATGGTACCTTTTTTCCTTTTGTGAGAAAGTAGCATTCTTCTCTTTTTCACTCTTAAGGAAAACAAAGCAAACAAGCAAACAAAAAATTGCTCTTCACTAATGAGGTGAGCTGAAGTAACCTGCCTTTTAGTTGGAATAATATTTGGGTTCTTTGTTTTAGATTCAGCAGTAGCTTGATGAAATAAATCCATTAAATGGAGTTTTCATGCTGTATATTTAAGCTGGAATATACCTAAATAGTTTTCCATAACTAGTTATGGGTTTAGCATCTGTCTTAGTTTGAATTTCAGAAAAAAAGTGGTGAAATGTTAATTACAAACCACACAGTAACTCAAGTGAATTATCCTAAATATATTCAAGTCAAGAACACGAACTGGAAAGAGTAAACAACAGTTGAATATTTGATGTTTGGAGTTTAGCCTCTCTGCTTCCTTTTGTTACAATATTTAAATCAGGAAGAACTATTTTGAATACATATTTTAAAAATATCCTTTTTTGTGCCATCGAATACCATGGTTGTCAGAAGTTCACTGACACAGAAGATCAATGTGTATAGTGTAGGTAAAGTTTGATGTTTTATTCATTAGATCAGAGTTCCTTGATGTTTTTAACTTCCCAGCTAAAATGAATTCACAAATACATTAGCTCAACCAGATGGATAATATTCATTAAGCATTAAGGACAAGATTCAAAGTAGTTCAGTAGGTGCCTGCACACAGGCATTGAAGTGACTGAGTATTAGGCTTCTTGCTCTGAATGTTGATTTAATTTGACTTGGTTAGGTGCCTAGGATCCCTAAACAGTCAAAGGCAAGGGCTTAGGGGCACCTTAGAACAATTCAGTTTTAGATGTACAATTGCCCTAGACAGAGAATGGAGAGCAGTAGGTGTCTCCAAAGGCAATTCAGAAAACATAAAGCCACCTAAATGAATCCAACAGAAAACATTTAAACTTCCACTGCTCACAGGAGCTGAAGTGCCCGACTCAAGTTTTCAAGGATATGTCTCTATTCACTTGCAGTTCACACTACTGAATCTCAACTAGAGGATAACAACTTAATGGGTATCTACTTGTAGAAACCCTGAAATCTCACTAGAGAGTTACATGGAATTAGGTTCCTTTTAGTTTCCATTATAAGGAAGAAAGGAGGAAGAAAACAGCCTAGAAGCCCTGGCTGTAGAGGGGTATAAGGACCTTAGCAGGTCAGGGCAGAAACACTTCAATAGTAGAGAAGAAGAGAGAAGGCCTGACCATAAAAGCTAGAATAGTGACTAGGTTTGAGTTAGGTTTGGTTTGAGGTACTGGGTTAGGCCTAAACATGCCAGAAGAAAGTCTGGGACTAGTCAGGGCTTAGTCAAAGAACAAAAGAAAGACTTAGAAAAAAGGCTGGAGCTGGGAAGGACCTGGCAGAGACTAAGGGGATAATTGGTGGGAAAGAGGCCTGCAAGGATGGCAAACAAAACCTGAAAGACATTACAGAGGGGAGGACCAGAGACTTTGACTCTTAGGAATGCTACCTCCTGTGAGCAAAGTTCTCTCCTAACAGAGCTCCACCTCCACCCACTGATAACATTAAGGCATGGCAGGAAAGTGTAGCAGGAAAACTGGGAGTGAGAAAAGAAGACTTGATTTGTGCAGGAACCATGAAAAGTACCTTGTCAGAAAGGAAGGCAGGGAGGGACAGTCACACTGTCACCAAGTCTTGACTTGGTGTTTGCTTTTCTTTTTTTGTAAGAGTATGACATTGTTGACTCATGTTCAGTTTGTGATATAAAGTAACCCTTAACTCCTCTGCAGAACTGCTGTCTAGCCAGGCATTCACCATTTTGTATGTGGAGCTGATTATTCTTACTTAAATTCTTACTTAAATATAGTAATTAACTAACTGAAAGTATTGAAAGGTACCACACCCAGCTAGACCCCTGCAAAAACTCACTTGAAATATCCTTCCAGTTTGATCACTGATGACAATGGATGAATCATTGATGAGAATGGTATTGCATGCCACACTTGAAACTGTCGATTTAACTACAAGCATTTAACCCAAAGCACAGAATAGTACAAGTTATTAATGGTAAACCAAAAAAGGTGACGTTAAAGAGCTATCTTTTATTGTCAGTGGCCATGTTGACACGAGATGCTGTTTGTGCAGTAGGTGATTACTAGGGATCCTGGTTTTCTCTGGTTAAAAAAATCCCCAATTTTCAGGTTAAGAAAAGTAACCCAAAATCTACATTGTTCCATGATTAAAATGCTTATTACTACTGCCCAGGTAGCTCATTACTACTGCCCAGTACCATTTCATGGCACAAAGTGTGATGCAATGCTACTGCACAGTAGTAACAAGCTATTACAGTAGTAATGAGTTACAACACAGTCAGCTCCAGTTACTGCACAGTTATTTAGTACTTGTGTGTTCAAGTACTAAATGACTGCAGTAGCAACTGTGCAATCAGTGTCTCGTATAGACATGGCCAGTAAGTAATGTGATCTAATGTTTGCAGGGGAAAACAAAATACAATCCTGAAGTTGGCAGGTAAAAAAAAGTTACCTGCCAACTTTTAATGAACACCTAAAACTGCAGGTAAAATTGGCTACACTGCATAATAGCTTATTTTGTTTTTGTACAAACATGACTATCTGAATTGTTATCTTGTTTTTAAAGTTAGTTACTTAGTAGCAGAGAATTTTTACTCTGTGTGTACTTGCCAGGGTATGTTTGTTTAATAATGGTGAGAGGTTCCTTTAAAAAAAGAGTCTACATACAGTAGGTATTTTTTTCTAGCTCGCTTTAACTAGTTGCCATGACATCTTTAGACTGGTCAATCTGTTACTGTAAACCTTCACAATATATCCCACTGACTGGATACTTCCTAGCAATATGAGTAAATATTTGCTCTTCAAAGGGAGATTGCCATTTTTCTTTTTCCCACAGGACAGAGGAAGATAAATACTGCATTATATATCATATTTAAGCAACAAGAAAAACATAAGCCTTTTATCACTTAGATAAGGACAGGCTAGGGTAGTTAAGATCCCTAGTACTTTAGACAGTTTGATCCTTATCTGTTATTGAGCTTCATGTTACTATTTCAAACTCGCATTTTTAAGGGAAAAGGTACACATTCCTCCAGTTGACTTTTCTATATAAAAAGCTACATTAAGATCATGTAAATAATAGTTTAACAAAAAAAAAAAAAAAAGCAGTTCCTGGGTCATTGTGTGGAAAGTTAAATGTGTATGAGGCATTGGTAGAACAATTGTCTATTCTTGGAATGAAGCAGATGAAAGCACATGGGTTGTGTTGTCTGCCTTTTTAATATTACCTCCAGGACTAAAGATGAAGAAGGAAAAAAAGCATAACTGATTTTTGTTGGCATTAGAATATACTTACCAGAGAGGTGTGAAATTAAATAATAATATGACATTCTTGCTGCCTGTGTTTCCTCATTTCGTAGTGTTTGCCAATGAGCCTTACCCAGCAATAAATGGTATTTTAGTCATTCTATCTCATGAACAAAATGACTGGCCAACTGTTTTTGACTAATGATAACTATTTACGTACTAGCTCTTACATAAATTTCTGTGCTGGCTATATTGGAAACCAACATTTGTACATGTCTTTAGTAGGCAAACAGTCTGTGACTGTTAATAAAGATAAGCTGGTGAACCATCATAATCATTCAATAAGAATTTCCATATCCACACAGATCAATGTTCCATCCAGTATAGTACCTAAGCATCCAGACAACACTGGATATTTTAGAAGGAGACATAAAGCTATTATAGTGTATAAATACTACATTAATAAGGGAAAATTTGTACATTATTGATGAAAACTTATCCAGTTCCAGAAATTCAAGGAACTGTATTTGCTGTCCAGTTTCTTCTATCTATGTGGATAGGATCATAGGTTAGTAGGATTGGAAGGGACACCACAAGGTCATCTAGTCCAGTTCCCTGCTCAAGGAAGGATCATCCCTGACTAAACCATCTCAGCTAGGTGTGTCCAACCTACTGTTGAAAATTCTCAGTGATAGAGATTTCACCACTTCTCCAGGTAGCCTGTTTCAAAGCTTAACCCATTAATTGCTTTAAGCTTAACCTAATTACACAAAGATTTACTATACATTTAAACAAATAATCTTTAACTTTGTGTCTTCAATTAATTGTCAGTAGAAGTAGCCAAAAAGCAGTGTTTTCAGTTCCCAGAAAGTTTCAGGGTTTTTTTTTCCAACTGGGTTTCAATCAGCATCACTGCCCACCAGATTGCTTCAAAGACAAAAACCCAGTGATTTTTAAGATACCTGACCCTGGGGTAGATCCAGCAGAGGACTACCTTAAAGTCAGGGATCATCAGTATCCATGGTGAATCCATCAGCTGTACCGTTTAAAAGTTTAGTGGGGATGCCTGCCAGCTATACAGGCAGAATTCCAAGAGAACCCTGCTTTAGATTTAGCAAAAGATCTTTTTTGAAGTTATACATCAGTTTCTAGTGAGAGGTAATTGTGTACCAATGACAGATATGCATGCTTATCCATCCATTGATTCATATGACATGTTGTTGGTTTTAATATGAAGCAGCATTTTTGCATTCTTGAAGGATGAAGAAAGTCATGATCATCCTTAAATCTGTGGAATTATTTGAAGATTTGCAAGCAAGTAACAGAGAAAACTCTGTTCTGCATATACATGCATTCCACTGTTCTTGTGGAACACAATAGTCACTGGGGACCATGACAATGCAGAAGGAGGTACTTCTTCAGGTAATGTAGATCAAATCCATGAAGATGAGAACTGAATTTCAAAATTTCAGTAGGTAGTCAATGAGGAACTGAGAAAGAGTGGAGCACTGAGCCTATTACCCATTATTTTTAAGAAACAAAAAGGTGTAGCTATTAGCTATAGCTTCATGGTTGTGGGCCTCTTTATGTGCCTAATGAAAATGAGGACTCCCTTTGCTCTTGATCATGACATCATCCTTGGATTCAGAAAAAAAAATCTTAGACATAGTGGAGATCTGGAATTTCTGTCTGTTTCAGGGAGGAAGACATTTCATTAACTGCCTTTTTCAAGGGCCTCCTTCAAAAACTGCATTTAGAGTATAATCTTTTGGGGATAAAGGACATGCTTTTGTTATACAGTAACCTTTTTAAACTTAAACCATCCCAGGGGACTGGGGATTTCCTAACACTACTATCAGTAACCTGCTGTGGGTATAAGAGGCCAAGATGGTGTCCCTTGGATCAGATCAACTAAAGTGTTCTTTTTTTAAATTTCACTTCACTTCTTAGTAAGCACTTTTTCAGTTCAGTGTGGAACAGGAGATGGAAGGGAAGACAATACAGCTCAATATGTGGTCTTGTGAGTGAACATAGTAATGAGTTTTCTACCTGCAAGAAGTCACTGGCAAAGAGCAGAATAGTCAGTACTGCTAGTTTTGCCCCAGACACTCTGATTCTTTCAAGTTCAAAGCATTATCTTTGAAGTTTAATTCTAATACTCAGATGAGGCGAGTTGAAGACTAGGTAAAGGGAAAGCAGTATCTCTGGCTTCCTGATATTGGCTCTTCAGTGTCAGTTGGTTACAAATCCAAATGGAGACTGACAAGATAGTCATAAATGCACCTAAAAAAAGAGTGGTAACCAATGGACAATAAGACAAAAGGAAAGGATCAAGATTACTGAACAAAGACTGATCTTAGCAATAAGTAACTTTTTTTCTTCCAACCATTCTCTAGAACAGGGGTGGACAAAATGGGGCCCAGGAGCTGGATGCAGCCCACCAAGCCATTCTATCCAGCCCATGGGACCCCGAAAAAATTTAGAAAAAAAAAAATCAAAAAAAATCAAAAAAAAAAATCAATATTTATCTGCTCTGGGCGGCCTGTCATGCAGCCCTCAATGGGTTGCTGAAACTCAGTAAGCGGCCCTTTGCCCAAAATAATTGCCCGCTCCTGCTCTAGAACTTAGTCTTTCAAAAGGTTCAGCAAGTAACATACTTCTTTGTTGAAGTTCTATATAATTTAGAGAAATTACTTCAGAACTGTATTGATCCATTCTTATTACACTTTACATTTTCTCCCACCCAAAGGAGGAAAAGGCATCAGTCATGAGGAGAGAAGTGACTTAATAGGGAGTCAGCACCTTCTCCCATCCCCACTTAAATCATATAAACAAAGAAGAACAGGACAGTAAGTGCAGACCAATTTCAGCCTTCCTTCTTTTTAAGACAATTGATAAGCAGCTCTAGTGCAGACCACTGATAATATCTGGTGATGCTGCAGTTTATGTGAACTCATTTCATGTCAGCTTGAGGCCCATGTGACTATTTTTGCAGGAAGCCACACTTAGTTACAGATGTTTATAGACTGTCCACATCTTTTAATGAGCTGTATGGTAATTGGTAGAAGGCTAGTAATGCACTTTACCTAGGAGGACAATCTGAAGAATGAATATGAATGTGGTTTTCAATAATATAAAATAATTTCTTAATTTTTGTCCTGTTGCTCATCTAACATGAATATAGAGTTGGCTGTTTTATTACAATTATTCTATAACAAGCTAACAAAGATTAGCAAAAAGATTTAATTATTTTTTCTAAAGAGATTATCTTTATGAAATATTCAATATGGATTAATTTATGCTTTTTATTTAGCCCAGGATGGATAAAATAAATGGAATTACAATTATACGAGTAAATGTTATTTCAAGTCCTCTACCAGCAGGAAATAGCTTTATAACTAAATTACGTAACAGCTGTTATTGCTAGTGATCAGCATGATAATGCTTTCTCTCTGTTTCTCATGCAGAAATGAGGGTTATTTAATAGCACTGTCTTCAAGGACTTGTGCAGTGAAAAGCAAGCAAAGTTAGGGGTCATGAGGGGCATGATGGTTATGCAACTCCTGTCTCTCAGTAAGTAGATATGCAATTGGCAACGCAGTATGGAATGGTCTTATCATTCTGACCTGGAAATGTCATCCTTGTGTTACTGTAAAAGCCCAGATAAGCATTTTGGTTAAATTGATTTTTCATCAGCTGATATAATTAATTGTAGTGATAGCAATTAATCACTGAGGGCTAAATGCAGTAAGACAGCTGTCCTACTCACCTAGAATGGATGCCCAGGGAAGGCGACAAAAAAGTTGTCTCCTCATGCTGGGCATCCTCTTTAGTTGAAGCCATATAATTAGGAGATATCCTACTTTCAGCACAAATGTATCTGTTGGGGGATTTATGCTGTGTGCATAGTTGTATGCCTCTATGAGTGCAGCCTGCTAAGTATGCTTACTAGTCATGTAGAATTGTAAACTCTTTAAGTGTGAAAAACGACAGTTAAATAGCCGAGTAAGTGGCATTTGGGCATGTAAAGTGAAATGGGGAATTCCCTTCTTAAAGTCTCTTAAACTGTAAACTAAAAGGGAAAGCCACTCACAACAAAGTAGAAATGTATTGATCTGTTTTGTGATGGTGTTGATCACCCGTAAGTATACGTAACATTTTAAGACTGAATTCTAAAATTTAGGAAATAAAGGGAAAGTTAATTGAAATCAAAGTCATAGAAAAGTAGGGCTGGAATGGACCTCAGAAGGTCATTTAGTCTAGCCCCCTGCCCTGGGCAGGATTCTCCCTGGCTGAAGCATCCTAGTCTAGTGTCTATCCAACTAGCTCCTGAAAATTTCCAAGGATGGGATTTCTATAACCTTTATGGGTAGTCTACTTCAATGTTTAACCACTTTCATAGTAAGAAAGTTTTTCCTAATCTCCATCTAAAATTTCCCCTCCTGAAATTTGAGACTAGTATTCCTATTTCTGTCTCCTGCAGCCACAGAGACTAGTTTATCTCCAGCTACTGCTATCAAATCCCCCATCAGTCTTCTCTTCTCTACACTAAGTGAAGTTTCCCAAGCTTCTAATTTTTGTTGCTTTCTGCTGGGCTCTTTTCTAATTTTCTTGAAGTGTGGGGCCCCAAACCGGACACAGTATTTCAGGTGAGGCACTAATATTGAATAGAGCAGAAAAATTACTTCCTTTGATTTGCAAGTGACACTCCTATTAATACAACCCAGGATGCCATTCATACTTACTGAAATGATCATGTAGTTTCATGTGTAACAGTGTAAGCAACCTCTACAAAGAAAAGATAAACTTGTTGCCACAAATCTGTAAGAAAATGGTATAAGTGCCAATACTAGTTAAGGACTATATAAAAGCATTACAGATTCAATGTTAATAGCATTCATTGTAGAACTATAATGTTAAATTACAGTAAAAGCTCGGTTATCTGGCATCCCCCAGGAATGGGGGATGCTGGTTAATCAAATATACCAGTTAATCAAATATGCCATGTCTGGTGCACCAGGGCTTTCACTCCCTGGTGTCAGTGTGCCAGGGGACAGGGAGCGGGGCCCCCGCTCTGGCTGCTTTGCCCTGGGCCGTGGTCCACAAGGAAGAAGTGAAGAAGAAGAACTCAGCTCACAGCGGCAAAGCTGGAAGTAGGACTTCCAGTTTCACTTTTGCCGTGTTCCTTGAAAGGAAGATTTGCATTGTTAGTGGAGCTTTCTGGTTGTTAAAGTCCGGATAACATGGCTTTTGCTTTTAACAACAACTACATATTGTGACAATTACATTTTATGTATGTTATGTATAATGTAGCATGTAGCATTGTATCTAGTTTAAGGTGTGGTCAATTTCTAAACCATTCCTAGGGCTTTCTCTTGTTGGAGAGCAATTCAATGTCATGGAGTTAGGTCAGGTATAATTTATTTGCATAATGGACATACTCATATCTACACAATGTATCTGTTCAGTCTATGTGAGTCTTGTGATTAAATTAAGAAAAAGTGTGGAAAGCTTAGCTGAGCCATCGGAACCAAAATCAGGAATGTGTTCAAGTATACTCTCAATTGTCACAGAAACTTCTCCTTTGGCATGTCATATCACTAGAGTTGGGTGGAAAAATACTGCAATAAAATTTTATGACAAACATAATTGCAATTTTCAAAAAACAAAACAAAACAAAACAAAAAAACCCCAAAACTGTAAGCCACTCTCAAAAAAAAAAATACAAAAATATTTATATTTTTGCTGAAATAGAGGGCTGATTTTTTCTCTATACCCAACACCTTCTAGTCAGGAGCTAAAAGAGTATAATAAGATTTACACTTAGCAGGTTTATCATGCTGCCTCCTCCTGACTTACTGGAACTCATTAAATTAGTAAATAGAGTATGGTCCCTCCTCTGAGCAGCAACAAATGTCCAGATCTGTGCAGGTTGGCTTTGTAGTGGAAAAGAAACCAGTAGCAGAGTCTCACTATATTCCTGATGCAATTTACACCTGTAGTAGTCCAATAAGTGAGGTGACAGGGATCTTGGTTTTCGTTAAAAAATCCCAAGTTCTCTTACTGTTTTTAAAAAATTATTTTATATATATGTCACCTCACTTATTAGACTACTGTATCTGTATAGATACATATCAGTTGAACACAATGATTTTATAATAATAATCATTATAATAAAATAAATCTTAAATACCTATATATTTTGGCATTTGATTTTTTTTTTTTTTTTTTTAATCATAGAAAAATCAGAGCTTCCCCTGCTTGCTTTGTGAGTCCAGTTGCAGCTGTCGGCCCTGCTGCTTTGTGATGCTGAGCAGTCCTGATATACTGGTGCCCTATCTCTGCCCATGCCATTGCTCTTCAGTCCCAAGCCATGGCCCCTACCAGACCTGTTTTGGGAGCTGGGGCCTGGTGTGGGAGAGAGTACCACCCTGCTATGGCCACCAAGGTGGGGTGCAGTGGTGGTGGTGTCAGCAGCAGCACAGACTTGTGCTCACCACTGCTGCTGGGCAGACAGGGGCACCTCACCTTGGCAGCCATGGCAGTGTGGTGCTCCCT
Organism: Crocodylus porosus; assembly: GCF_001723895.1. Lineage (NCBI taxonomy): Eukaryota > Metazoa > Chordata > Crocodylia > Crocodylidae > Crocodylus > Crocodylus porosus. The sequence continues at coordinate 98,249,379 of NW_017728906.1, forward strand.
CTCACACCATGCCCGCCTTGCTGGGCCATGGAGGCAGCTCCTACCTGCAGCTGGTCCAGCCAGGCCCAAACCCCATTGTGGGTGCAGAAACCTGGGGGGGGGTGACATGTACCCACCACTCCTCCCCCTATGCATTGCCTATGCCCCCCAACCCCCTGTTGCATCACTTGTGCCACCTCTTCCCCCCAACATGTCATCTATGCCCCCCCCCCGCCTTCCCTCAGACTCACCTGGAGGGAGCTGGGGGAACTGTTTTCCACTACACTGCCCCCTGCCCCTGCATTTTGTTCCCCACAGCCCCAAGCAGCACCTTGCAAACTGGAACTCTCCTAGCCTGCAAAGGAAAACCTATGATTCCAGGGGTTTTTCTCCTTTAAAGTAGAAAATCCATGTCTTTCCCCTTTAAAGGAGAAAATCCACATTTTTCAGTATTTTTCTTCAGCAGACTGAAAACCTGCATCCCTGGTGATCACAAACAGCATGTAGGTTAAGCTGAGGGAGGGTTCAAAAGAGAATGGAGCAGGGCTGTTCTCGGTGGTGGCAGATTACAGAACAAGGAGCAATGGTCTTAAGTCACAGCAAGGCAAGTTTAGGTTAGATATTAGGAACAATTTTCTCACAAAGAGGGTAGTAAAGCACTGGAACAAGTTACTCAGAGAGGTGGTGGACACTTTTTAAGACCCAGGTAGACAAAGCATTGGCCGGGATGTTCTAGTTAGGGATGGTCCTTTTTTGAGCAAGTGGTTGGAATAGATGACCTCCTGAACTCCCTTCCAACCCTCATTTTCTATGATTCTATGATATTCTTTCAAGAATTTTAGCCCTACATTTCCAGGGAGCAACTCTGCTTCAAGAAATATCTTTAAACATATATCAAACCAGAGCAAAAACTTTTCTACTATTCAGACATATCCTTTTTCATTAGAATACAACACAAGAAAAGTAGTAGTAATGTAACATATCCTCTGAAGACAAATAATTGTTCCTACACTAAAAAAAAAAAACTTGGGGGACAATGTAATGTGCTCACTTGAATCATTAAGTATATCATATAGCAGGTATCATCAAGACAGACCTGTCCAACTAGTGGTCCCTAGGCTGCATGCTGCCTCTGAAGAGTTAACCTGCAGCCCCTGAATTCCTAGTGCAAGTGCCTCTTTCCCCATTGCTTTCCTGCTGATGACATCAGTTTCTAGTCTTTCAATCCTTGTTTCCTACCCCTGCACTTGGGCATGGGGTAGCACAGCCTGTGGGGCTCAAGGATCCTGGTTTTCCCTGGTTAAAAAAACAAGCAAACAAAAAAATCACAATTTTTTTTTTTTTAAAAGATCGCAAATCCTCTGATTAAAAAACCCAATCTGCATGCCTACTAGGCCTCAATCACTGTACTAAAATAAATTCTAAATATGTATACATGTTGGCATTTCATATTGGGCTTTTTATTATGGAAAAACAGAGCTCCCACTGCCCCCCTTCCCTTGCCAGAATGCGGGTCCAGGCCCTTCACTCTCAAGCCATAGCCGCACAGCCCTCTTGGTGCCCCTCACCCTCCACTCACAGCTCCCTGCTCCCCCAACCCTGCTGGAGGGGTCCCCAGCTGCCAGGGCTATGGGGCCATTGACCCAAGTCTGTAGCCCCCTGCCCCTCACAGCAGCACTGGAGCCCCAGCTGCTCCCCATGGGAGGCAGCAGTTGCTGCAGCAGAGCAGAGTGTGGAGGCCAGCTCCCCCTTCCCCATGGGTGGCATGGCTGGAGTGGAGTCTCTTGGGGGCGGTGGGTGTGGGCTGCCTGCTGCGGGCTTAGGCTCCCTGCCCTGCTGCCCCCCCCACTGAGGCCTCCATGGTGCAGCAGGCAAGACCTGGTGCAACAGGTCAGAGCAGGGATGGGCAGGGAGGCTCATTACCACCACTCGGAGGTCCACAACCATGGTGTGGTGCCCCCTGCCTGCCCAGCAGCAGTGAGAGGCACAACTCCATACTGCCATGCCCACACTGAGCCCTGGACACCCCACTGCTGGGCTGCAGCCCCAGCCTCAGCCCCAGCCCTGCCCAATTCCCTCCCTCTCTCCCTCACTATGGGCGCCTCAGTTCTCCCCCTGCAACTGCCAGACTTACCTGTGCCAGTTGCTCTCCAAGCTGCCTGGCAGCCATATGTGTGTGTACATGCACATGGCACCCCCTACCTGACTGCCCTCCTCCTGTTCCCCTCAGCTTCTTGCAGGCTGGACATCTGCCAGCCTGCAAGGGGAAACCCACCATATCCTGCTAGTTAAAAAGGTTTCCAGTGGAACATTTTCTATTGAAATGTTGATTCATTAAAACTACAATTTCACTATAACATTGCCACACAAATGTACTGGAAAAGTATTAAAATAAAACATGGTAAGTAAAAATGTGCTATTTTAATCTTATCAGAATTATATTTTGGTTTTCTGTCCAAATAACTTCATTTTCAGGATTACTGATGTATATACTAAGTTGTGATATGAAACATATGCCTATATTGATCACAAAATAATATGAGAAAATGAGGTGACAAATGTTTTTTTTCCTTCCTAATGTCTGAAGGAGTCCTGTTGCCTTTGATGGCAAATTCAGTATTCCATTTTCCTTTGCATTTATTGGTTCATTTTCTGATGTGTAACTATATCTTCAGTAGACTTGGGGAAACTGGAATCTGAAAACTGAAATTTTAGTCCAGTGTGCCTCCAACAGTACCAGACATAAACATATATAGTTAACAGGCTTTAGAGAATGTAGAATAATATTTTAAATTAAATCAGTTCTTATCAAGCAAGTCTTTGTGCAGGAAAATAATGGAATTTCTGTACGTTATGGATTGTTTTTGCTTAACAATGGTGCTCCTATGTTGCTTTTTAGTTTCATATTTTAGTTGAACCAGTTGTCCACTATTCATTATTCTATGCAATGTCAGATTCACACTAAATCTCTGGACCGTAACTACCCTTCATGCTTTAGCCACGGCATATCTAACTCATTGACCTTTTGCTTCCTTTTGGGTCTTTGCTTCTCTTTACTTTAACCATTATTCTACTTTTGGGTTCAGATTTAATTGTTTTTCAGTGCTTACATTAAAAGCATGTACAGCTCTTTTGCTCACCTGTCATTCTCCAAGCCTTGAGGAAAACAAACCCTTTTGCATTCACTCACTTTGACGCCGATGAGCATTATCAGAAACCTAAACAATAGGCCTGTACAAAGAGGATAGTATTCACTTTGGATTTGACCGATTCAGGGTACAGTGATTCGATTCAGTGATGCATCTCACTGTCCCAGATCAATTAGGCCAAATCTGATTTGGAGCTTCACCTGCTGCTGAATCTCCAAATCAAACAGGCCCCATCACCCACCCTGTCTCCCAGCCCTGTCAAAGTCTGCCCCACCAGGCCTCAGTGTCTCAGCACTTAAAAAAAGAAAAAAAAAAAAAAAAGAAGAAGCCCTGCACTCACTGGCTCCTTCCAGGCAGCAGCGGGGGGGGAGGGGGGGGACGCGATCCCTGCTGCCCTCCACTGTCTTGTGCTGCATGAGAGGTCTCTGCCATGAACCCCCAGAGGGCCCCGATGCCCACTGCAGCATCTAGTGAATGTGGGGCTTTTTTTTGTTGTTTTAAAGTGCCAGGATGCTAGGGGCCGGGTGGGGCAGCCATTGATGGAACTGGGAGAGTGGTGGGTCCCCCATGGTCCTCTCCCCTCTCCTCAGCCCTGGCCACCCACTATTTACCAGCATGGAGTCCGGGTCCAGCTCTCTGCAGTGTTGAGCAGGGACTTCCCAAATCTCTTAATCTCCTGCAAATCTTTTCCAAATCAATTCAGAGGCTTCGGATCAATTTGGACCTTTTTATTGGTCTCCCAATTCAATTCGGATTTGGAGATTCAGCCGCCGAATTGGGCTGAATCTCCCATGAATCAAATCAGCAACCAAAGCTTTACACAGCCCTAATCTGTAGCTCCCATTTTACAACATTATGCTCTAACCATCAGGCTATGGGAGAGGCTTTGCCCACTGCACCTTTCAACCCCCTTTGTGATGGTGGCTTACTAAGAGGTCAATTGACTAGATGAAGAGCAAGCCAAAGGGAATGTGGCTTAGTGAGATGAGCACACCTATGAAAGGGAGGGACCCAGGTTTCTGTCCTAGGCCCTTGCCCCTAAGATAGAAATTATCCTACTGTCAGTTGTCCACTGGATACTACTTCAAGACACTTAGTGTGGGAATTTCTTTTAACAGCTTCTCTGTATGACCATACCCAAATACTGTTGCAGCTTTGTCCCCAGTGGCTGCCAAATTGGATTTTGCTGTTCTGAATTGCAACCTGTTATATATAGCATAGAGCTCTCAAATACCATTCAGGATTTTAAATGCATAAACATACCAGTGACACACTTTTATAACACCACACTTCCATGTTCAGATAGATTTGAAGTGGCTTATTCCCCAGCTTGCTTGCTTGGCTAAGGCTAACGGTTGTGTTTCCATGTTGCTTTATTCCTTTTCTAGTGATGCTGTGGCTCATAACAATTTGTGACTGTGTGGCTTTCTGTGGGAATCTGATTTAGTCTAACACCACCAAGCCATAATCTACCTCAAGCTCTCTTTACGCACAGAGCACAAATCCTGAAGACTCCAAAACCATGCAAAAGGAACTCAATCAGAAATTTAATCTGAAATTTCAAGAAATATGTTTTGATGGTATCCATCTCATCTATCCAATGCAATAAAAGAAAAGAAAGGCATCTGTTCTAATTCCATTATTCATCTTCTTCAATTAAAAACATAAGCAGTTCTGTACTGGGTGAGACCAATGGGCATCTAGCCCAATATCCCATCTATGACAGTGGCAGGAATGGATGCTTTAGAGGGAGAGCAGTGAACCAGATATATCTAAGGTGATCTGTCTCTATTCAGTACCTTCACTGGTATCAACCATTATTGGTTTAAAGATGTCAGAGGAAACTGTTTTGTTTAATAGCAATTAGTAGGTCCATGAATTCATCTTTTTGAACCCAACTATATTATCTGCTCTACTGCCTCCTGTAGCAATGAATTCCATAAGTACTGGGTAAAAGAAGTACTTTCTCTTGTGTCACAGAGCGGGGAGCAGGGGCGGCCGTGATCCCTCTGGGGCCCCTACCGTGCTAAGTAGGGTGACTCAGCACCCTCTGTCTCACCTGCTACGTCTTTGATCTTAAATGGTTCTGTATGGGAGGCTGCCTAATTGTCCTCTTGGACACGGTGCCCAAGTGTCTCCCATCCCCTGTCCTGGGTGTACCGCCTTGGTGCACCCCAGCCTTATGGGCAACGCGTGCCTCCAACCTCCCATTTAGCATGCCCCAAGCCTCACAACTGTACCGGACGTTCTTGCGTCGTATACTCACCCCTCCTGGGCTTCTGTTCACCCTCTCGCCCTTCCTGGGCCTCTCTCCTATAAACTTCCTCTCTGAGTTTTTCCCAATACAAGCACCCATCTCCCGGGGCCTCTATGATGTATGCGCCCCTCTCTGGGCTGGTCCACCATACACGCAGCCCTGCCTGGGCTCCTGCCTGCACGCTCAGCCCTGTACGGCTTCTAACCACGCCGTACAGCTTCTAACCCTGTCCGGGCTCCTAGTCACGCGCTCGTCTCTGTCGGGTCCCTATCTGCACATCCTCCCCTCTCCAGGCTTACCCTCGTGTGCCTGCCCCTCTCCGGGACTTCTACCATGCGCCCACCCTTCTCCGGGACTTTGTGCCGATAGGAGACCAATCGTTCACTCTGGAGCCTCTTGTCCTGATCTGCCTTCTCTGGGGCCTGTGCCACGCTTCCCGCTCTCCCCTGCCCTCTCTGGGGCCTGTACCATGCTTCCCGCGCTCCCCTGCCTGCACTCGGGCTTCCCAAGTTTGGGCTCAGGCGGCCTTAGCCCTGCCTGGCCCCCAGACCTGCCTTCTCAGGCCTAGCTCACACGCCTCCCACGCTTGGGGCTCAGGGGGCCCGTGGCCATGCCTGGTCCCTAACCCTTTTCTGGGTCATACGCCCTACTGGGCAAACACCGCCCTTACAGGCTGGGGTCTCAACACCCCCCCCATACCATGCCTCTCCGGTGCTCACTTGCAGTGCCAACTCCGGCACTAATCGCTGTGCCCTCCCAGGACACCCAGGAATGCCCCCACTCCACTGGGGAGCTCCTAATGAGGCCTCCTTGCATCCCTATGGCCTCACCCGGTCCTCCGGTCAGGGTCAACACCCCCAACACACGCCCCACTGGCGCAAATGGCTGTGCCCGCCCGGCACCACTTGCTGTGCCCTCTGGGCACCAGGAACCCCCAGATTATTGGGGAGCTCCTGTGAAGCCTCCTCACACCCCTACAGCCTCACCTGGTCCTCCGGTATTCACACAAACAGCCCTACTGCAAAGCAAAGCTACCAGCCCACCGGCTCCAACTCAAAATAAGCCTACCGGCTATAACATAAGGGTCCAGGCCCAAACTGGCCCTCTTGCAAAGGCGTCTCAATCAGGGTTCTCTTCACCCTCACCATGGTGCGGTCCCTTAGGTGATCAGGCTGCACCGCTCTGCTCTGCTCTGCTGGGCTGGGTGCTTCTGCAGAGCTCCTGCACCTCAGGCTACCAGAAGGGAACTGCTGCTAGGCTTTGGCCTGGGCTGTTTATAATGTGACCAGCCTGGTTGCTCCGTCAACCAACACCTGTGCTGCCTTAGGGAACTTCAGCAGCCCTTATTCCTACTGTCAGTAGTAGGCACCCTAGTGCCCTGCTACACCTCTCCCCCTCCCGGGTTGAGCCTCCTTGGGAGCGGGGCACAGGAGTGCCCCGTGACACTCCCCTTTGAGCCTTGAGACTCACCGGGCCGATCTTCTATTCTCCATGAGATGTCTTATCCCTCCCCATGGTTCTTTCCTTGATCTTTCTGCAAGCATTCAGCTGCGCAATTACTGGAGGTGGAAGTTGAGGCACCTTCAACTCGCCTTTTACCCAAGGCGCACCGTGTGGGATTTACTGGGGTTTACCTGCCACAGGTAGCCCCCCCACACATTAGCTAACCTTGGAAGATTGCCTACCTCGCCGGCTGCTCTTCGCAGTCTTCCTTCTCTTCCCACTCTTCTGGGTCCTTCCTTCCCAAGGGTCTGCCGGGTTCTTGATCTCTCGCGATCTGCCTGGATGTCTTGGAGTTTGCCCCATATCTCCCACTGGCACCTCCGTGCCTTTTGGGCATCTTCTCTCCTCCAAAATTCCACCCTGCCCTGGCCCATGTATCATCCTCTAGGCCCTTTATGGATTTGCACAAAGGCCACTTTCCCTATTTTCTCCTCTATGCTCTTTCTGAGGGTCCTCCATGTAACCTGGTTAGGTATACCGTGCATGTATAAATATGGCCTTTTCTCAGGCACTAGTTTCTGCCCAACTGAGTGTTCTTCCCTCTTCTTCTCATAAGCCTGGGCTCCATTCTCCTTTTGGAATGGTCTCACTCCCCTGGTCCTGACCCCAGTCTTTTGCCCATCTCGTCTTATAGGTGCATTCTCTTGTAAGCAACCCTTGTCCTTTTGACATGGGGCCTCCCTCCTTAGAGAGACCTTTTCCTTTTCCTCTGCAACCCCTCTCTTTCCTACACTCAACACCTCAGGCTGTTCTTGGCTCGGGGCTACTCCAGCTCCTTCGCCTCGCAACCGGGCTGTCTCCCCCAACTGGCCCAGACCCTGCAAGTGGAGTTTCTGCCACTGGGTCCACCTTAGCTCCCAGTATTCTAGGAGGGCTGATTGGGTCTCCTTCAGTAAGGCCTCCAGTTTCTTCTCGGTGGGGCTCTCCTCCCGAGTGTTCCTTCCCAACTGTCCTGGTCCACCCGTCCCCGGAGGATACTCTGGACCTTGTACAAGTATAGATCAGAGACCCTCAACTTGTACCTCAGTCTGTCTCAGCACCTCCATAAGCGACTCCCTTTCCTGGAGCTCCACCTGAGTGCCCCCCCCCATGTAGCCCATTAATTGCCTCTCCAAAGCCTCCAGCTTTCTCTCTAGGCTGTCTGGGCTCTCTAGGGTTTGTACTTCCTGAGCTATTAGGTCCTTCTCCTTTTCCTTCTCGATCTCTTGGAACTGTGGAAGTTCCTTGGTTGTTTGGCTACCCATCTCGGAGAAACCCTATTTGTTCTTCTTGAGCCTCTGCAGCTCCTCCCTTAGGGTTTGCAATTCCTGTTGCAACTGCCCTTGCTCTGCAATGAGGCTTGCTACTTTAACCTGGCTCTCCGCTAGGACAGTCTCCAGTGTTTGGGTCTGTTCTCCCAGCTAGTCCTTATCAGTTTGCAAAGTCTGCACTTGAACCCTTAACTCCTCATTTTCCTTTCCTTGTTCCCCTAGTTCTTCCCGCGGGGACCGACATTGTTCCTGCAGCCCCTCGTAATTTTTCAGGAAGGTTTTTACTTTTTCCATCTCCTGCCCCACTATTGCATTCTCCTTCTCTATTTGGGCCCTGGTTTGGTTTTGCTCTTCCCAAAGTTGTCTAACCTCCCATTCGGCCTCCAGGCATCCCTCCTGCCACTTCTCTCTGGCTGCTCGTAGCTCCTCTAGCTCGTTTACCTGGCTGCAGGTTTCCTTCTGAAGGGCCTCTATTAGACTTTTTGCTACCTCTAATTTCTGTGGTAAGTGTAGCTGTTCCCGTCGGGGTTATGCAGGCCTTAGGAGACTGTGTACTCCAGGTCTCCTGCTCCTCCTGCATGTGGCACAGCCTGTCCTTCCTATCCTGGCTCTTCCTGGCCTCTTGAGCCATCGCCTTCTCCAGCTTCCTAGTCTTTTCTGCCTCAGCAGCTATGAGGCATCTAATTTCCTTTGCCGCCCCCTCCTTTTTTCCCCCGGTGACAAGTGTCACTCTAGGGCGGCTGCCTTTGCCTTGACACTTTCCCTCTGTACTTTAGCAAGTTCCAGCTCCTGTTCAAGCCAAACCACTTGCTCTTCCATCTCTCCCATTCTCAGACACCATGCCAGCTCATCCAGTCCCTGGCCTTCTCTAAACCCTTCCTGGACCATACCTACTCGAACTTTACCCTTTCGGCTCAGGGCCTCAGTCTAGCTGTGAAATTCCAAGCAATGGGTACTCTTCCTTTGTTACCAACGTCTGTCTACTAGTTTAGCCCTGGGTTCATTTCCCCTCTAAGGGGACATGGGTTTCTTGCCTGCACATGGCCGGTTTTCCTGGCCGATGCACCATTTGTCACAGGGCGGGACGCAGGGGTGGCCGTGATCCCTCTGGAGCCCCTACCGTGCTAAGTAGGGCGACTCAGCACCCTCTGTCTCACCCGCCACGTCTTTGATCTTAAATGGTTCTCTATGGGAGGCTGCCTAATTGTCCTCTTGGACACAGTGCCCAAGTGTCTCCCATCCCCTGTCCTGGGTGTACTGCCTTGGTGCACCCCAGCTTTATGGGCCACGCAAGCCTCCAACCTCCCATTTAGCACGCCCCAAGCCTCACAACTGTACCAGACATTCTTGTGTCATATACTCGCCCCTCCTGGGCTTCTGTTCACCCTCTCGCCCTTCCTGGGCCTCTCTCCTATAAACTCCCTCTCTGAGTTTTTCCCAATACAAGCACCCGTCTCCCGGGTCCTCTCCGATATATGCGTCCATCTCTGGGCCAGTCCACCATACATGCAGCCCTGCCCAGGCTCCTGCCCGTGCGCTCAGCCCTGTACGGCTTCTAACCACGTGTTCAGCCCTGTCCGGGCTCCTAGTCACGCGTTCGTCTCTGTCGGGTCCCTATCTGCACATCCGCCCTTCTCCAGGACTTCTACCATGCGCCCGCCCTTCTCCGGGACTTTGTGCCAGTAGGAGACCAATCGCTCACTCTGGAGCCTCTTGCCCTGATCTGCCCTCTCTGGGACCTGTGCCACGCTTCCCGCGCAGGCCCTGCTACATCTTGTTAGTTTTAAACATGTCACCTACTAATTCCAACAAGTTCCCCCTAGTTCTAGTATTCTGGGACTTGGTGAATAACAGTCCCTTATTCACTTTTTCCACATGCTCCATGATTTTACAGGCCTCCATCATATCCTACTTCCCCCCAGCCTCCTCCTCATTTGTGCATTTACTCCTTAACCCTGATTTCCAGCCTGACCTAACATTTCTGGGAAAAATATATATTTTTCTTTATATATAAGAAAAAAATATATTTTTTTGTCTTCCTTCTTCACATTCTCCAAGTTTCCTTTGGTAAACTGTAAGCTTATGGATAAATAAATTTTACTACTAATAAAATATACTTAGTTTCCAAAGAAGAATCACATTCTGAATGATCATTTATCTGGCAGCTGCTCTGGAACAGCAGGCTTGCCAATGCAAAAACCCACTGCCAGGATAGTAATATTGCTCATTATGTCCCATCCTTTTCAACTATGCATTTAACTCTAGGAGATTCAGGGAGATCCTTGGGGAACACTGATGTAGGAGTTTCTGCCAGCTCTTTATCACAAAGACCACAAAACACCAGAGGAGAACACAGATTTTAGAAGCAGTGGAACTACTGTAAACCTTATTAAAGATTGGTTAAAATAAGCAATTCCCAAGCAGAATATCAGAAATATTCACTGGCTTATACTATGCTGGCACTGACATGATTTCCAAGGTCACCTATGTAAAGCATAGTGAGAAACATATTCTGCCATAAAAAAGGAAAGCATGATGGCAGATAATTTGTCCTCAGGAACTGAAGTTAGAACTAGACTGCAGGGTCAAATAATTTTCTTTTATACATTCAGGGTGTTTGAGGACATAAGAACATAAGAAGTGCCAAACCAGGTCAGACCAATGGTTCATCTTAGTCCATCTCTGACAGTGGCAAAAGTAGATGCTATAGAGTGGGAGCATTAAGCCGAATATTTCTAGAATGATATGTCCCCTTATTCAATATTCTCCCTAGCTTTTACTGGGACTAAGAATTAAGAATGGAAAACCAGGACATCCAGCAACTTCAAATGCGAAAGCATCACAAATCTCACAAATGAGCATTAGAGTGATCTTTGCTCTGCTTTTTACAGCTTCTTCCCCCACCCACCTAACACACACACACACATTTTGGCTAAGCAAATAATAATTCCTAATTGTATTTAATAACATTACTTATAAATAGGTTTTGTGATTATTTCAATATTTCCAAGAAGAAAAGAAACAAGTTCTGATGTCACAATCCAGTATTTATAAAGATTCCATTTTCTTTAACTGGACAGCAAATTGAAACTGCTGGAACTCTTGAAAGAAAACTCTAGGGTAATTTTAGTGATAAATTCCTTACATTGATACTTTCCTCCTTCAAATAACCCTAATTATTTTTTCATGTTGCCTCCAAAAAGTTGGCTAATGCCAGGTAGTGTGACTGAGGGGCAGTCACAGGAAGTATTTTTCACTTGCCTAATAAAAGACACATGGGTCTCAGGCTTGGGGGTGGTACTCAGCAAGATCTCCAATAAAAGCCAATAGGAACCAACTATACTCAGCATCAATGAATGGTAAGTCGATATGTGCAGATATATTGCTTCTATATATAGTCTTTGATTTTATCCTGACTATATCTCTTGTCCTTTTATGCAATGATAAGCACTTCTAATCTGAGGAGTACATACTGGTATCTTCAATTAGTCCCTAGTACAGTTATGTGATAGAATACTACCTTTTATATGAAAAAGGAAGGCAAATATGAAATAGATTAATTCATTTTATTCATTCATTTACTCACTGACCTCAGCATTATTCTGCCATGTAGCAAACAAAGACTTTACCAAGTTCACTTCCTCCATAAGTATATAAGCTCCCTCAAGGAAAAATAATTACAGCTATTTAAAATATCATATAATTTGCAAGATAAACATCACTGCTTATTCATCCCACAGGGTTTTTTTTCATTATTCCTTTATGTAATTTATGTAATTGTATTAAAAATGGTCTACTTCTACTGAAACACTTTGGGTCTTACAATACAACCTCTGAATCACCAAGCACATTGTTAAAAACATTTGTTATGAATTGAGAGAAAAAGACAATATTTATTTGCAAAAATAGACAGGAGAAAAGTCACTTTGGGCTATTGAAAGGATTTATTTTGATACTTTCAAAATGTTTCATTTAGAATATGGTCATTTAAAATTTTTATATACTACATTTCTAAATAAAGGTTATTTAAAAATATTTAGAAACACATTTTGGAAAGGATATTTTGACATTTTATTTCTAATCAGTTTCAATAAAATGCTGGCAGTGATTTGACAAACATTTTGAATTCTGTAGAAACAGTGTTTTCCAGTACACAGCGGCTTGGATGACAATTTCTGGGCCACTCTAGACGGTGTTAAATACATGCAACTTTAGTAACTGCTGGTTTCTTGGACATTCCTAGCACTAGGCATCAGGGGAGGACATACCAAGAATAGCACTAGGACTAGTAAACTCAATGCCACTTAGCCTGAGCAACTGAACAGTATGAGGATTTTTTTGATAGTTTTCTTGTGATTCACTGTCATAATAGCCTTCTGGATTTATACCTTCTAGGGAGCCATGTATTTTTTCAGCTAAGCAGAATGCTTACTCATTTGTTTAGGTAAGGTATGAAGGTAATTATCTAGAGCAGGAATGTCAAACTTACCATTCCCCTACCCTAACACACACCTTTAAAGTTTCTTTTAAAGACATAACATGGAGCCATATTATCTGGCCTGGTGGGCTCATGAGTTCAACAATTTGGTGGCAGGGGTTCACTGGCAGTGTTAATTACCACTCCTCTGATATAAAATTTCTAGACCTGTGGGAAGCCTGGGAGACTGGAGAGTATGGCCCTACATGCTAGATTGGGCCCATGAGGTGGGTGTGGGGGCAGGTGTGGTGCAGGTCTTGACCAAAGTGTCATGAGGCCCCATCTAGGCATGTGGCACTGGGCCATGCCTCTCATCCAGCCTGTGGGGCCAAAAGGTTGAGTAATATTGTTTTAAACAATGATGCTCTTGTATCAGATACCTTCACATCTTTCATTGTCCTGGTATGGCATAAGATTAGGGTCCAAATGATAAAATACCAGCAACATAACACACATTTGACATAAAGAATTCCAGTATAAAACTATATATACAAGTACACACATGCATCCATGTACTCATCCCCCAACACCTATACACACATCATACATTAGATGCACCTGAACTTTCAGAGAAGAAAAAGGATAGATTTTTTTTTTCTCCTGACAAGGGATCATGTATGCATTAACGCCTCTACACCAAAGGTATTATCTGTTTATCTCAATATCTCCTTACATGAAAATTCACCCCTCATTTTCCAAGGCTGTCTTACTGTAAATGGATCAATGTTATTGCCTCAATTGGACAGAATTTACCAAACACCGGGTGTGTATACACAAGATGCTTTACTATGCATTAGACTAATCTAATGCGCAGTAAAGCATCAGCATCTACATGTGTACTGCGATTAATGTGCAGTAGATAAGTCAAATGTGCCATTTTCTAATACCTGTAAATACAGGTACTAGAAATCAGTGCATTGAACTAATGCCCCAAAGTGCATGTATAGACACTGACTGGGAGCAAATTGTTCCCAGTAAGCCTCGGCAGTAGGCCTGTCCTGATCTCCATGTAGCTGGGTGAGCTGTCCCAGTTGCTGGGCAGCTGCCTCCCAATCATGTGGAGATCACAATCTGTCCCAGTCTTCACATGGCTGGGAGAGCTGTCTCAGTTGGTGGATCAGGAAGGGTCCTGATCTCCATGTGTCTGGAAGGCAGCTGTCTGGCAGCCAGGCCAGCTCTCCCTCACACCACGGAGATCTGCCAGCCCAGGGCCAGCACCCAGGGGAGCCTGGAACTCCCTCTGGCTGCTGCAGGGGGACAGAGCACAGCAGGAGCCCTGAACTCAACTGATTTGCTCCCAAAAGGGAAACATTTAGTTGTGTGTGAGGGCACAATTTAATGTACCTGAATCGTCTGCGCAGCACATGTGCACATTCATTGCACGTGTAGATGCGCCCACATTTTCCATAATGAATTGGCACCATCCTCTTACCAGAGCACTATATGCCACTGCTTGGAAGGTGTGACTCATTAAATAATTATGTAATCAGCTAAATGATCAATTGACTTGTTCAGTTATTGCCAAATGAGAAAATTATAGCATAGAAAACAATCAGTCAAAATAAAATGATTCCTTTCTAAGAATATTCCCAAGCTTGTGTACCTATATTAGTAGAACAAACCTTGTTAATTATAAATATTCTGTCACTGTGCAATGTCTGCTTCAAATCTTTGCTGAATAACCATGTGCATCTGAACACTTTATGATGCATACTACAGTGTCTACAGCATTCTGAGGGAGATGCATGGCATTCCTTCTGCCTTAATACTTATTTACTTTCCTATTTATGTATTCTACACAAAGCTTCATGAGTGAATTGAAATTCTTGCCCTGCAGTCAGCCTGATTGTGCATTCTACAAGAGCAAAGACCTTCACTCCACTTTACGAATGGCAATATTTTTCATTATGCCTGAACATTGCATGCCGCCAAAAAGGAGAGAACCACACAAGTAATCTGTAAAACACTGGCAGTAATTATGACTGTGGAGTAACCACAAGAGACTATGAGATATCAAAAATCCATTTCAAAGTTTCAAATTAAATCTGAAGCAAATCTTGTGAACTGTTAACAGAGACTGTTATAGTGTTGTAGATTGCCACAAACCATGCATGCCTTCTGTGGTTTTGTGATGTAGTGAAGAAGAAAACTTTCAGCTGTCCCTGCGTGTTTCATCTTTGCCTTGCAGATAACCCTTATTCTGTGCCAGTAATGATTATAGCATGTGTACTGTACAATAGGGTAAAATATGTACCTCATGGTAGAGCATTAAATATTCCCTAACAGGGATTATAACATGTACATGATGTGACAGTCAGAGAACGGGTGAAAATTCTTGCAACATGTAACACAAATATGCCTTTTGGTAGAATTTATCTTGGCATCTGTAAAACAATAGCATATATTTTGTTTTATTGTGTTTAAAATGTGTATTGTAATGCTTAGCAGTAGGAATAGATATCTAGGAATAGGGATCTTTAAATTTTCTTATTTTTTAAATGGATTTTCAACCAAAAAGAATATGTTTGTAGAGGTTTTTTATTTTGCTCATTATTTCTTTGGCTGGGAAATCCTGAAAGTAAACATATAGTTTCTTAAATCAGAAACTATTTTTGAAAACAAAACATTTTTGCTTGGTTTCACTGACTAACAGTTATTTTATTGAGCATTTTGAAACACTGACATTTTTTTTCCATTCAAATTAGTTTCTTTTGGAAAAAATAATTGGCAGAGTTCATCTCATTTTGAAGTGTGTTTAACACTTGTTTTCATTCTGCCCCCCCTTTAATATTTGCAAAGAAAAAGAAAAGTATTGTCATGTTCATAGATTATTCTGTCATTCTGTGCCTATGTATAGATACACGTACATACATAGTCCTGACTTTTGTCAACCACAGACTGGTATACTGAATGTGTGACAGTAATAACAAGACTAGGCATTGTCAAGTACTTCCCATTTAACTTGTGGTTTCTTTTGGAAATGTCAAGTTAGAGTGAAGCTTTTGTTCCTCTCTTTTAATAATCATATTGACCAGGTATGGTTTTCATGTTAGCCATATTTCAAGGAAATTGAAAGGGCAAGACACCTACACATTTCCAGGTAGGATTTCGATGTAAGCTTGTAAATATTCTACTTGATTAAAAGCTTTTGATGTTCTTCTAAGATGCAAATAATATAAAATTCTGGCTTTCCAGATATCTTTTTCCAGTTGGAGTGAAAAAAATCTTTCTCTTTTTTAATAAAGAGGATTAAATAAAAAAGGATAGAGATTGGGAGGGAAATTGGGTACAGAGAAAAGGGAAGATGGGTATAACATCTACCTATAGAGAAAAAGTAATTCATTTAGTTGCTACAGGCCAATTTTTGAGGGAGGAAAGAGGGGAAGGGGACAAAGAGAAATGACACAATGACTTAAAAACATCACCTTTCTTTCCCTAACCTCCAATTATGTTGTCTGTTGTTAGACTTCCTCTGCTGGCTTCTTGACTTTTTTCCTCATCAGTGTAAAAATCTTTGTCCTCATTTTCAAAGCTCTGTATTTTGCCACAGCTTTTCTTTCCTCAGCTTTGCTCTTTTAGTACAACCCCACTTGCAATCCGTTCTCCATCACCTCACTTCACAGTTTTTTTTCTCTTATCCTGCCTCTCAGTTCTCTTTTAATCTCTCTAGTATAGATGCTAAGCTTAAACTACATTATATTCTCTTTCCAGTTACAACTGTTCTTTCAACTGTTTTCTCCTGTCTATGCTACACCATACTATTGCTATATCCCCTTTCTCCAGGTAAAGGCATGCATCTTTACGTTCTCAGAAATACCATAGCCAGCAAGCCACACATCACCTTTTCCTGTACCCTTCATCCTGCCTTCCCATACAGAATACTAGTTATGGATATGTGTATTGTATTGGGGTAGAGTTTTGTGAAGGAGTGATGCAAGGCACAGTCAATGGTACAGGATAGTTGTGATAATATTAATGTGCACTTGTGGGTGAAGGAGAAGAAAACATCCAAGTGAAGTCTCTTAACTTTCCTTTTACATACTCCCATGTTTTTGAGTCAGGTCTGGTACATGCATGCAATCCTACCTTCTTCACAGCAAAGTTCTTTTTTTTATCACTTTCCACTTTATAACGTTTAATGTGGAGTGGAAGCTTTGGTAAAGTCAAAGAGAGACAGCTGTGTCACACAGACACTTGTGTGTTCACCACTGTGTGTTAAACCTTCAATGTTCTAATACAATAACGAATATTCTTAAATAACGAAAATGACATCTGCATATTGTATCCGGTTGACTCAAGTTACATCAAATCTCAAATTCTGTGCGTCTAGTCATTGTTTTCCAAAAGTGATCAGTCAGCAATGAAAGGTCAGAATGAAAGACAAATTTTCCAGACAGCCCAATTTCAAAGATTTGCTGTTGAAATTTAATTCAGAGGAAATTAATCACTTCATACAAAATTAAATGTACATAAACATTAATACTGAAATTTTACATTGATGCATCTTCCTCTTATAAAGAAAAAACATAAAACTACCCCGCCTTTTAGGTTCACTTTAGGACACAGCTGTTATTTGTTTTAGTGTTACCAGAAGAATAGTGTGAATAATTGATTTTTCTGCTTGGCTGCTTAACTGAAAAATAAAAAATAAAAAAGAGGAACACACAACAATTGTTCTGGGTGAAAATGAACTATTTAATTGCAGGCATTTTAAAGAAAAACAAAGGAAAGGAAGAGCTGGATTCACAACACCCTGTAGAAAGAGAGGGAGATCCCTTTAACTCAATAGCTCAGTCATTAGAGCATCCATAATGTAGAAAAATAATATTCACTTATCTCCTTTGCCTGAGGGGACTTAAATGCTTTGTCCCTCACCCCTGCAATACAGGAGTCTTTGAAAAATCATGCACTATATATTCAGTACCTCCTTTTAGACCTGTTCCACTTTGGTTCTAGCCTCTGCTCCACTGAATGTTTAATTAATTTATACAAAGTAAAACAGTATAGAATAAGAGTACTTGCCTAACACAGGGGTTGTTGTCGATGTGAATTTGATTAATGCTCAGGAAGAGATGGGAATTCAGAGAAGATCTCCAATATCCTGGATAGATGCTGTAACCCAGTGGTTTAATCATAAGGTACTCCTCATTAGTCCAGGACACCCCTTGGAAATGCCAGGCTTAGCTTTCACTTATTTTTTGACTGTAGACATTTTCTGTTGCAAAGAACTGAGAAAGACCACAACAGCTCAGAATTCTTTTGAAACTGTGGATTCCTACTTGAAATCTCTGGTTTATCTTGTGAATCATGTTTGTACATCAAACAATGCTAAAATTGTGTGGCACCCTGTGACACCTCTGAAGGATCTCAAGGTATCCTAGGTTTGAGAATCACTGCTCTAACCACTAACAGCTTTTAATGTATACCCCCTCCAATAAAAAAAATCATGTTACTCAGTTAGTATTAGCAGACATTTCCATAGAGTATGAGTAGTATATGTAATAACTAGTAGTATGTATTAAATATATACATGTATATTGTATTAACATACACACATATAAATGAATATACATGTAAATATAGCCTTCATTTTCAAAGCTGACTACAATTTGATGCTGTAGAATTTATTGGATGCCCAATAATAATTTAAATTTAAATTTTCAGATAGAATTGGGCTACTGTGATGAACTATGGGTTTAATTGTGACATTACTCTGTTAACCATTTTCACATTGCTATAATATTTTCATTGTTGGTAGCAATCCCTTGATTTAAGGATTATCTCTACAATGGCTCATTTATGTGTCTCAAGAGGTGACTTACAAGTCAGATCCTTGAGAAACTGACCTGTCTACAGAAGTTGCAGGTTTTTTGTAAGGGAGAGTAGGTCACAGGCTAGGGTTGCTCTCCTTTCCTTTCCTCTATTCTCTCTTCTCTGCTTCAAAGGCGAGATGCTTTACTTCAAAATAGGCTGCCACTTGGTTGTGGTTGCAGCACCATTGGAGTCAGTTGGCAGTCAGCTCCTCCCAGGTCTTGATGTCAACATCCGTTTTCTTGATGTATGCCTTTAAGGGGCACATCTTCATATGCAGGGACATGCACTTGCAGCAGCAAAAAAGTAGTGGTACAAATTTGTGCCACTATTTTTTGTTTCAGAGCATGCCCTTGCATGTGTGCTTTGGTGTGGGGCAAATTGGCTCACTCCAGGCAAACTGCCCTTTCCACACTCCTCCTGGCTCACAGCATGCTGGAGGAGCTGTGGTGCACCTAAATGAGTGGAGATGCTCTGGCCAGGAGCCAGAGTGTCTCCCTGGAGGGAGCGCACACTCCCTGTCATATATGCTGCACTGCTTTTTTTCTCACCCCCCCTTTTTTTTTTGGTACCAGGATTTCCTAGCAACAGAATTTGCCCCCTCACTATAAATTTGCAACAGGACATGTTTTAACATTCCAGGCATATAGCTTGTTTGCAGTGCCACAACCCACATGTGCCTGCACATCTGTATGAAGCCAATGTGTCCTTGTAGTGTTGCCTCTGACCACCGCAAGATCTCAGGCCATTACTAAGCTGGGAATTGAATACTTGTTTTGAGAATTGAGAGTCGGGTATATTCACAAAATGGGCATGTTCAGATGAGCACACCACATATGCAAGCACTCACTACCCTGGTAATTTGTACTACAGCATGTGTTTTTCAGCACCAGAAGATCCTGCTGGCAAAAAAAACACACGAGAAAAAAGTGGGGTGCTGCATGTGATGGCAGCATGCAACACCCAGAACCGGAGCCTGGCCAGCTGGAGCCATGCCCCAACTGCCAGCCAGGCTCCGCATGCCTAGATCACAACTGCTAAAGTCCTGGGAGGTCCTCAGGACCTCAGGTAAGGCTGCTGGGACCAGAGCATGCATGCATGGGTGTTCTCCGGGGAAACACACATGCACATTCATCTGGATGTGCCTAAAGTCACATCCAACAAAGTTGGTGCTTGAAGATCATTGACTCAATGTTGATAACATTGGCTTCAGCTGGCTTTTATCTGGTGAGCCTCCCATTTGGTGGGAAGAATTTTCTAGATGTATCGTTGGTGATACTTCTCCAAGCTTTTTTTGAAATGATGACAGTAGGTCACTCATGTTTCACATCCATAGAAGAGAGAGGGATAATGACTGCATTATAGACTTGGATCTTGGTTTTTTCCCAGAGATAATGATGAATAAAGACATGCCAAAGCAATTTCCCAAAGGAGGCACTTGTGCACTGTATCCTGTGCTGGATCACCTCATCAGTGTTCATGCATTGAAAGAGGTGGTTACCAAGATAGGGGAAGTGCTCAGCTATCTCCTGGGTCTTTCTTTTGATTTAATTTGGGGAGGAAGGGGTTATATTCAGGCCCAGAGCAGGGTGATGGAACATGTTAGTCTTCTCAGTGTTAAGATAAGTGCCCAAAATTTAGTAGGCTTCTCCAAAAAAGATGCAGAGCATCCAGTGTGAGTCAATACATGATCAAGGTTAGAATAAAACTGTTCTTTGATATTCTTTGATGGACTATGGGTTTTATTGTGATATTTTTCTGTTAACTGTGTTTATGTTGTTATAATATTGTGTGATTCAGTTTACCTGCTTAGCCTGTGCAAAGAGAAGTTAACTGCCAGTGCTGGTATGTAGAAGATCAGATCAGACCTTTAACATCAGCAGTCTTGAATGGCTTTGTTGACATATCAACACCCAGGCAGCGTGGATAAGAGGAAAACATGACAAAAGGAAGAGCAGGTTAGAAAAGAAGATGAGGCAGGTCTGGAGATTAAGACAAGTGGAGGAGCTTTGGGGAGCTGGAAAGACTGGAAGCAAGCAGGTGCATATCTCTGGGTTGCTCAGGCATGTTCAGGCTGGATTGAGGACAGAAGGATTGCTTAATCTGTTTGGAGGGGATAAAGCACCTTTGGCTGGCTAGACTTTGCCCCAATCAATGCATTTACTGAAGAAACTGTCTTCTGTGCTGCTTGGAACTGTGGGTTGCATTAGGTTTCCTCCACAAGAGTAAAGTCCCTGTATCAGGAGCAGAATCAGATACTTGTTCATTAAGTCAGGGCCATGCAGAGCCAGGGAAAGTGACAGATCTCAGAGCTGGGAGCTCAGCGAGGGAAGGAGCTCAGACTCCCCTCTTACTCTAGGAGCCAAACCTGGTTCATGGGAATCTCATAGAGACTAGAGAAGATCTCAGGAGTTCTGAGCAAGAACACTCTGGGACTGCACTCTGACAACCCCCACCTTGTGCAAAACCACTACCCTTTAAGGTCTCTTAAACTGAGCACCCAACATCACTAACACAACAGCTGAGGTCATTGCAGGACCCCTGGCAGAGCTTTACGAGCACTTGTAGTGCTCTGGTGTGGTGCCAGATGACTGGAAGAGGGCCGTGGTTCCCATCTTCAAAAAGGGGAAGAAGGAGGACCCGGGAAACTATAGGCCACTTAGTCTTACCTCGATCCTAGGCAAGCTGTTCAAGAAAATTATTCTGGCACACATCCACGAAGGGCCAGCAGGGTATTTCATGCTTAGGGGCAACCAACATGGGTTCATCAGTGGCAGGTCTTGTCAACCTGGTGGCCTTCTATGATCAGATCACCAATCATTAGATGAAGGGGTAGCAGAGGACATAGTCTTCCTGGACTTTCGGAAGGCCTTCGACACTGTTTCTCACCCTGTTCTCATTAAGAAACTGGGGGACTGTGGTGTGGACACCCACACAGTCAATTGGGTCACCAACTGGTTGGAGGGCCGCACCCAGAGAGTGGTAGTGGATGGGTCATTTTCAAGCTGGAAGGACGTGGGCAGCAGGGTTCCGCAGGGCTCAGTCCTCGGGGCCACACTGTTCAACATCTTCATCAGTGACTTGGATGAGGGGGTAAAAAGCACCCTGTTCAAATCTGCTGATGACGCTAAGATGTGGGGGGATGTGGGCACGCTAGAAGGGAGCAATAGGCTACAATTGGACCTAGACAGGTTACAAGGGTGGGTGGATGAGAATAGGATGGGATTCAACACCGACAAGTGCAA
>NW_017728906.1:98271412-98285327 GCF_001723895.1 Crocodylus porosus
CTGTTCCCCTGAGCACCGCCAGGAGTGACCAGGAATAATGGTCACAAGCTGGCAGAGGGTAGATTTAGGCTAGATATCAGGAGGCGCTACTTCATGGTCAGAGTGGCTAGGATCTAGAACCAACTTCCAAGAGAAGTGGTGCTGGCTCCTACCCTTTAGGGGTCTTTAAGAGGAGGTTAGATGAACACCTTGCTGGGGTCGTTTGACCCTGGTAATCTTTCCTGCCATGGCAGGGGGTCGGACTAGATGATCTACTCAGGTCCCTTCCGACCCTAAAAACTATGAAACTAACTATTTAGGAAATGTCAGTACATTCACACTCATGTGCATTTGGGGCTATGTGTGCGGGGTAGAGTGTAAGAAGAAACATGCGCAAAGGATACAACTGATATTCACGCACGTATAGGAAACATCAGGAATGAATTAGCAGGTACTGAAGAAAGAATACCAGCCTAAGTAGAGTAGTTCCCATGTATTCTGTACTTGTTTTTCCCAACCTCTTTGCTCTCTCTATATATAGAATTTCAGTTCAATTTCACTTCCCTCATTTATCTATAGAGAACTAATCATACCCAGGATGTTATAGAAATAAATAATAATAGAAACATCAAGCTGTTTTTCTGCACTGATTGCCAGATTTAAACAATTATGTTAAAATGTAAACTCGGTTTAGTATTTTTTGAGAACAATAGAATTTGTGGGAATGAAAGCAGAAGCACGTTGTTCTTCTAAAAAGACAGCATTGATACTATGGAAGTGATCATGAGACTAAAAAGAGATGAGGTTTTGCACAGTAAGTGGCTTTCTCTTGTTCCTGATATTTCTTTGATTCTTGAGTTCAACAGAGCATGAATGAAATGAGGGCTGCAATGTTGTGTTTCTTGTTGCGATATGTTAAATAATAGTTTAGCTTTTTCTTATTCAAATCACTGTCTGAATTATAAACTGTATCCTGTGCTGGGGAAATACAGATTCTGCTAATTAATATATTGTTATAGATAATCCAATTTAAAAGCCAAAGGCTTTGTAACAAGAGAGGAAAGCAGTTCATCTGATGTGAAGCCTGAAAAGCAGAAAAACAGCAGTGTACATATGGTGTGCAAAGTTCAAGTTCAGAATCACCAGGGGCTTTCTGTCTGAAGATTGTCACTATGCAGAGCTGCTGTCCTGTGAACACTGGAATGAAAAAGATTTGTAGAAAAAACTCAGAGCAGGGGTTTAGCTTTTTTTACATGTCATCAAATCCATTGTGAATCTTATTCTGGAAGACAGGTAGCCTGGAAACTGAAGCAGTGAATAAATCCTATTCTGCATGAATGAGCCTTGGCAGGACTGTACCTTAGCAACCACCTGAGCAACTACCAGATGATCTAATACCAAGAGTAGTTGGCAACATTGAACAGCTTGCTAGCAACTAAGCTCTGACAGTTCATATTGTATGGGATATGATTATTAATTTGAAAATGAGGCATTGTCATGAGTTTGCTTACGATGGTAAAGAGCAAATGCTAACACCAGGCAATGTGAAATTTTCTGTCTCTTGCCTTAGGACTTTTAATCAATAGACCCAAAAAGCCTACTCCTGTAATTAGTAACTGGATAAAGAAGCCCTCTAAAATAAGCTAAACTGTAGTCAGGCATTGTTAAATTGTAGTTATATATGTGTAGGGAGGTTGTTGGGATTTTTACTTTTACACGTATCTTTGACCTGTTCATAGGCATGCCCACCATTTTGTAAACCATTAACTGATTCATATTACACAGATCTAATCAAATTTCAATTTGAATTAAGGGTTAATAGATGATTGATGATCACTGACCATCAGGGAGGTTTTCATGTCTTTCTGCACTTCTTCAGTAGAAACGGCAGAAGGCACTGGACACTTGTGTAAGTCATGGGGCATCAGGGACTCATACCTGGCTCAAACTGCAGTTCCTGCCATATATACATGCTAATTAATATAGTTTAAATTGCCTAGGTCAGACTGCCCTCGTATTCATTAACTTTAATCCTCATTCAATAAGGATTAGTTCATTCAGCCTGGGGCCAGTTTTAATTCAAACTACAGATATGGATATAGCTGGGTATATAGTGATGGCTGTGGTCCAGATTAAACCTAGAAAAAGGTAATGTCTATGAATACCCTTGAATGGCAAGAGTCTTCATGCCTATTTGCTTTGGTCCCTACTTAAGTCAAAGATAGTTGTTAGTGTGGTACACACTTCTCTTTCTAGTGTTGGGCCATGTGTTTTTAGGCAGCTCTACACCCCCAGATCCCACCTGCACAAAGTTGCTCTGCTGCTACTCCTGGTGAGTGTGCATGGAAGGTGACATGACAAACAGACTTCCTGAAAGTTCTGCTGGTCTTGGTGGTAGTAATTGCTTTATGGGGTTTATTTGCCTCTGGGCATATCTACATGTGCCAATTTAAGTTGCTGTAGCCTGATTTAAGGTGCATCAAAGGCACACATCTGCATGAGCACACCCTTAATGCACCTTAAACATGGTGATATTAGGCTGTTCATGCCTAAACTTGATACCTGCAAGTGTGTGTGTAAAAGCACATGCAGATGTGCCCTCTGAGAATTAAATTCCTTGGTGCCTAAGTGGCCTGATTCTGATGCTGGTCTTAGCTCTCAGACATTTATGCTGCAGATTGATTGTAGAAATATCTAACATTTGATTTAATACCTAATATAAATTAGCCCATGCTGGCTGCATCTACATGTGTTTTACTGTGGAGTAGACTATTTAGCTGCAGTGTAAACCATCACCATCTACACAGGTGATGGTAATAGGCTGCAGTAAACTAATTAACACCACTTTATTTCATTAGTGTTAGGGACAGTACTATCTTATGGCATAGTAATTAAGTGTGATTAAATGCACTTGTGCATGCTAACTGCAGGTATAAATTGCTCCCAGTAAGCCCAACCAGCAGGGAGCTAGATGTGTGTTTGTTACTTAGTTATGTAATTCCAGAGTTTCAGCATCTTTGTGTCCCAGCCAGGCCCTGTGTCACTATCTGCCACCATCAGAGCCTAGGGCAGGGCAGGAGGGGGGCTGGTATAAGCTGTTCCACCCTGCTTCAAATTGCTTCTGTCCCAGATGCAAATGTAGACACTGTGACTGGGAGTACTTTACTCTAACTCAAACTGCTCTGGAGTTTATTGCTTTGAATTAATTGCATGTGTAGATGTACCTGCTATTGCTGTGGCTAGGCTACTTCTGGTACCAGAGTTAGCTCTTTTAGAAATAGCATAGGTTATCTCTTAATTGCACTTAAGTCTTCTGAGCAGATTTAGGTATGGTGCTTCATTTTACTAAGCCAATATCTTCATAGGGGCTTCATGATTAACTTTTTCATCTTGTATGATTTTTTTTTTTAATGACTTAATGGCTTTGGGAAGTCTACTCACTTTTACAATCAAAGAGTAGGGAAATCTCCATTAACCCACTCCTACATGACCAGAGGACATACTAGTCATTCTTCCTGCTTTAGTAAATATTTTAAATGTGAGAACATAACAAATCATCTCCAGGTAATGTTATTTAATGAGGTGCACTTGTTTTCAGGCAATTACTTTTTACTTTTACATGATGTTATGATAATATTTTTAGAAGAGAGATAAACATTCATGCTTCAAGGCCATTTTAAATGATTAGGGGTTCAGAGAGGACTTTCCCTGAGGACTCATTATCACATAATTGCTGGTTGCTGGGTTTCTTGAGCATCCTCTGAAGCATCTTTTACTTCCCATTGTTAGTCTCTACTGCTTCTGGTGATGTGATTGTAGCCTATACACTGCATTTATTTTGCTTATAAGTGTCTACACACTTGACTTATATGCTTGACTGACCTTTGAATCTGGCCCCTGACAGACTTGACTTTGGCTATGCAATAATGTTGTTCATGCTATAAAAATACTACGTAAGGTTTTTTGGTTGGATTTTTTTTGGGGGGGTGGTATGGGAGGGGGGTTGGATTTTTATTTTAGAATGTTTAGTGCATTTGACAGCTTTGGTCTGTTCCTATCTGATTCTCCTGCAGGATTTTGTAAGGGCTTAGGAGTGGACTTTAAGGACTTTATAGTTATCCATTTTTATTCAAGGGGAAAAATGTTTTTCCTAAAATTGAACATGAAAATGTGTGGTCAGCTTAAAACTGGAATAATAAGGCACTTCAGTTTCACAGTTGGGCTTGGTAATGGGTATTGAAGCCTCTATGCCTCCGCATTTTTACTGAAGTTGAATCCCAAGCTAACTAGATTAAAACTAGATCGGGTATACCTATGTTGGCCGTAATCCTATCTCCTGAATACAGTGAAGGTCCAAATTAGATGGACTACTCATCTGATCCAGTATGCTAAGTTCTGATTCTAATAACTTGTTTTCAGAAGCAAGTGCCCTACTTTACAATAAGCCTGTTGGAAGAAAAATACTATGTGGAATATATTGTAATAATATAGATATTTTCAGTAGTACTTCCTCAGTTAAAATGGATCTCAGCCAGAGTTTTGACAGATTCATACATGTAATTGTTCTCCTAATGAAATGAAGATAATATTTATGTCTGTTAATACTAAAATGATCATGGTGAAAGAAAAGCTGCAAGTTAAGTACACACGATATTTGAGTAGAGCCTCTTGACTATAGCATTTTTTTCTGCATTTGTTTTGCTATCTTTGCTAATTACCCGTATACCTACATATTAAAAGAAGAGCTCTCTTTTTAGATAGCTCTCTTTCACCTTGACAGTTGGCTTGGTGTGCTGTAACAACAAGACAATTTCATTTTCTTATATTTTCAGCGGTGAATGAAGATGCCAAGCTAGATTGGAGAATCATTAACGACCATATCCTACTTTTTTCCCATAGATACAGAAGGATCAATAGATTCAGTATGAGTTGTGTGTGTGGGAAGTGGGGTGGGGAGGGGACCCTGCAGAATCAGGAACTATGCATGATGAACTTGCTATGCAATAGTACCCAGAACACGGAGTAATTATGAAGGTGAGTAATTTTACTTTGGATCCATCAGCTAATCTCTCCTTGTGTGAGGGTATGGAAGACCAGTTGTAGTAGCACTAGCACAGATTGTTCTACTGGCACTCTGTTTACAAGAGAGGGGGGAGAATTCTGGCACCTCAGACCTATGTAGCACAGTATCCATTAGTTAGGGCTCTTAAATTGGATCCATATACTTTGGAAAGATGATAAAAGATAAATGTGAATACTAAGGAGAATAGTAGCTTCTATTTTTTTGAAAACAAATCTTTTCAAAGGGATGCCATAGTGTTCACTATTTTGCACATTAAAATAATGTAAGTGCTTTTTTATTTCATCTTCATTGTGGTGTGCACAAATTATTTGGAAAAAATCTTAATCATAATTCAAATGGAGCATGTGAATTAAAACAGTTTGTATTTCCTTTACACTAGAAATTATATATTAGTGAATCACAATAATAGAAAGGGAAAAACTGTTTTAAAGTGTCTAATCAAAGTATGAGTCATTTGATAAAATTTTTATTTGGTTTGAAATATGCCTGAAAGTTTTAATTGATTTTTCACACTTCATTACAGCCAGCTTTTACAAACAGTTTTGGTCATTTTGAATAATGTGTCCCAAATAGAAATTTAATTATGATGTAGTAAGAGTCATTGTGCTTAGAATTTCTATAAAACATTTTAAACAAGTGTTCATGCTAACTATCATATAAAATATATTGCATTTATTTCATGGGTATTAAATGTTAGCATATATGTCTAAAATGATCACTTGAGTCTGAAAAAGCCACTAAATATGAATTATTATACAGTTTATCTTCCATACCCTTAGTAGTATCACATTTTTAAGTAGTCTAATTAAAATCAATTAGCCTACTTGAGAATAAGGCCTTGATCCCTGGGCACGTCTACACATGCATTAACGTGCTTTAGTTAATGTGCATTAAATCTAGTACCTCTGTTGTGAGGACACTTTTACACATGCTTGGGGAAGGCAGTACTTTAATTAAGAGCAGCCTTGAGAGCCACTCTAATTAAAGTGCTATCACATCTTGTGTATCCATGTCCCCCACTTAAAAATGGAGGTGGGGGAGCTTGAAATTAAAGTTCCTTTGATGAACTTTAGTTCAAGTGCCCCCACTGCCATTTGTAAATGTGGGGACACTGATACACGAGATGCAGGAGGCTACTGGGCACAGTAATTGCCACATTCCAGCAGACTCAATTAATCAGGTCTGCTAAGACAGGCTGCCTCCCTGCTCATGTATAGGTACCCTGAGGACAATGTGCAGTAGCCTGTCTTAATGTGCAGTAACTAAAGAGCATGGTTTTTAACTGACATTTAATGTGCATTAGCTTATTTTAATGTGCATTGGCTAAATAGCACTTTTTAAAGTGATGCTTTCATATGCATTAAAATAAGCTAATGTACATTAAAGCACAGGTGTAGATGCACCCCTTGTATCTGAACATGTATACTTTCATTGAAGTCAAATGGGCAACCTACATCTTTAACATTAAGCCTGCACGTAAGTATTTTTAAAATTTGGTTTAAGAAACTACTCGATGATTAAAATAGATGACAGAATCTGGTCTACAGACTGTTTAATACCATTTGAAATGTTAGGGTGATTTTAAACCCCCTGCAGGTGTTTTAGTTGTGAATCTGGTGTCATTTCCTATATGGTTGGCCTTATGGTAAATGGCATTTGCAATGGGATGTATATATCAAATGCCATAATGGATATATTAAATAAATAGATATGAATGGGATATAATATTACTGTATTCCTTATGACATAGATGCTATGCCAGTTGCCACACTATAAATGAGTAAAATAAATCCTTTTCCATGACTCTCTTCTTACAATTATGAATTATAATACAGTAAAAATCAGAATGTACCTATTATTTTTTCCTCCATTGCTTATTCAGGATGAAATCTCAGTGCAATTATAAGAACTGGAATTACAAGGCTGTGACATACTGAAAGGCAGAACTTGATGGGCATCAGCAGGCAACATATCAAACTGGGTGCATCTACACATGCAATCAATTAATTCTGTAAGGGCTTTTTGCACAGGAAAATACTGCATAGTGAGCCTTTCCTGGGAGCATGTCTACACATGCTCCCTGTTAGAAGCAGGACAGTTCTCAGCCATCTCCTGGGAGCTGGGAGGTGAGCAGCACCATGATGGGGTGGGGCAGAGAGCTACCCCATCATAGCAGTACCTGGTTCCCAGCTCCTGGGGAGCTGAGTAATGGCAGGAACAGGGGAGTTCCCCATCCCTTGTGGCCCCCTAGTGTAGGGGCTGACTGATAGCAAACTTGCTCCTGGCCAGCATCTACACATGCACTATTATGCAGTATCTACTGTGCAGTTAGTTTACTACCTGTATTATGGGTAATAAGTAACTGCACAGCAGACTAATTTACTGCACTGTAAATGTGTGCATGTATAGACGGTGATGCTTTACTTCTTGGAAATTAGTCTAGTCTTGTGTGCTGTATGGCATCTCATGTTGACTCACCCACTGATAACTTATGACAAGGGAGCTTCTTTTTCTTCAGGGCAACCATATCGCTGAGAAGACACATTAATTCACTACAAAAACCTTAGAGTATACATTATTCCTCTGCTCCTTTGGATTCCCCATCCTCACCCAATGTCAAATTCTAGCATAAGCATTAATCTCAAGTGAGCATTTTGGCTCAATGGCTGTCAGACAAATACTGTGACTGTAGCTTGAAAGCTGAGAGGAAATATGGAAACATAAAGGAAAGATAGAAATGCTGCTCCCCGCTGTAACTGAGGAAGCGTACAACAATCCCTTGGAACAAACAGTCCACTGTTGGTTCCAGCGGGGAGGGAGAATCTGGCTGCTGACTGCCAGCCTGCAGATGGTTGCCCTTAGCAGTGGTCCCTGCTAGGCTGCAAAGTTTTCAGAATGGGAGGGGGGAAAGGGAGCAGAAGGAACTCATTGTAGGGTTCTCCAGTGAGCTATAGAGGGAAGGTGGGTGAATTGGACCCCCCCACATACACAGACACACACATAAACTGAACTCCCTTTCCTCCCTTTCCCTGCTCTCATTCTGAAAACAGTAACAGGTTGGTAGGCAGGGCAGACAGAAGTTACAGAAGATGTTCAGTTTTGAAATGTCTTCATCTGACCCCTCATGTGATTAGGGGTCAGATTTTCACTGATAAGCCATTTTTTAAGCTGTCTGCAGCCATATGCATGTGCTTTGTCATGGCCATAAGCTTTCTGGGGCCAGATTGGGCAAAAATTGTCACTTCTTTCTGCACTCAGAGAGTACCTGGAATGATAACATAAGGATGATTCCTTCACATTTAAGTTGACAGGTAGGGCTCAGCAATCTTTCATACACATGGAATTTGGCAGTTTTAGATCAAAGTAGGTAGGCAAGTTGGAGCCCATATTTCAGTATCTGTAAACTCCCTGCTGCAGAAGCTTTTCATTAAAAAATGGCCCCAGATTTTTTTTTAACTTGTTGGGGAACATCCAGATGAGCGTGCACATGTCTCTTGCCCTGTCTCAAACCCTTTTGAGATGGGGCGAAAGGCATGTGTGGGAAAGAAAAAATGTTCCCTGCACTGCAAGCTTGCAGCATGCAAAGAAAATTAGACCCCTGTATATCCAGGGGTCTAAAAAAGATGGAGTTTAAAAAAGCAGGGCAAGGCATGGTTCTGGATCGTGCCATGAGGCAACTGGAGGCTGGGTCCTCCACAGAGATGCTCTGGCTGTGTGAGCATCTCTGTGGTTGGCCCCTCACCCTGATGCTGAAGTACATGGCCTGCCAGGCACTGTGCTTCAGCAGCAGGGCTTTAGTCCCTGTAAGCAAGGACTATGGGGGGACCCCCACTGGCCCCTCCCAATCCCCCAGGTCCCCTCAGCACTGCCCTGCCAGGCCCCATCCCCCGCCTGCTCCTCAAGCTCCCCGATCCCTGCTCTGCTCTCCCCCTGTTGGGGGGCCATAGCCCTTGTGTGGGGGCTGTAGCCCCTGTGGGAGGGCAGCAAAATATATATTCATGTATTCATGAATTGGTGAAACATGTATTTAGAATTCACTTTATTATTATGATGGAGTCACTGGTAGGCTTCCGCATTGCTTTAACACTGTAGATATATCAATAAAATATTGCCCAACTGATTGCTTTCTCTGCCTCACTCTCTCTCTCTTTATAGTGGTCTTTTGTTTTAACTGGGGAGGAACATGGATTTTGGGGTATTTTACAGAGTGACTTTGGGATTTTTTTATCAGGGATTTTTCAGTTTTCAAAAAGGGAACACCAGAATTCTTGCTAGGGAGGCCAGTTGCAGGACCCTGCCTGCTCAGAGCTGGCACCTTAGACTCAGATGAAGGTGGCTGACATCCTGGCCAAATGGGGCCAGGGGACATGGTTTGACAGTTCAAAGCAGGCCACGACACTCAGAACATCTTCCAGGTGATAGCTGCCCAGATGGCCGGGCAGGAGGCACACATGGCAGTAGTGCTGCACGGAAGCCAACGCCACAGCCACAGCCCAGTGGGCCAGGTACCTCTACTAGCTGTGCAGTCCCCATCCGGGTCTGCAGGTGGGCAGCAGACACAGCCAAACAACAGCCCCCGCTGCCAGACTGCTGCAGTGGGTAGAGGGTGCAGGGAAGTCTCAGGGCTGCTTCAGCTTTCCAGCTGGCACAAGGAGTAGTATCCACAGGTGCCAACTGGCTGGCCCCCAGAAGCTTCTGAGAGTAAGTAGCCCTGAGCTACTTGTCAGGGCAGCTATTCGTACTTATGGGGACAGGGCAGCTTTTTATAGTGCTGGGGACAGCACAGGTGCTGGCCCCGGGCTCTAGCTCCCTGTGGCTGAAGATCTAGGAGGAGCCAGGAAGGGTTATTGTATGTCAAGTGGCACAATTTATTCCACAACAAAGTGCATATCCAAGCATGTGCACTGAGGCAAAAAGCCCAGGCTCAAATTTGCACCCCTTCTATCTGAGCTGCTGCAAGCACATGTGCTTGCATGTGTGGACGTGCCCTTGAAGTCTAGTCTGTGCGTGAGTTAGTGTCTTGTTCCCAAAACAATCCTGCAAGAACCTTTGCCAAAAGTCATTAATCTGATAGCAGTCACAGGAGGTAAGGGGAGCAGAGGTCAATATGTTCTGCAACTTTGGGAAACTTTCAAGAAAAAGAACACACATGGAATTAAAACAAAAGGAAGATAGAGGATGAAGAATGATTACATATTGCATATCCTGGAACCATCTTCAAAATGTGTTTAAAATGTTATGACGAAAGTATGTTGTCTTTTCTGAAAGCTCTTCTCTATAATAAGTTTTCCATTTTGGAAAATATAATCCCTTTTTGAATACCCACTTCTGGGTCAGGTAATTTTTTACCTATATCAAAATTTGAAAATAAAAGTCTAAACCTTTAGTACTCTGAAGTTAAAATGTTGATAGTAACCTTGTTGTGTGTATGTGCTTATGGCATATCAAAGACCAAGCCCATCCATCAGTGGTATCCATGCTTTTTTTGTGCCAGTTTAGAATCTGGTTCTGCATAATTTCCCCAGCTATTAGGTCACTTTAACCAAGGTTATTTGGAATAGGCTGTACCTATCTAAAAGGAGAGAGACCTAAAATAACCTATACAGATATCTAGACTAATAAACATGTTATTTGCAACTACATAACCTGAATTAATCAAATCTAAAACAATGCCATGGGGAAAAGATAAGAAGTAATACTCAGAATTTCTGGGACATCACTATTAAAGTATGTGAATGGGGATCACTATTATGTGAAAGGGAGCCTCCATCCTTGCCTTTCTGTGCTATTTCCTGGGTTTCTCTTTGTCCCTGTTGCCATGGTTCTGTACATACTTGGTAACCTTCCTCCCACTGCATTCTCCACTGCTCAAGGAAGCAACGGAAGGGAGTAAATATTATAAGCAATATTCTAAACTCTAAACTTAGTGAAAATCACAATCTGTTGCAGCAACATGGATCATTGAATCACTTCCTGCTTTGTTTTATATTATTCCAAAGCCTTCTGACAAAGGCTTGAAGAAGAGCTAGGTACTTGGAAGAGGTTAGCTTGTAAAATTGAGTAATTATTGTTTTATCCACACATGAAAAGACTGATAGACAGATATTCATAGGAGCTTAACACTCAGCAACTTCCACGGTTTTACATAAAACGGCCAGCTTTTCAAAACTTCACTTGTCTGAGCTCTCTGGAAACTGTTCACTTTATTTAAATGTCTACTAGGGAATGGATATCTTTAAGAAAAAAATAAAAGAAATAAAAAATAAAATAAATCTAGCCCTCAAATATATTTGTACAACAAAGATATATATTTTATCATTAGTTTATAAAAGAAATAGCAAAGACACCTGAACAGATTTTTTTTTTAAACTTACCAAATCAAAAACTTGCCCTTGAGATGAAAATAAAGGATCAGGAAAAATGAATCTGAGAATTTTTCAGAAAGTAATGAACAAGAAAAAACAGGATTAGGAGAAATCTCTTTGAAGACAACTAAATAAACCAAACCTGAAGTTTCTAGGGCAAGCTGGTTTTTAGAGATGATGATTCAAAAAAGAAGCTAGAAGACTTTTCAAAATATAAGAACCTTTTCATTTCTCAATTCCCCCTTTTTTAATGTATTATTCAATTAACATCATTTTTATCCTAAAATATTCTTCACTGCCAAAAGTGAAATGAGATAATAATTAATATGAAAGAGAGAGGTTCTGTTTTTTATAAGGAAGATAGGTTTAAAAATAACAGCTCTAATGGTTCAAACTGATTAGTGATTTACCATTTATTTAGAGAAAATAGAAAAATGTCAACAAATTTTTTAAAACCACAAAATAAAGCAAAGATATGGGCTGATATGGACTGTTAAAACATTTTGATTAATTTCATATTATTTAATTCTTGTGCTGGTATACCTAACATACTACAACTATAGGAAGATTCTACTCTTGTCCACCAGGGAACTAGTCCCACTGCTGGGAAGAAGCCTTGGAAAAGCCAGCTGGCAGCTAGACTTGTATACATTAGCCAAAAAGTAATATATCTTGAGTGCAAATAGAGACATTAATACTGTTGATACATGGCTTGAAGTTGTGGCCAAAACAGTCTTGGCCATCTGAAATTGCATAGAGATGGAGCTTATGGATATGTAAAATATAGCTAAGTGGGCATTTATGGATTTTGGCTATGATTAAAATCAAATTGAAATAGTTGTTGAAGTCACTTTCTCATTAATGACTCAAGTGCCAATTCTGCAGGTCATACCTATTCAGCAAAGCACTTGAGACATTTCTTAATACCTTATGCTTTGCTGAAATAGAGCTGGAGTATATGTTAAAGGCATTCCCACAGACATGTACAGAATCCTTGTGTCTCTTGATATTCCTGTTGACCTGGCTTTACCTTTGATAGAATCCTGCACTTTGAGAATACTCATAA
The DNA here is from genome assembly GCF_001723895.1 of Crocodylus porosus. NCBI lineage: Eukaryota > Metazoa > Chordata > Crocodylia > Crocodylidae > Crocodylus > Crocodylus porosus. The sequence continues at coordinate 98,283,906 of NW_017728906.1, forward strand.
GGCTATACCTTAGAGCAGTGATTGTCAACCAGGGTGCTGCAGCCTTGAGATCCTTTCAAAGATGCTACAGGTGCCAAGCAATGTTCACACTGTTAGGTGTGCACACAATTCACACGATTTCCAATAGGCATCTGTAGTGTTAGAAGCGTTCTGACCTACTGTCTGAGTTTTTGTAATTGAAATATTGGTCTATTATTTTTCTGTAGTCAAAAAATGAGTGAAAAAGGATTTTCTGGGGGGTTCCTTACATCTATTGTTGGGTGCCTCAGATCTAAAAGTTGAGAACCACTGCCTTAGAACATTAGTTTTGATTTTTTTTTCTGTTTAAATTGCATTAGTATAATGATATCATTTTGATTCTCATGTTGTTAACACAAAGAATCAAAAGAAGCACATTTTGCAAGAACAGATTCCACTGGTGAAGTTATTGCCTCAGGAACAGAATATGCTTAGTAGCCCAAAAATGTTATTCAAGCTAGCAATGTGGTAGGCATGTTTGCAAATAAAAATAGTTGTGGCCGCATGTAAATGCACAACTTTTCCTCCTCTCTGTTTTCATGGTTTATAACACTGAGGCCCCCTTTACATGTGCAGGTAAATGTGCAATTGGATCTAATGCATGATCCAAATAATTGTGCCTCTTGCTATGCCACACATCCATGGCAGGAGGTGTGATAGGGGGATTGTGCATTAGATCCCATTGTGCCTTACTGCTGGTGCAGAGGGAGCAAGCTCTCATGGCTGGGACCCCCTCAGTCATCTCCCAGCTCCAGGGGTTTCATGCACCGCCAAGGCAGGGAGATCACAGTCATACCTCATGGTTGCTGGGACCCAGCTATGTCCTGGACCAGGAAGCACACTGCAGGGACTCAGCTTCCACAGCTGTGGAGCTGGGTGGTGTTGCTGGGACCTAAAGTCAACGTTGGTTGGGGATGAGAGTTCCTTCAGTTGCAGGACTCCCAGATCTAGCTGGGCATGGTGCACCTCCGCAACAGGGAGCTCCATCAGCTTCAAGTCAGAGTGGAGAATCTGCTACATGCGCAAATTACAGGTCCATAGCAACCAGCTATAAAGTTAGTACAGTTTTTTTGAGGTCTAATTTTATAGTTGGTCTGAGCTTTTTATCATGTGGTAGCTACTTTGCACATGTAGCCATTTAGCTACTTTGCACATGTAGCCATTCTCAGGGTAATTGCATAATTAACAAGTTAATTGCGATATACCTGTAATGTGTAGAGGCGGCCTGAGATACTTTTAAATGACAGTGTTGAAAGTGCATTGAAGCTAGCTAAAACAAAGTTTAAATACGTGTCATATGCCTTTTCCCTCATAGTTTCATAGTTTCATAGTAGCTAGAGTCGGAAGGGACCTAGGTAGATCATCTAGTCCGACCCCCTGCCTTGGCAGGAAAGAGCACCGGGG
>NW_017728906.1:98286134-98292031 GCF_001723895.1 Crocodylus porosus
TAATCTAAACTTACCCTCCGCCAGCTTGTGACCGTTATTCCTGGTCACTCCTGGCAGCGCACGGGGGAACAGGGACTCCCCCAATACCTGCTGATCCCCCCAAACAGAAAGAGGTGTTTGGAAGAGAGTATGTATTCCAGTAAGGATCTGCTCTAAATTCCTGACTCTAAAGAATGTTCTTACCATTTAATGGTGAGGTAAAATATGAATGAAATGGTTTAATGCCAGAATAATGACTTTTCTAACATTTGGAAGACCTCCTTAATTATCTACAAGAGTAGACTATGTTCTAAAATTAGATTAATGATTTCACTTGTGACGTTATGCCATTTTTTTCAAAACATATTTTCTGGCATAAATTTTCAATATCAAAATTATTCATGACCACCCATTTACAAGGAATATGGGAATGAGAGCAGTCTCTGTCAGAATACTAACATTTACCAACAACTATACATGAGGCCTCAATTTCCCTGTGTATTTACGACAAGGAAAGAAAACTGACATCAAGGTTTGACAGTGCCAACTGTGAATAAAAACTAATTAATTATGATAATTAATAATTGATTATATGTAGGAATTTGTTATCCATATTGGCCAAAATTTATCACAACTGGCAGAGGGAAAAGTCACAGGTTCTTTTGTTTGTTGCTATAGTTTTTCAGATGCAAAAGTCTTGGCAGGCTTTTCTGCCAAGGACTTGCTCTAGATGGTACACAGAAGTGTCAGAAGTCAAGAAACATTTATTTTATAGACAAAATAAGAGAAAAAAAAAGTCCCACTAACATGGGGTAACTTATTAAACCTTGCTGCTCTTTCACTTGCGTTTTCTTCCCTTTCATTCTCTCACATATTTTATATCCATTGACACAGTGATCCTACAAACACTTCAGCCTGTGTATGACTTCATTTAAGAAAGTCTGTAATGTCAATAGGCTTTAATCTCTATGACTGAATACTGAATTATTTGCAAGATCAAGAGTAAGCTATTTTGGGTCAAAGCTCTTCTCCTCTCATGTGTCTTAATTATGCAACTACATACGCATGCACACACACACATACACAACCAATAATTGAGTTACCTGCCTAGAGATCTACATTCTAAATTCATTTGATTATACTTTCGCCCTTGTGAATTCACAAATTCATTCCCACACCTTTTGCTTGTTTCTTTAATGAGGTATGTGGAGCCCTCTGCTGGTGTCTGGCTACAAAGGAGAAGGTACAGGGTGTATTTTTTGGTGTCAAATAGTACCTTGTTAGCTTGAGGTTATACCATGCATGTAGTTTCTTGACTGCTCACAGTACTGCAGTTTCTTCTTCTTCTGGTTATATAAAGAGTTTCCATGGAGCAACAGAACATAGACCCTAAAACTGATCGCTATCATAAGAAGGGGTCTGTTGGTTTACATTTGAAAGCACCAGGGAAGTGGTTTATTTCATTTCTGTAACCACCAAGGATTCCTTGAGCTTCCTGATTTTTCTGGAGCCTTTGATTTGATTGAAGCTATAGTCCTTTCTCCCTAAAAAAAAAAGAAAAAAGGAAAGAATATGTGAGAGGTTGGTATAAAGGAATTGCTCCAGAAAAGTGACAGTATGGGGAGAGGGAAGAAAAAAGAAGAAGAAAGGTGGTTTCCTTTCTAGAAGGCTGAAAATAAGAATCTGAGCCCAGTTAGATAAGTAGAGAAGAGAAATATGATTATGTAGCATCAGAACTGCAGTAGCCTCTGCAGAATAGAGAATAATAGAAGTAGCACAAGCAGCCAGTCTTTCCTCTTTGAAATCACCAAAGGGAGTTTCTCTGATGCAGGCATAAAGATCTGCCTCTATTTAGTCTTTGGCAGGTGAATAATTAATTACAGTGCATTGGCAAAGCTATTGGGGGGGGGCATAAATCTTGCATTTCATTTTTGTTTATTAAAAAGAGATGCCTGGTCTGTGGGTAATTAATTTAATATTCTTGTTATTAAAAATATCTAATTAAGAAATCCATTAGAAGTCTTTAATGTTAATTTAACAAGGTGTAAGTCCTAATGGACTGTTATTGGAATTTGGTAAAATGAATGCTACCAGCTTTTATGGATTTTCTCAGCAGATGCTTCTACTCTCTACATGTATTCATATCAAGCCGATGGAAGTAAGCATGTGCTTCTCAATTGATTTATGTTGTACGAAGTCTGGAGATCAATACAATTTGTTATTTCTACATGCAAGAAAATTGTTTATGATTTCAGTGGTTTGAAAGTTGTAAGATCCTCAGGTTATTCAATCAAAACAGTAATTCTGAGTCTAAAGATCTTGTGCTGGCGCATTTCCCTTCAGAGCCATAGGGAATTCAGAGTGACATTTCTAAAGTCAGTCAAAACATTAGTATTAAAGACAGCTATTCTAGGAAATGGTGACAGGTGGAAATTGTTCAAAGTCCTGCCCATTAATTAACTTTATGAGCTTAATTTTGTTGAATTCCCTTCCTCTCTACTGCAAACTCTCAATATAGAAATGTTTTGTTTTCTTTGCTTCTTTGTTTTGCTCATACCACCTTATGAGAGACACTGAAGCAAAAGCCTGCACAGCCAATAATTATACTGTCAATAGTTGTTCTATTTGTTTTTATCTATAAGGGGGGAATCATAACCATGCACTTTGGAAAAAAGAACGTAAGCACTAATCCTAGCTAACTGGTATATGCAATAATTTGGGGCTAGATGGTGGCTGTTCTGCAAAAGCCAGTATAAAAATTATTATAGAGCTGGCAAAGCCCTGTGGGGAGCACTGGGAGGCATTCTGCATCACAGAGGTGAAACACTTCTTTAGCATCCAGGATGTCTGCATGCATTGCAGATTCTTTGCTGAGAGTCATATTTTACCTGAAAGTTGGTCTTAGCCATTGCTATAACCCCAGCTGTTTCCCATATCCTTTGGATTCCTTGCAAACCTTCCATCCCCAGGAACTAGTAAGGAGAAAGAAAGAAGGAGCTCTGAGAGATCATTGCTTCTCATACATCCCCACAGAATAGGGAAAAAACATAAAGCAAGACTGTCAAACATACAGCCTGTGGGCTGGATCCAACCCATGGAACTGTGCCATTTGGCCCACTGGTAGAGCACAAGTTACCAAAAGTTGGGGGTCCTGGCTCACCTCAGAATTCAGGGTCCCTAAACCCTGGCTGGCAGCAGGCCTCTGGACCCATACCACTGCCTGAATGCAATCCTTCATCACAGGCAAGGTTTTTTGAAAAGATGTGATATCTTTTATTAAGTCAACTGAGTAGTTGGAAAAAGGGTCTTAGCAAGCTTTTGGGTGCCATCACCCGTTGTCAGGCATGGGGAGTTTCTGCTGTTCTGAGACTCCAAAGAACAGCATAAACTCCCCATGCCTGGCAAAGGGTGATTGCCCCCAAACGCTTGCTAAGAACTTTTTTTCCAACTACTCCGTTGGTCTAATAAAAGATATCTCATCTACTCAAGGAACCTTGCCTGCTGATGTCTGTAACCAAAAACCCAGCATCCTACATCACTGCATGCCCCTACACCTACACTGCTGCATGTCCTTGGAAATGTGCCGCACCTGGCCCAAAACCCAGGCTGCCACCTGAATGTGGCTCCATGGTGCTATCCAAATGGGGCCCTACTCCAGTTGCTGCTGGGTCTGAGGATCCAGCCTGGGAGGAGCCCTGCAGTCTACATCTGGCCCAGAGCTCAGGGCCCAGAGTGATTTTGATACACTGACATAGAGTAACTGGGCCTTGCTTAAGGCCTGTTTTGTTTTTTCTCTCCTAGCTTCTGTATCTCACCTGAAGTAACTGCACAGTAGGTAGCTTACATTATAGATGTTGCACAGTTGCTATTGCATATAAGTAGTCGAAAATATTGTAAGGCAAGTTAGCAGATGAAAGGAGGTATAAGCATTCCTTTAATAACCAGCTGCATTTAGAAAAAAACTAAAACAAGATCTTTGTCTTGAAAAAACAAACACACAAAGTGCCTGCATTTGCTTTTCTCATGGAGGTCTGCAATTTTGTCAAGTTTATGGGCTCGACCAATGTTGCGCCATCCAAAAATTGGTCAGAACAGGTTTTCCTGGTAGTAAAAGAGTATATTTTTCCATTGCTTCTTTAAGTTGAGAATGACCAAGACACGTATTTTTTTCAGGCATTAAAAAGGACCTTTTAGTTAAGAATCAAGCATGAAAATTATCAGCACATGTTCCTTCCCCAGTATTTTTTGTTTTTGAGACTACATCCCATTCTCCTTAACACACTTGTCGTTTTGTTAGCTTCCCAAACATAGGGCAAAAAGATGCTCTGCTATCTTAAAAGGAAGTGTCAACATCTCACTCAGGCTTACATCCTCTCTATTCTCCAGGAGAGTATTATGTTTCTCCACAGAAAATCCTACTATCAGCTAGTGAATGTCTGTGTACAGGGGAGAAAGAGCCCCATCCTATAACCATCCTCTTTCATGCTTTCCCCCTTCTAACATCTACCTTATATACTATTTTGCTGGCATCTGTGATGTCTGTGTGAATGCTCTGCATTACTGCTGCCTCTCCATTAAAGGTCATATCTTCATTTAAATTTCTTGAAGAACCTAGCAAATTCCTGTTGTGATAGTGAGTAGGAAATACTGCTTCTGCTGAGAGGTTTCCTCTACTTCTCCTGCTGAGGGTTTCCTGAGGGGCTCCATATGGTACACAATCTCTAATGCAACATATTCCTTGAGCACAAAGGCCTTCTTATTTTTCCACACATAAGTAATAGGAAGACAAAAGGCTTTGGATTAATACTGACCAACCTAAAATGTGATCATTTCTAAAGTTTGACAAGTATTGTTTAGGTTACACTCCCTTTTGGAGAAGCTATATGTGAGGAAGGAGTCCAAGGAAAAAAAATAGATAAAAAAATTTTAAAACCCCCCCAACAATTACAGAGATTTGTGGTGGCCAGGGAAAGAGGAGACAAGGCAGAGATAAAGTAGAAAAATGACTGAGTATAATATTTTTTATATATATATATATATATATATATATATGATGGGAGGAGGGAGAAGCAAAAAACAAAACACAGAAACTGTAATACAGCTCAGTAGGTACTGTGGAATGATGGTATTTTACCCTTTATCCTTTAAACAAAAAATATCTTCACTTTGGGCTGGGGACAAATATATTTAGATCTCTTGCATCCTTTGTGACAAAAAATACCCACAAAACACATGTGCTTCTAAAGGCCCCTCTACATGTGTAGGATCTAATGCATGATCCACATAATTGCGCCACCTGCCATATCACAGGATCATATGGCAGGAGGCACAATTGTGGGATTGCACATTAGATCCCATCACGCCTTATGGTGAGGGTGTGGTGCTCTATGTCAAGGAGCAATATATATCCTCTGCCAGCAAAATGGGGTCAGAGGAGGGGCAAGCTGAAGTGCTCTGGGTCAAGATACAAGGGGGCCATGGAGAGTTAACGGTGGGTGTCTACTACAGACCCTCCAACCAAGGGGAGGAGCTTGACCGGGAATTTTCGGGTCAGCTTGCAGAGGCACTTAAGGCAAGGGATGTAGTTGTCATGGGTGACTTCAATTACCTGGACATCTATTGGGAGGAACAGCAGCCAGGTCGGACCATTCCAGGAGGTTTCTTGCCGAGATACAGGACCTCCACTTAATTCAGGAGGTGCACAGTCCCACCAGAGGAAATGCCCTGTTGGACCTGGGCCTGGCCACAGGCGACGACCTGGTAAGGGGTCTCCAGGTCCTTGACCACCTGGGTAATAGCGATCATCACTTGCTGGAGTTTACCATCCAGCACAGGGTGTCAAGGGCCAGCAGCAAGGCAGTAGCCCTAGACTTCAAGAGGGCCAACTTCAACGAGTTGAGGAGATTAGTGGGAGAGGC
>NW_017728906.1:98292042-98312206 GCF_001723895.1 Crocodylus porosus
ATGATCCGGGGACTACAGGGCAGACCCTACAATGAGAGACTGCGGGACCTGAACCTGTTCAGCCTTCACAAGAGAAGGCTGAGGGGGGACCTGGTGACCATCTATAAACTCACTAGGGGGGACCATAAGGGCTTGGGAGGGACCTTGTTTCCCTTAGCGCCCCCTGGCATAACAAGGAATAATGGCCACAAGTTGTTGGAGAGTAGGTTGAGATTAGACATCCTTAAGAACTACTTCACAGTTAGGGCAGCTAGGATCTGGAACCAACTTCCAAGGCAAGTGGTGCTGGCTCCTACCCTGGGGGTCTTTAACAAGAGGCTTGATGCCTACCTAGCTGGGATCATATGAGCCCAGTTTTTTTTTTCTCCTGCCCTGGCAGGGGTTTGGACTTGAAGATCTACAAGGTCCCTTCCCACCCTACTTCTATGATTCTATGATTCTTATTACCAGTGGAGGGGCAACTTGGGACACATTTTCCCCACTGACCCTGCTGCGAGCTCTGCAGGTCATGTCACATGTGAAATTCAGTCAGGGGGAGAAGGGAGAACCCTGCTGCTGCTGTAAGCCTCATGAGGCTAACCCATTCAAGCCCCACAGCTGAGGGGGCTCAAGGAGGGAGGCAGCAATCTCCCTGCTGCAAGCCCCGCAGCTGACAACGCTGCCACCACCAGGAGCCTTGTCAGCTGCGGGGGTGCCGGCACATTGTACACTCCTGTGACTGGGAGCCCTTCAGTTGACGGGGCTCCCAGCCATAAGGGAGCACTTTGCCACATGTTCAGTTAATGGTACAATTAAAACAAGCTACAAAGTTATTCCATATTTTCTGTTAACTAACTTTGCAGCTAATTACTTGTTTTATTTATCATGTCATTAATTTGTTGAACATGTCTCTGGGTGACAACTTAAGGTGTGATTACCGGGTTAACCATACCTTAAGTGTAATTTGTAGAGGGGGCCTAGATTATAGCAAAAATATCTGAAAACTGAAGATTTTATGATCCCAAAATAGTTTTGAAAATTTTGTAAAATCTCTATTGGTAGCAGAAGTGATATATATATTTTTTAATCTACATCTAATTTTTCACCATTGAGAACACTACTAAAAGTTCTCATTTAAAACATAAAAGTGGCAGTATTGGTTTCTAGTGCTCAAAGCTTTTCTGAAACTAGGCAATGCTTTCTTAGTTCCAAGAGACAGCCTGGAATGGAAGTAGTAAAGTCAGCAGTGAGCACAGGAGAACTGCTGCAGAAATAGTTATTTCCTGGATTACAGCCTGTAATTTAAAGAAGTCTCATTTATTATAAATCCATTTACATTCTACAGTAGAGATCCAAATAAAAATCCCTTTAGGTTAAAAAAATAAAGAGGAAAATACAGCATAGGGTATTTTATTAATTTAATCATAACATAGTGGATTATCACGACAATACAAAAGGGATTGCAATACTATGGTGATGGTGCTATGAGTCTTTTACATTCCCAAATTAATTCTTTTCCTAATATAGATTCATTGTTTATATAGGAAATGTGCTCAAACTACTTGCATACTCTTCTGCTATTTCTCTAGATCTTTGCTTGAAGTCAAGAAGTGTTAGAATAACCCAGCACTGGGAAGCTGAGGGACTCAGCCTAATTAACGTTTTTCATTTTTATTTCTTCAAAATCAGCAAAAACATTTTTACTACTTGTTTGACATGCAATTCATATCTTTGTGCAAGAGATTTATTCAGTATAAATATGAAAAGGTATGTTCTTGAGACTATACAAAAATCTGTGGAAGATTCTGAATCTTAAGAAATGTCATGTGTTCTGTATCCAGAGGTTCTGCCTAAATCTCAATGTCTGATGTCAGTACAAATGATTAAATTAGGGCTTTTAATGGGACAGGGTGGTTGTATCAGATGTTTTAACTTAGATGCTCTGATCAATTGGTGTTGGTGAGTCTTTAGAACACTAAGAAAATTTATGATATAGTCTTGAAGTTCACCAGCTCTGTGACCTTGTACCTTTTATGTTTCACTTAACATTTTCTACTTAGCATTTCAAAGAATTCTTTGGATTAAACATTTCTTATTTTCTTTTCTCTTGGCCTCTCTTGAAGCAATGCCTCCTAGATAGTGCAATGATTTTGCTTTACAACTCGGACTTAGATAAAATCATATTGAATACGTTTTCACACACTGAATAACAGCGATAAGCAAAACAGCTAGGCAATGAAATAGTGGCTAAATGATACTCCTGTGGAAGATAACAAACTTTCCAACTTTTTAATAAAAATAAACATTGGTGGATGTTTCTGTCAACTGTTCACTATGGTAGATATTAAATAATTTTCAGGAGTATTTCAAGATTCAAAATTAAATTGTAAGCAGTTTCCACATTTCTGCAACAGTTTACCATGACAGTATTCTGCATGTAGCTTATTTTGTCTCATACACAAAGAGAATATTATTCTCATCCCAAACCTTTTATAGGACCAAGGATAGTTCTACTTGGCTTGCGGAACAATGACTCAGAAACAGTCCAGCTGCTTAGCACTGATTGCAAGGGGGTTATCTTTGTCATACTTGTTCCTTACACATTTGCTGACTTGTTTGTTTAAATTGAGTAGCAATGGAAATTCAGTAGCTACAATTCAGGGAGTTCTTCAAATAGTAATAATAAGAGATTTATTGTGCTTGTCATACTGTTCAAAGTTCTCTTTTTAGCTTTTCAGAGATACTTTGTTGTAGGAACTATATAGGACACCCCCATTTGTATATTAAACAAAAAATGGACTCGTTCAACCATTTCTAAAAGTGTTCATTAGAGTTATTCACCAGTTTTCATACAGTATTGAACTGTTTACCAAATGGAAACAGTGGTAAAAGTTGCACAGCTTATAATGATCCTCTCTATCTAACTCAGCACTTTTTGCATCTACCTAATGAGCCAAATTCGTAATCCCTACTTAGGCAAATCTCCTTTTAAAGTCCGTTTGGAACCTATCAACACTGCTGTTGACCTAAGAAAAAGGATCAGGATTGAGCAAATAATCAGCTTTAAGTCCAGAGACTATGTTGATCCTTTCTCATGTCACCCTTGCACTGAGTGACAGGATCAGAAGTCTTCCTGTCACCCATGACAATAGAAAGGGTTGCCTTATGGCTATAGTACTGGTATGGGATTCAAGTGTTGTGGGTTCACTTCCCTGCTCCACCAAAAACTTTGTATAGTTATTTGTATAAGTCAATTAAACTCCCCTTAGTTTCCCATCTAAGGAATAGTATTCTTATATACTAGAGCAGTGGTTCCCAAACCAGTTAGACTCAACACCCCTTAGAAATACTAGCTGTTAGCTTTCACTCATTCCTTGACTACAGAAAATGATTAGAGCAATTCTTCTGTTGCAAAGGAGTCTGACAGATTATAACAGGTCATAATTTTTTGACACTATGGATTCCTATTTGATATCTCTGGGTGTTCATTGTGAATCACATGTAGATATTTACACACCTGCTAATATTGCAAAGCACATGGTTCCACCGTTAAAAGGATCTCTCAGGACTATGATTGAGAATTATTGTATTAGAGGTACCATAAGAATAAATGCATTAAAATGGGGCTTTCAGATACTATGGTCCATATATATACTTTAGACAGATGATAAAGCATGCCACTTTGATACCATCATCATCTCTAATTTTATTAACAATCCATAAGGATAGAACATTGCTGGCAATGGTGATGATAAAAAGAGCTTTCCATCTGCCTGTAGTGTTCATTCACCTATTTTAACTCTTTAATACATGTTCTATTATCTTTTCATTACATTTTATATAATATAGGGAGTGATATCCATATCTAAAATAAGTATAATTAATTGTTCTAGGAGAGCCAAAAGTCATATCTCTGAAATTCTATATCTAGTTGTATCACAAATCACTTGTTTTTGCACTGAAAATAGAACTAGTTCCAATATAGTAATTAACTCTTCATTTACCACAGACTTGCCACCTGAGCAATATGTAATCTAATGTATGCAGATTTTTTTCCAGTTAAGAAATGAAAATAAGGTATTGATTTAACTGGTCCAAAGCATGTCAAATATAAAAAAGACCAAGATAAAACAAGTCTCATAAAGATGTGGGATTGAAACACTCACTTCACTGACTTCAGTATTTCATGCATGATACCTTAAAAGCAGTTACATTAAAAATCCCTCTTAACACAGTGAAATAAATTAAAACCTACAGCTATTTTTCTCTGACCAACCAGGAAAGGTATGTAATGTATAAAATGAGTGCAAATTATTTCTAAAGTCTTTTGCCTTACAACATTATTTGAAAAAAAAAATTTTTAGCATGCTACTTTCTAAAGATATTGCATCTTTATCACGCTTTACCTCTGGATCAACAAAACTAGGGACTGATGCTACAGGATAAAGGGAAGGTTCTTTCGTGGACTGAGAACTGGTTAAAAGATAGGACGTAAAGGATAGGGTTAAATGGTCACATTTCAGGATGGAGGGGTGTTACAAGTGCAGTCTTGCAGGGATCTGTGCTGGGCCCTATTTTGTTCAACATTTCAGTGACCTGGAAATGGGGGTGAACAGTGTAGTTCCTGAATGACACCAAATTATTCCAGGTAGTTAAATCCTAAGATTATGGAGAGGAGTTGCAGAAAGATCTCACCTAGCTAAGAGAGTGGGCAAAAAAGCAAATGAACTTCAATGTGGACAAGTGCAAGTAATGCACTGGGGAAAAATAAACTCAACTATACATACAAAAGGCTGTATTCTGAACTATTAGGACTCGGAAAAGGGACCTTGGAATCATTGTAGAGAGAGTTCTCTTAAAACAAAAGCTCAGTGTTCAACAGCAACCATAAAACCCAATGAAATGTTGGGTATCATTAAGAAGGGGATTGAAACAAAATGGAGAACATCCTTATGCTACTATATAAATCTGTAGTGTACTCACATATTGAATACAGTTACAGTTCTTGTCCCCACATCTCAAAAAGGATGTAGAAGAATTTAGAAAATGTACAGAGAAGGATAACCAAAATGATCACCCAGCCTCCCCAAGTCCCATGCCCCACTGTCCAGGCTGGGCAGCTTGTCCCAGCCCCAGCCCCAGCCCCAGCCCCAGCTCCAATCCCTTCCTTGCTGTGGGGGTGTTGATCTGCCCCCATCTCCTCTTCCCTCCCTGCTCTGTCCACCACAACAGAGGAAGCTGGAGGCAGCTCTCTCCAACATACTTGAGGACTGCTGTCTGTTTAGTTTATGGCCAAATCACCGAATTGCCGCTGAATCTCTCTGAATTGATTCAGAGGCTTCCATTTCGATTCAAACCTTTTCATGGGTCTCCTGATTCAATTCAGATTCAGAGATTTGGCTGCCAAATCAGGCCAAATCTCCTCCAAATTGAATAAGCTACTGAAGCTTTGCACAGCCCTGACAGAGGTCTATAAAATCATGAAGAGCGTGGACCAAGTAAACAGGGAACAGGATACTAGAACTAGAGGGGCATATGCTGAAATTAATAAGTGAAAGGTTAAAAAATAACAAAAGAAAGTACTTTTTTTTACCCAATACATTATTAACTTACAAAATTCTTTGCCACAGGAGGTGGTAGAAGCAGATAGTGTAGCCAGATTCAAAAGGGGACTGGAAAAATCATGAATAATAGATATATTAATGGCTATTGACTGGAAAGGTTGGAGATGTTTCCTCATGCATCTCTAATAATGATGGATGCCAGGGAAGGTATTAGATCACTCTAGACATATGGATTAGATTGCTCTAGAGCAGTGGTTTTCAACCTTTTTTGTACCAGGACCCATTTGTAAACATTGATGGCCAGGCCTGAACCAGTGCCCCTCACACCCAACCCACTGCCCCCCACCCCCAGACTCCAGCCCTCCTGTGTGTGGGGCAGGGGCTGAGTATGTGGCACAGGATGGGGTGTATATGGGGCATGGGGGAGAGGGGGCAAACATCCCCAAGCCACCTCTTGACAGTCTGTGAGGGAAAAGCCACAATTTCCCACATTTTTCTCCTTTAAACGAGAATCCATTTTTAAACTTTGTTCACAGAGAGCAGAGATTTGTGCCAGGGATCTCCTCCCTGCTGCTGCCTGATCTGCACTGCACTGGATCTCTCCTCCCTGAGAAGCCAGGTCATGTGGCAGGGACCAGCACTGCCTTGCTGCGCAACCTGACTCCGCAAGGAGCAGAGATCCATGCCGGGGTCTCCCTGCCACTGCTGCCCACCCCATGCAGCCCTGCATAAGCAGGGTAGGGAGGGGGTGGGCAAGAGCAGTGAGGAGACTCCCAGCACAGATCTCTGCTCACTGCAGAGCTGAGTTGTGTGGCAGGGCAACAGTATACAGCTGTTTCCCTGCAAGCCCGGCTTCGAAACACCAAAATTTTCTGAAACTTCTACCAAAACATTTTTGAAAAGTTTTGGATGCCTCGTTTTGTTTCTGAGCCTTCCATTTTGATTCAGATTCAGTGTTTTGGGTGCCAAAATGGCCCAAAACACCTCTGAAATGAAACGACTGCCAAAATGTTGCACAGCCCTACTTGCAACCAACATTTGGGTTGCAACCCACAGGTTGAGAAATGCTGTTCTAAAGACACATGGTTCATTGCTCTGCCTCTATAGCATCTACTCTTGCTGCTGTTTGAGATAGGATACTGAATTAGATGGACCAACCAGCATGGCACTTAAGTTTTTATTCTAAAAATATTGCATATTACTATTTAAACAAAATCTTATTAAATGAGCAACATTTCGTACTAAGATTCAGTTTGTGACTTTAAGGTAATAGATTTTCCTAAACTCAGAACATTTTTAGGATTTCAAAAATTATTCCATTCTACAGTTAGGTTGAAACTGAAAGCCTATAAAGTGTTTTTCATTAAAAATATATTTTTTAAAAGCTGTGATATGTTACTCAAAACAGTTCCCAGCAACCTCATCATGCCAGCATGAAATGCATTACGATAAATCAGGGAGCTAACTAAGGTACCTCCCTCTGTGCTGTACTGATTAAACAGTATCCTTTTCTACTGTTAAACACCTAAGCTAAGCCAGCTGTTCCTCATGAAAAACCCAAATGAGGACATAGGGATGACACTGTACTATCCCTTGCATTTTATTCCTTCATAACCAAACTATTCTCTGAGGATGCAGCAACCCATGTTCTAACCCTGCCCCTCCATAATTTGGAATAGTGACTTGAACCCCATTCTTACACTTCCTTAGTAAGTGGCTTTATGGGATTCATAGTTTCATGGTTTCATAGTTGGTAGGGTCAGAAGGGATCTGAGTGGATCATCGAGTCTGACCCCCTGCCATGGCAAGAAAGAGTACTGGGGTCAAACGACCCCAGCAAGGTGTTCTTCTAGCCTCCTCTTAAGGGCCCCCAGGGTAGGTGCCAGCACCACTTCTCTTGGAAGTTGGTTCCAGTTCCTAGCTGGCCTGACCGTGAAGTAGCGCCTCCTCATGTCTAGTCCGAATTTACCCTCTGCCAGCTTGTGACCATTATTTCTAGTCACTCCTGGTCGTGCTCAGGGGAACAGGGACTCCCCCAGTGCCTGTTGGTCCCCTCTGACTAGCTTGTAACAGGCCACTAGATCCCCCCTCAGCCTTCTCTTGTGGAGGCTGAACAGGTTCAGGGCCCATAGCCTCTCCTCATAAGGCCTGCCCTGCTGCCCCCTGATCATGCGAGTGGCCCTTCTCTGGACCCTCTCCATGTTGTCCACATCCCTCTTGAAGTGCGGTGCCCAGAACTGGATGCAGTACTCCAACTGTGGCCTAACCAGTGTAACATAGATGGGGAGGATCATTCTGGGGTGGGCACCACTCCATGTCTTCCATATTAAATATTTACAGGGAACTCACTGTGTAGACTGAGGTTCCAGACCTACTCATATAAATATCAGAGGTATTAGATATAAATAGGTAGAAAGATCCATAATTAAGATGGAAATGCTCTGAGAATGACTGCCAAATTGAGGCCAATTATGGACATGTGCAGGAAATGTGCAATTTGTTAAATTAATCCATACTTGGGTGCTCAGAAACTCAGGTTTTTCAAGATTTAGGCAGCATTGTGGATGGCCAGCATCAAAACTGAGGAACCAAGAAGATTCCTCAATCAGAAATTTAGCTGCCTAGGGAATTAGGTTTCTCCAGGGTTAGACAGCTGAGGGCTTTTTTGGTATGGCACCTTAATGGTGGACTTAAATTTTTTTGTCCCTCTGTGAGTTAAATCTTGAGTCCAGAGTGAATCAAATAATTTTGGCTGTAGAGTACAAAACAGATGTGAAGTATTCTTTTAAAATAGTTTTTTTTAAATAATGGAAATATCAAGGTTAGTGTAAAAATGTGATCATCTATAATGCACAATGTCATTATTGGAATGCTGAAGTAGTTCATATTTTATCAGTAAATTACATATTTTACCAATAAACACAGAGATTGGTGGATGAACTTAGAATAGTATTGCCTACTTTCTTCTAACATTTTAAAGCATTTTCTATTTATATCTGTTATCACTATAACTTCAAACCCAGTTACAGAGGAGGATTAGATTTTGCCAAACTGTTTCTTTTTGACCCTACTAATCAAGCAGAAGAGGTCACAAAGAAGACAACTGAAACCATAGCAAAATGTGTTCTCACATTTGACACCTGAATGCCAAGTTTCAGGCTAAAGCAAATTTTCACAGCTGGGACATGCTTGAAAAACTGGGTTTATAATGGAAATGCTGACACACCTTTAAGTACAACAGTGCTTGCAGGTACCTATAATTACTGTGTAAAGGCATAAAAGAATTAGACTTTCAGAATACAGCAGGTGTATAAAAATTCAAAATCCCTTTTCTTTCATAGTATTCCTAGTTTTCTTGTTCAAAAATCTCAGCTATAATCTAAAGGATAACAAATAAAACAAAAGTTATGATTGCTATATGGGTTAATAGAAGAACTTCAGAGGAAGATGCAAACAGTTTTGTGTTACTTATACAAAATATTCTAGTCTTATTTTTAGGTGGTTCTCAGAGAGTGTCAGGAACCTCAGATTCTAGATCAATGTTGGTCCTAAGTAGGTTGGGTTACACACTAAGCAGTTTTCTAAGCTGCTATGTGTTTCTGTTGGAAGAAGTTTCTTAAGGATTTTCTGTGATATGTTCGCTATTTATTTTTCCAGTATGTTCTAGTGTTTACGTTATAAATATGATACATTTTGTATATCAGTAATAATGCTTTTTTTAACTTGGGCCCTTGCCACACATTACGCTTAATATGTGATTAACCACTTAACTTAAACAAACCAAAAGAAGGAAACAAATACAGAAATAAAATCAAAACAAACAACACCAAAAAATGAACAACCAAGCAACCAATAAATAACTGTCATAATAGTAAAATGAAACTGGAACTGATCTGACATAGATAGCTAGTAAATACTGCAAAAATGTGTGGGCATATGGTTCAGAGAGTCCATTTGTTGTGCTCATAGGGAAGGTCCAAACTTTGAGATGTGAGAGATGCACTGACATGTTTTTACAGGTTTCTTGGTTAGCAATTAGAAATTGCTTGCTTATCTAACAAATGACAAATTTTAAAGAAATGCAGATGCTCATCTTTGTCTCCTCTTCGGTTTTGTGCAAGGGTAGATGTCAGCTGGATTGGCTTTATGGCACAATCTGTGGACATGTAGGTACCAACAATGAATTAATAATAATTAATAATTTCTCTGAACATTGCTTACTGCTAACTTTTCAGAACCAAACATTGTTGAAATTTAAGGGCGAGCCATAGAAAAAAAACATTTAGAATGTGAGTCCTAGTATCACAGTTAAGTAAAATATTTTCCCAAGGAACCATAAAGAAATCCTTTGGGATTTTAAAAATCAGCTAAATCTCCCTTTGGGTACTAGAAGATCCTCTTCCTCCTTTCCTGGAGACAACTTCAGTCCTTTCCAAACCATTTTGTCCCAACCATTTCCAGTTGTGTTTTATCTAGCAGGGGCCATGTCTACATAAGTTGCTAACTGCACAGTCATTACTGTGCAGTAGGGGTGTGCAAAGTGAGCAGTATTCAATTTGGATTCGGATTCAGCCCAATTCAGGGGACAGTGATTCAATTTGCTGATTCGAATCACTGTCCTGATTCAATTCAGCCACATCTGAATCTGAAGATTCGATTCTGATTCAGATAATCAGTGATTTGGCCATAGACACAGCTTTATATATTTTTTCTACGTACCTCGAGGTACCAGGTATGGCTTGTGAATGCAGTGATGGGGCAGATGGAGCATCCCATGGTTTAGGATGGAGCAGACCCTGCTCCCCCCGTGTGCTCTGGCTCAGTGATCAGCTGCGGGGGGACCCCGGGTGCCCCCTAGGACCCAGGAGGCACCAGTTGCTGAGCCAAGGGGGCAGAGGTGTCACGTCTCAGTTTCTGCCACACAACACTACTGAGAAATAGTCTCAGGCTACTGCACATTCAGCATCTCATGTAGATGTGACTAAGCTTTGGCTATACTCATGTTTTCCAGTGGCTTCCCTTCTGCTGTGTATCAGCTGTAACCTCTGCTTTTGTCTTCAGTACCTTCCATAACTCATCTCATGCTAGCTACTGTAAATAGACTGTAAATACTAAGATTAGAGAATATGTCTTTATCTACTTTGGGGAATATTATAGTTTTGAGAGCTACATAAATAATAATGCGTAATAGTTATAGGAACAGAATTGCCATCTGAAGAAGTGCAGCCTTCGTCCTATTTCTATAACGGAGGCAGAGGGGATAATGGGATCTCTCCCAAACTCAGCTGCAAGCTTCATTTTAGTTGTTTGCTTGGTAAAACAGAAGTTTTCACTAAAACTCTTAGGCCTTTGCCTAGCCAGTGTTGTAACCTGTGTATTAGTACATGTCAACACTGCACATTTTCCACTCTGGATAGCAGTACCAGTGAGTTAAGTCCTGCAACAGAATCAATGCAGCTACATTCATTCAGTGCTGTGAGTAATAAGCACTTCTGAGCGACAGCGCTAATTAGTTGCCTGCATGTTAATTAGCCTACCCCAGTGCTACTTGAATGTAACTTCCAACACAGACTAGCATAACAAATATGCACCTCTTCTCAACAGATTAAATTAGTCTCCTCTACTTTCCCTTCCACTAATAAGAAAATATGTCAGTCATTCAACCCTCAGACATATATGTATTTTGCTTATTAGAAAATAACTATAGTGTGCATCATTTTAGGATCATTAATGGATCAAGTTAGTGCAACCACTTGAGTTATTAAGATATTGCAAAATAGTTTTCAGTAATGGATATAAAAATAATCAATAGTTTTGAAGTAGGAATAAACTATAGTTTCAAAGACTTGGCTAAGGAAATAAACATATTAAGTCTTGTTAGAATATGTTAACTGTTTTTCCCATATTTAAGTGGCACACCCTTTTCTCAGATTACCTAATATTTTCCATTTAGGGTCTTGTTGCCCTTATGACATTCTAAAGGCACTTAGAACATAAGCAACTGCACATTAAAGGGGGAAAACTCATGCCAAGTATTCTTTGGATGTATCAAAGTTATACCACTTTAGATGAGGAGTATCTCTGGGTCATGCTACCCAGCTCATGTTACAGTAACAACAGTCTGCTCCATGGAGATAAAATAAGCAATTTGCATCACAGGATGCATCACTCCTAGCCCTCCCACTCTTGTTAGGTGAACAAACTTTCTACCCTGCCAAAGTCTACTTACTGCCCAGGAGTTAGTACTGGCCCCAAGTCAACATCCCCACCCACCACAAGCACCCACTGGTATCCTCACAGTTTGCCACTGTTGCTCAGTTGCTCCCATGTGTACAGCCATCACCTACCTTTGTGCCAAAGAATGTGCCCTGGGATTTGTCAGATGGGCCTCAAACTGGACTCAAGGTGAGATGTTGAACCTCATCATGATCTGGGGCAAGGAGAGAAGCATTGCCACCACTGCCAGTGACACAAGGGAGCAAAAGGCAACTGAAAAAACAAGGCAGACTACAATTGTATCTCAGTTCAGATGCTGGCTCAGGAGCATCAGCAAAACTGGCTGTAGATTGACACTAAAATCAAGTGCCTGAATTCCCAATATATTTAGGGTAGAGAAGCCAACAAGGTCTCAGGCATAGTGGGGACCTACCATAAGAAACTGTCCCTGATCCACAGGAGGACTACACTGTTGATCCCCGCAACACCATGAATGACACATTCATGAGCCTGGTGTGGCACAACAGAGACAATTAGGATAAAAGTCAAGTCTCCTCCCTGAAATGATGTGTTATTGAAATGGCCACAAAGCAGCATGAGGATGGTTGATGTGTGGACCTGTTCTGACCTTGACCCCACTGAGTCAAACCCTGACCCAAACTCAGATCCAAGATGACATAGTTGATGGGGCATCATGGAGCATGGTTGAGATGCTCATTGAGCAGGCAGACAAAGACAATTCAGTATCAAATTCTAGTATCAGTGATTGTAGAAGAAAGAATGACTGGTGATGTGTTCAGAGATATAGTGATGTGTCATAGTTTGGAAGCAATTCAGGGCTCTATGATGGCTGATGTCTTAGGGTTGTCTTTGAGCTGTAGGTAGGGTGACATAGCTAGGTGCAGGGGTTGCTGTCAGTGCAGATTGCCCCCCACTTTTGCAATTTGCTAGGCAGATGGGGGCATTGTGTTCATCAAATGCAGAGGTTGTGTGAACTTGTGGCACACCCTTGTTTCGGCTGTGGGAATTGTTAATGGCTCAGTAATGAGAGTCAGGGCACTCAGTGGCATTATTTAAGAATAAAACTACTTCCAGCTGCCCCACCCACCACCCCCTAGCATCCACCCCTCACCCTAGAAACAGCCTCACACAACCCAGCTTCGGCCCAGCCAGCCAGCTTTGCTGACCCTTGCTGGTTGGATCCCAGCCCTCTTGTCCAGGTTCAGGCCCTTCCCAGGGTATACTCTTATCTTTCACCCAAACTGGGAAAAAGCCATGGTTCAACTTATGTGCAATTATTAGCATTTAATTCAAATTTTCCCACGCTGCCCGTATGCATTTCCCCAAAGCACCTCTGGCTCTCCCTTGGCCAGGCAGCCACTATGGTTATGTGGGCCATAGTTTTTTTTCCTGGAGCTTCATGAATTCCCCTCCTGGGTTGGGGAGGAGGCTGGGAGAGGGCTGAGCTGTGCAGGGCCTTGACCCTAGCCCAGGTGGCCCTGGCTGGCCCTGTGACAGGTAGATCCACCAACTTGCCCTGCCCAATCTTAACCCTTTCCCTGGGTTGTGCTTTACCTTTCATAGCTTTTATCCAGAGCTCCCAACCTGATCCCAGCCTCTTCAACTGGATCCCAGACCCCAGGAGTCCCCTGGAACACCTTTTGGGGGCATTAACATACAGAAATGCACAAGAAAATGATTTTGTTCATGGGTGTTTGAGGTCCTGCATTCCCAACCCCAAAAGGCATTCTCTGCATGTCCCATGACAATCCAAGGAGGGTTCTAGCAGCAGGGAATACTGTCACCTTTTGGGGTATCGTTTTTCAGATCAGTAGCCACCTCCTTCACTGTGGAGATGTGAGGTGTAGCTTGTTCATATGTCAATGAACATTGATGTTCTTCAGGATTTCACACTGTGCAGGGTCACTTGGGACATTCATTATTCCACAAAGGAAAACTTGGGGAAAGCAGGATGGCTGCTTCATGAGGAAGGGAAGGAAGCTTCTACTTCAGGACATTATCAAGTGCTGCTTTCACTACCAGATCATCTGCCAGAGCTAGGAAGCTGCAGTGCAGGTTCAGAAAGTTTACTATGGCATCACACATATTCCATGGGATTGCCAGCTTTAGTGGAGAGCTGCCATAACAAACATCGCTCTTCCATTCTTCTAGCACAATACCTTACAAAAGTAGCAAACTATATCTTGTGGGTTGCTACTTGCCAGCTCACAGAGGTGCATTCTGTGCTGGCTGGACACTTGCCAAAGAAATATGGGGCAGTGAAGCAGTATCCTAAGACAGGGATAGGGCAGGGAAGAAAGTAGGTTGGGAAAGCAAGTAACTGTGAGCAGGTAGCCAAGAGAACATTTCTCATGATGATGTTCCAGGACAGTCTTGCTATCCTGTGAACATTCCCGAGCAGATTGAGGAAAGTTGAGTTTCCCCTCATACTATCTTAAAAGTTGGCTACAACTTCAAGATCTGCTGTCAGTACACTACTGTTTGTGTACCTTGTCAATATTTGTGTGAGAATGAACACATGATCCACATATGCTTTATGCCTTGGAAACAAACTCATGACCATGTCTGCTTGTTTCAGTTCCTAGAAATTGTCCCAGCATGAGAGAGCTTGGGAGGCTTCAGAGTAGGGGAGGGGGCGCTCCTGCACAGAAGATGGCCCTTAGCTGAAATGGTCAGTGGAACCACAACAAACAGGATTTTGCCGTGGATGTTGTGGCAGAAAGCCACCTTGGTTTCTCCCCAAAATCTCTGCCCTGTGACAATGTGATAAAATCTCTGTGCTGTGACCATGTGAGTAGGGTGGGCTCAGCAGAGGAGGCCACACCCTTACCCTGTCTCTTTAGGTAACTTGAGCTGTCTGCATTCCTGAGGGAGGGGGGAAACCTGCTCCCTCTGCCTACGGGACTGGTACCTGGGTGAGGGGCATCTATCTGATGGGCTGAAATCTGCCCGGTAACAGGTGATGTATTTCAAATTGGTTGGCTGACAGCCAACCGGGGCTGACCTCCACTGGACCAGGTGAATGAGGTCACAGGGGTTATATAAGTTAGGACGGGCGAGGAGGCAGTCTCTTCAGCCATGAGGTGAGGTAGCAGCCATGTGGGGGACACAGAGGAGCATGACCATCTAAAATTGGCTCTCTCCCCAAAACTCACGAGCTAGAAACTGCCTGCCTCCAGAGGGGAAACTTCACCAGCCTCTGGAAGATGCTTGTGAGTAAGCTACTCAAGATCTGATAGATACCTAGCTGGCAGTAACTTAGATGCATGATCAAAAGGCTACCTCAGCCAGACTGTTTGCTCTTTAGGATTTCTAGGATATTGCTCAATCTTGCACCCTATTTTCCCCCTACCCCTGTAACCAATAAAGTCTTCCTTTGTGACTGGTGTGGGAGACTTATCAAGGGGTGGATCTAAATTATGCCTAAGAGACCCCTTAGGTCTGCGGACTAAGGGAGACTGTACTTTTGCCCCCGGACTTGGGAAAGTGCCCCAAGTGCCTGTACTGGGTCGAGTACCCATAGGACATTAGGCCTGTGTTTCCCCAAGGACACAGGGCCGGAAGTGAGTCCATTCTTGGGGTGGTGGCGGCAACGTTACCCCCAGGCTAGCATATGTGCTCCAGGAAGGGGTCGAGCCAGACATAAGGTGCCCCTAGGGAGGCATTCGGAGCCTGGCAGGTGGTCAGGCACAGGGAGGTGGGCGGCTTAACGCAGGACTGTCCTCTACTGGCCAGCCACAGATGTCAGAGTCATCACACTTTACCAAGAGCTGGTTTTCTGCCTGTCGGTACAGGCGGGAATGGTCAGAGGAGCTGCTGAAAATATTTCACCTCACTGCTGTGGCACAGGACTGTCAGTTGATATCCTTGGTGGACTTATGGAAGTCCTTCCTAGCCAGGGTGGCTACTGCCATTGAGTACAGCAAGGCAGCAGGCACCTCTAGCTATCTACCTCCCTGATGAAAGACAATGGCCTCAGCCTTATAGAAGCACTGGCTACCATGGGGACCTGCTGCTTCCTGCCTGTTTTCCCTTCCCAGACAAACCAGACTGCCCTTGACCTCTCCAACTGCAGTCCCCCATACTTCTTCTTCCCCATGCCAGACAGCGATCACCATCCCCCACTGTGGTTCTCTGTGTCTCAGCCAGCCCTTGGCTTCCTCCACTACAATTCCTGTGCCTTAGTTTCCTCATCCAACCAACCCTCACTTCCCCCCTCCACAGTTAACCATGTCTTAGTTTTCCTATCTCAGCCAGCCCTCATCATCCCCCACCATGGTTTCCTGTATCTTGGTGTCCCTGTCTCAAGGGGAATGCAGGGGCCTCCAGCAGCATGAAGCCAACTGGCCAAGGGAGAGTCTGCAGTGCTTTGGGGAAATATGGCCAGGTGTTATGGGAAAATTGCAATTAACCACTGGTAAGTGGTGGGGCAGGGTAGATGGATGGGGTTTCACATGATCTGATTAACCTTTCAATAGGCCACTGAGTGTTCATTGAGCCATACACAATTCCTGCTGCCCAGCCCTCTCCCATCCACCCCTGATCCTGAGCAGGGATTGAACTCTCCAGCCTTCTAGTGGCAAAGATGGTATTAAGCCTTAATGTGTGACTTCTCAGAGTATGCTCTAACTTTAACAACTCATAACATTTCACAGTTTTAGCATGGCTAAAGGGTAACGTGTAACAGTACTCTTAAGCAGCCTATAAACAAACCTGCGATTCAGACATAAGGGCCAAAGAAAGTATGTTTCCCAAACCACTAAGATAGTTTTCTCATCTTTACCTTAACTATGCCAGTACAAAATAAATCTGACATTTCATCCCCCATAGAGCATACTAATGATCAGTCATTGGGGGAAAAGCCTGCCTTGACCTTGGAAAAGAATGTTTTTTACTTCACATTTGTATATGCTATGAAGTGCCCTGGGATTGGTTTAATGAAATGTTATAGCTCAAGCAGCATGAAAATGTGTCATGAGGATGAAGCACAATCAGCCATTTAAAGGATTCATCCACCTTAGCAATTTCCTTTAATTAATAGTTCAGTTTCTGGACTGTTATACTTCCACATATAACTGTGTAATTATCTAGGAATGCCATTAGAAAAGCAGGGAGATATGCCATAATCTGTAGACAAGTTGTTTTGAAGATCATTACAAATAAGGAAATGTGATGAAGTGTCGTTTGTGAATGATCTTCAAAAATTATATAATCAGTGCTATAATCCAGTGTTTTCTACATCCAATAAAGCATGGATATTTTGAATAAGGGGCTATTTTACCTGCTATACAGAATCCTCCAGGAAGTGAATAGTGGTGTTTGGGTTCCATATACTTAGCACACACTTCTGCAGCAGTGCAGTAGCTATATCAATATACACAGCTTTATTTTATTGTCTGGCTCAATAGAGTGTTAAATGGTTTAAACAGTCTCTTTTCTCAGGCAGAAACACTATCCTTTTTACAGAGATTTTGCTAGACTGTAGCCAGTCTGTTGCCTCTAGCCAGTGGTTGCATAATGTTTCCTATGATTACTAGAGCAAAATAAATCTCACAGACAGCAGGTGCAGAAAATGCCCCACCAACAGTGGTTGTTTAACATTTCAGCACTGAAAACAAAAGTAAGAATTGGTTAGTTTTTTATTTCAATCTTTCAAGGAGCTGTGCCTTCCTATATATAATTATCTTAGTGCATAATGAACACAAATCAAAACAAGAAAGTGAGATATTATTAATTATTAATAATAATGATTTCTAGTAGCCAGAAATAATTTCATTTTCACTTTCTGGTCTGATACTATGTGATAAATCACCCAATGATTTTGATCAATCTTGCCTCAGTCATTTGCTATTATGGTTATTATCAGCTGCAACAACGATGGGCCAGATTTTTCAATAGATTTTCAGAACCTAACCTCTTCCATTAAAGACAATTAATAAAATTTCAGAATATCTAAGAGCGGACTAAGTATAGACATTGGATTTATAACACATTATAGCCTGCCTAACATCTGACTCTCCAGGTACCTCTCCACTGTTTACCAGCTACATTCATTCCCCTTCCTCCACCAAACCTGTCTCTCACCCACTGACTCCTCTATTTACATCTTTACTAACTGGCTTTCTTGCCTACACACCAGCCTCTGGCTTCTTTACTATTCATTCCATCTAGGAAGAGTATACACACCAACTGCAGATGCTTCCTCAGCCTAAAGAAAATACCTTCACTTACTCTAAATAAATTTGACTCCATTTTGGTAGTTTTAAAACAAGACACATTACAGGGTAATTAGTTAACATTTGTACAGAAGTTGGAAGAGAAGAAGCTCTGCATCCATGCAAAATATTATAAACCACATAGCTACAGGGACAGAGCAAAACATGAGGAACAGGCATTGGAAAGGGGACATATATGTAAAACTAGTAAACTAAAATCTTAAAAGGATTTTACGCATGGCAGGGGAGCCAATGATGGCAGGATGTTGTCAATGAGAATTGTTTATTTTAAATCCCTGTACATTTGTTAAAAAGTCCTTATGGAATTAGTTAATCCCTAACTATATGTCATCTGAGAAATGGCTGACTGCTTTAGGGTACTTTGGTAAACCTGGATCACACAGCAGACCACTGAAGTAGTGCACTGTTGGCAAAATGCCTGAAATTTTCTACAGTGACCTGCCACCCTTACATTCAGTGATGGCTCTGGCAGAGATTAGTATTTGTTGCTTTCCAGGTTAAATTCATCATAGAGTAGACTGTTGTAAGTAACAAAGACCTAGTGTACAGCATGAAGTGTTTTGACCAAACTCCAGTTCTGCCATCACAGCTTTGAGTGTATGTGCACTCCAAGCCTCTCTATACTGACAGATCCTCCATTATGCCAGTAAAATTACTTCATGTCTGTGGAGTGCAGTAAAGCTTCTGCTGCCATCTGGCAGCTGGTTCAATGCTTATGGAGATACTCCCACACTCTCCTCTAGCTGTAATGGTCAGTTCAGCAGCTGGTACCTTTTAAAAGTGCACGGGGCCAGCACTTTATTCTGGTGGTCCAGTTGTTATACTTGAGCTACCAAAATCATAGAGGTGCACACATAATTCTAGTGGTTTAGTAGTGCTAGCTGAAGTCTGGAAGCAGAACATCTTGTAGCAGATGCCACTTAGTATAGACATAGTCACAGACTTGTCATGGGTTCTGGGAAGCATGGACAAGACAGACATTTAGAGTAAATCTTCACTGGCTCTGCCACTTCTTGCTCAGAACCACATTCTCTCTCTTCTAACCAGTGGGTGCATCTACACATGCTATTAATTCAACTGAATAAGCTCCAGTGTTGTTCACACCAGAGTTTACTGTTCTAGGGCACCACGTTTACATATGTGCCCAGGACCACAGCACGTTGAGTCGGGTCAGAGCAGCCCTGGCTGGCAGGGTGTATGGGGGGTCTGTTATCGAATTAACCTATTTGCTTAAATCATAAGCGAGACATTATAAAGAGGGATAAAGCAAGGTGCCACATTTATTAATCACATGAGTTAGACATAGAAGTTTGGGCACACCGTTCATACAAACATACCAATCATCATACACATCATTACGCAAAGGCATACACATCCACAAAACAACCATTTCATCCACATGTACACCAGATATAGTTGCTCAGTATTGCCAGGTGTCCAAGAAGAGTAGTCGCTCCTTAAGTAAACAATCCTCCAAGCCCAAAGGGAGGTAATCCCAACATGGATCAAAGGGAGCAGGAGGGCGCAAAACCCCCCATGGCTCACCAAAAGCATCCAGGAATGTTTCCTAGCTAAGAGGGAGGTGTACAACCAGTGGAAGGGAGGGGCCATCACCAGAGAGGGCTATACTGCTGTTGCTCGGGGATGCAGGGGGACAGTCAGGAAGGTGAAGGCGGAGATGGAACTAGGACTAGCTACCCAGATCAAGGACAACAAGAAGCCCTTTTTTAAATACGTAGGGGGCAAAAAGAAAGTACTGGGTAACATGGGGCCCCTGCAAGACACGCTGGGAAATTTGGTCGTCACAACAGATGACAAAGCTAACCTATTTAATGACTTCTTGGCCTCCATTTTCCTGAGAAGGGAGCGGATCAGCCCTCCCACTGGCCCCCGCTCAGGCCCCAGGGGAGGTGCACCTAGGCCAAGGGTCAGTGGGGATCTAGTCAGGGAAATTCTGGGGACTGGATGTATTTAAATCAGCTGGTTCAGATGATCTCCACCCCAGAGTGCTGAGGGAATTAGCTCAGGTCATTGCAGGACCCCTGGCATGGCTTTACGAGCACTCATGGTGCTCTGGTGTGGTGCCAGAGGACTGGAAGAGGGCCAATGTGGTTCCCATCTTCAAAAAAGGGAGGAAGGAGGACCCGG
>NW_017728906.1:98313111-98318868 GCF_001723895.1 Crocodylus porosus
AAGAGAAGGCTGAGGGGGGATCTAGTGGCCTGTTACAAACTAGTCAGAGGGGACCAGCAGGCATTGGGGGAGTCCCTGTTCCCCTGAGCACTACCAGGAGTGACTAGAAGTAATGGTCACAAGCTGGCAGCGGGTAAATTCAGATTAGACATGAGGAGGCGCTACTTCACGGTCAGGGTGGCTAGGATCTGGAGCCAACTTCCAAGTGAAGTGGTGCTGGTTCCTGCCCATGGGGTCTTTAAGACAAAGCTAGACAATCAACTTGCTGGGATTGTTTGACCCCATTACTCTTTCCTGCCATGGCAGGGGGTCAGACTAGATGATCTGCTCAGGTCCCTTCTGACCGTACTAACTATGAAACTATGAAATATCAGCCCAGGCTGGCCAACTTGGGCTTATGATGATGATTTGAAGATAGCAGGTTTGAAGATAATAGCTGCAGTGGGATCAACAGCTGTATCTGTGCTCAGATGAAACAGCATTAGAAAAAGAGACTCACCCAACTTAGCATTTTCAAAGTGTTCTTTTATAGGGATTGGCATCCTTTGTTTCAGTGCTTTGGGGTTTTTCCATACCCAGCTTTTGTTTTTGCGGTTGTTCTTCTTTTGTCTTCAGCATATCTCAACCTCAGAGTGTTCTTGCTGACCCCCAAGGATCTGGAAGGACAGGTGCATTGTTTCTCCTCATTATCTTCTTTGTGCCCTAGGCCTAAAAGGTATTCTTCAGCCATTCATTAATTAGTTTACTAACTGGTAACTTACTGGTGCCTTGTTGTTTACATAAACAGTTAAATCTTCTCCCATTTTTATGCCATTCTCTTACCATTCACCCTTTTTACACACACACATACATAAAGGCTATGCAGAGTTCATTCACTTATGTCAAGCATAAGGATACACAATGGAGTTTTCAAGTTGCTTACAGGACAAGACTAACATGTCTACATTTCTCTTCTATTACAATCTATGTTAACATCAGCTACATTAGTTTAGTTCATGCTACAGGTCTACCTGCTAGTCTAGGGCTATTCTGACCTGGCTCAACATGCTGTGGGGCTTGTTGGGGTATAAGGTGCTTTAGTGCAGAGCTAATTGGCAAGCAGCCCCCTCACTGAAGCCACCCTTATGCCATCAGTGTCTACACATGCATGCATTACAGTAAAGTAAATAACACCACCTCAGGATAGTACTTGTGTTTACAAGATCCAAGTTATGGTGGTGTTTATTAGTAAACTGTGGCCAAATAGGGCCACATGTGTAGACTTTACTGTGGAGCTAATTAGGCAACTCCACAGTAAACATCTCATGTAGATGCATCCACTGTGTCCTACCTTCCACCACTGCCCTTTTCTTTTATCAGGAAATGAACAGCTGGAAGAAGATACAAATTTGTAACAATGGTGGAAAGAATCTGGTGTGGACCATAAGAGGATGCTAAAAGCTGTCAGGCAGTAAGTAATGCTCATCCTCAGTAATGCAGTGTAGAACAGGGGGCAGTAATGTTTTCCAGCACAGGGGCCAGAATGACTCACCTTGGGTGGAGGCAGGAAGGCATTAGAACCCATCCACTGCTACCACTTCCTCCCATCACTTAGCTGCTGCAGGCACAGAGAAAGCTTCCCCCTACTGGAACGTCAACACTGACTGGCACAGTTCAAGAAAAGTTCCTTTTCATCTGAGCCCAGGTTCCTGACTGCAGGACAGAGGGAGAGCTCCCCTATGCTGCAGCAGAACTATAGCCAGACATTTTAGTGCCTGGTGCAGGTCATGTGCAGATTGCCCCGCTTTGTGCTATTATGTAACAAAATGATGTATTATTGTTTACTTTGTTTTTTGAAAGAGAACATTTGTATGTGATAATATGGAAAAATGTTAAGTACATACAAATATGCATGTAGCATAAAACATAACCAGAATATCCCCACATGGTTGCAGTAACCTCTGCATGTCCAGTGCTGTACATCAAAAGGGGTGAAGAGCAAGAACGTGTAGGAAAAAATTACAATAAAAAAGTTTTCTCCCTCATGCCCCTTCCATGCCCACATCCCCCAGCCCTAAGTATGGATACCAGCTGGAAGCAGGGGCTAGAAGTGATTGCAATATCAATAGCTATAACAAGGTGGACACTGAAAGCCTAGGAGCCTGTGCTTAAGCACCCTCGGGGTGGGTGGATTTGCTGTCTACTCCCTGCCTCCTCACACAGGCAGCCCCTTCTAGGTCTAAGACAAGACAGGTATGCTTGCCACCCACAGGCTGGGCTGGGGTTGCACACCTAAGCATGGGACTAGGGTTAGGGCTGCGGCTGGGGAAAGCATATAGTCCATTCTGGTGGGAGCCATGGCAGTGGAGCAGGCAGCAACAGGCAGCAGCACTCACAGTTTCATAGTTGGTAGGGTTGGAAGGCACCTAAGCAGATCATCAAGTCCAGTTCCCTGCCGTGGGCAGGAAAGAATGCCGGGATCAAACAACCCCTGCCAGGTGGCTGTCTAGTCTCCTTTTGAAGACCCCCAGGGTAGGGCTGAGCACTACTTCCCTTGGAAGTTGGTTCCAGCTCCTAGCCACCCTGACTGTGAAGTAGTGCCGCCTGAATCTACTCTCAGTCAACTTATGGCCATTGTTCCTGGTTACTCCCAGCAGTGCTCGGGGGGAACAGAGACTCTCCCATTGCCTGGTGGTCCCCCTTGGCAAGCTTATAGGTGGCTACCAGATCCCTTCTCAACCTTCTCTTGTGGAGGCTGAACAGGTTCAGGTCCTGTAGCCTCTCCTCATAGGGCTTACCCTGCTGCCCCATGATCATGTGAGTGGCCCTCCTCTGGCCTCTCTCGATGCGATCCACATCCCTCTGGAAGTGTGGCACCCAGAACTGGATGCAGTACTCCAACTTTGGCCTGACCAATGTCACATACAGGGGGAGGATCACCTCCTTGTACCTGCTTGTGATTCATCTATGGATGCATGACAGGGTGCAGTTAGCCTTCCTGACCGCATCCCCACATTGGTGGCCCATGTTCGTCTTGGAATCAATAGTGACTCCAAGATCCTTTTCTGCCTCTGTGCTGATGAGAAGGGAGTTCCCCAGCCTGCAGGTATGCTTCTGGTTCTTCCTCTTGGGTGCAACACCTTGCATTTGTCCATATCAAAACCCATCCTATTCTCTTCCGCCCACCTCTGTAACCTGCCTAGATCTAGTTGAACATTTTCCCTCTCTTCTAGTGTGCTAACTTCTCCCTACATCTTATTGTCATCTGCAAACTTGAGCAAGGTGCTTTTCACCCCCTTATCCAAGTTGCCGATGAAGATATTGAACAGTGAGGGCCCAAGCACCGAGCCCTGTGGAACCCCACTGCCCACATCCCTCCAGGTCAAAAATGACCTGTCCACTGCTACTCTCTGGGTGCAGCCCTCCAGGCAATTTGCGACCCATCTGACTGTGTAAGCATTGACACTACAGTCGCCTAATTTTTTTAATAAGGATGGGGTGAGAGACAGTGTCAAAGGCCTTCCTAAGGTTCAGAAAGTCTATGTCCACTGCAACACCTGCATCCAAGGCTTTTGTGACCTGGTAATAGAAGGGCACCAGGCTGGTCTGACAGGACTTGCCTCTAATGAACCTATGTTGATTGCTCCTAAGCATAATCTCCCCTGCTGGCCCCTTGAAGATGTGCTCCTCTATAATTTTCTCAAAGATCTTCCCCAGGACCAAGGTAAGACTAACAGGCCTATAGTTTCCTGAGTCCTTTTTCCTCCCTTTTTTGAAAATGGGGACCACATTGGCCCTTTTCCAGCCCTTTGGCACCTTGCCAGAGCACCACGAGTGCTCATAAAGTTGTGCCAGGGGTCACGCAATGACCTCTGAAAATTCCCTCAGCACTCTGGGGTGGAGATCATCAGGACCTGCTGATTTGAACATGTCTAGTCCCTCCAGAAGTTCCCTGACTAGGTCCTTACTGACCCTGGGCCTGGTTGTGCCTCCCCTGGGTCCATCGAGAATCCCAGTGGGGATGATGTCCCTGTCCCTGCTCAGAAAAATGGAAGCAAAGAATCTGTTAAAGAGATTAGCTTTATTGTCTGGTGCTACCACCAGGTTACCAAGCATGTCCTGCAGAGGCCCCACATTACTTGGGACCTTCTTTTTACCCCCTATGTATTTAAAAAAGGACTTGATTCATCCAATGAGGCATTACAGAGACCTAAGCCCACTAACATTCATGCTGCTTGGTTATGAATTATTTCTACTTACCCTAACATTCTTATTTCTTCAGCAGATTTTGATTTCTAATGCTTTTTTTTGTAAATTCTTTTTTAAATACTCAGGTGGGCACTGGGAGTAATCCATCCTGCCATACAGAATGTAGCCTATGAGTTTCATGCCTGCTTGAGACCTTAACAAGGAGCAAATGGGAACAGGATCGGAAGTGAGATTATATGGGGGAAGGGGAGCTAGGTTCTGCACACTCTAACTGTTCTTAAAGTGACAGCACCCACCTTTCTTGGCCCCCATCTGCACACAGTCCTGTCACCATGTATTTGATTTGATGTCCACTTGCTAGGGTACTGTGCTGGAGTCCTAGATGCTGGAATCTGTCTTGGATCAGGGTCCACCATCACCAAATACCACCAAATGCAAGTTTCTACAGGATGTGGCCCTCAGACCATAGGTTGCCAAACCCTGGTGTATAATGTTAAGTGTATTTTACATGATTCAAAGTAACTGAAAGTTAATAGAATTTAGTCAGCTCTAGGTATCAATATAGTTTATTTTTCTTTGGCTGGGGAAATAGATTTTTCTATTACTGAAGGTGAACTAACAACTAGCAATACATGTCCAAGTCATGTCAATATCAACACCTAATGAATTTGTTTCTACTGTGTACAATTACCAGGGTGAACAGTGTGACACTTGCCTGACACAGCATTATTAATGTGGAAATGAGGATATTATATATGGATATGTATATATGTATGTATGCCTATATACACACACACATATATATATGTATACAAGTGCTCTGTTATCAAGGGGGGGTGTGACTGGGTGTATGTGGCATGTGGCTCTATGTGTGTGTGTGTGTGTGTGTGTGTGTGTGTGAGTGTGTATGTGGAGTGTGGCTGGGTGTGTGGGTGGGTGGATGTGGGTGTGTGTCTGAGGTGTGGGGGAGCGCACGGGTCCGGACACAGAGTGGGAGCAAAGGGGGTTGTCTGCGGCCAGATGCAGAGTGGTGGCAGTGTGGGGCGGTGGGTGGTGGCACTCTGTCCCTGCTGCCCGCCTGTCATTTTTATATCTATATCTATATATCTATACATGCACAAACACACACACACATATATACATACATACATATATATATACACACATATTTATATGACAGCCACATGCCACACACACCAAACCACATTCCACACTCACCCAGCCACATACCCAGCCACATGCCACACCCACCCACCCAGCCACACACCGCACACTACACCCACCCAGCCACACCCACCCAGCTACACACACACATGGACAGAGTGCAGGACCTCCATCTAACCCAGGAGGTGCACAGCCCACCAGGGGAGATGCCTTGTTGGACCTAGTCCTGGCCATGGGTGATGACCTGGTGAGGGGGCTGCGGGTGTTCGACCACCTGGGTGACAGCGATCATTTCCTGCTGGAATTCACCATCTAGTGCAAGGTGGCAAAGGCATGCAGTAAGCCAGCAGCCCTAGATTTTAGGAGGGCAGACTTCAATGAGCTAAGGAGGATAGTTGGAGAAGC
>NW_017728906.1:98318968-98381334 GCF_001723895.1 Crocodylus porosus
TCTTTCCTGCCATGGCAGTGGATCGGACTAGATGATCTGCTCAGGTCCCTTCCGACCCTAGAAACTATGAAACTATGAAACACATGCACACACCCACCCACTCAGCAATACACACACCGACCCACTCACCTGCACGCCCCGCACGTATCCCACCCTATCCAGCACTGGGAGCACCTGCCATCTGGAGGCAGCAGGGTGCTTGGGAGGGGCGGGGAGCATGGCTGCAGGGTGCCACACAGGGAAAGGGCATGTGAGGTTTGGGCAGCGCCCGCCATGTGTAGCATGAAGAGCGGGGTACCCCCCATGCCTGCTCCCTGTACTGCACCCTGTGTCCATGTGCCACAGCCCACCCACATGGGAAGCACCTGTCAACTGTGGGCCACGCAGTGGGCATTGTGCAGGGGAGTGGATGTACACAGGCAGCCTCAAGGCAGTGCCCGCAGGCTGCAGCACGTGGCCACAGGGGGGTATGCTCCTCATGCCCACTCCCTAGGTGGCACCCTGCAACCACATGCCACACCCCTCCCATGTTTTGGTGCTCCCAGTGTGGTGGGGTTGGTGCATGGGGGGTGTGTGACCACAGGGTGCTGCACAGGGAGTGGGCAGGGGATTGTGCCCCACCCCATGGCTGTGTGGTGAATTTGGTGGGTGCTGCCTGCACCCCCCTTCCCGTTCCCCTCGCGTCACCCTACAGTGGTGTGCCCTGCAACCCCACACAGTGTTACACCCTACACCCCCACACAGCCGCACATCACGCACCCCCATGGTTGCAAGCCACACCCTCCACAGCGGTAAGCTACGTCCACACAAGGCTGGTCCCCACAGTGGGGAGCACAGCCTGGCCCTGCCCACCTCGGTCCACACCTTTGCCTCCCTGTTTGTCTGTGCTAATGCTCCAGGACGCTTATATATATATATTTGTGTGTGTGTGTGTGTGTGTGTGTATGGAAGGGAAGGGAGAGCTGCTCTAGCACCCCCCAGCTTCTAGCCTAAGCTACTGCAGGCATGTGCCTGCAATTCTGGTATGTCTGCTTGGTTACAAACCAGTTTAGCCTGGCCAGCTCAGACTAACCTGCAAAGATTGAATCAGTTCAGACTCAGGGTTGTATCTCTGAAAGAGAGGAGACAAATTCAAATCTCTGCCTTGTTTTATTTGAGATGTGTGCTTTAATCTTGAAGCCACTGGTTAGTTTGGAGTATGTAAAGGGCTCTCTGTCACACACACACACACGCGCACACACACACACCCTTTGAAAAATCTTAGTTTCATCTCCTTGTTAAAAGAAAGCATTTTTTTCAACTATGCAGTTATTCACAAGATGCAAAATCTGGGCTGAGCTAAGGGGGTGTGTGGCCAGACCCCAGCAAGACACTGGGGGAGGGATGAGGGAGCCCCCGCTACCCCCCTTGATAACAGAGCATTTATCAGCTCTGTTATAAGCATTTAACACCTCATCAAAAAACAAAGCCTAATGCATTAAGCTCTTCTTAAACATCTTTTTCCAAAGGAAGGAATGCAGGGACATTACTATCTGAGCTGTTGATTACCTCCAAAAAACCCTAAGCAGACACTGTCCTATCTGCCTTACTCAGCATTAGCTAGCATAACACATACTGGCTGTAGTCCGTGCTGTGGGAGAGAGTAGAAAGGTATCTCTACTTAAGCAATGAGTGGTGAAAGGGAGGAGGAGAGGGGCATGGGGAAGCCAGGCAGAACCTGCTGTGCCTGAAAGTCTCTGTTGGAGCTGCAGCCAGGAAGCAGAGGGAAGTGGTCAGCTCTGATGCGGAGCAGAGATCCCCACTCAGCCCAGAGAGCATGCTGCGATGCTGAGGGTGTCTGGTTCAGCTTAAATCACCAAAGGGTCTGGGACAGATGTTGTATAAACTGGTTTGACCAAAATCAGTTAAATCTGATCCTACATTCAACCAAGTTTATCTCAAACTGGTTTCAGCCATTTTCAAACTGGGTTATATGAAGTGAATTTCTATTACATTACAGGTTTAAACCAGTTTCCGATCCCTTAAACCAGTTTATGTGTAATGTCTATCCCTAGCCCTTATGACTGGGGTAAGTGATGAATTATTCCACTTATTTTTTAGTTTTGAGAGAAGTTTTTTTCCAGTTGAAACAGGTTCATACATTCCTGAGAAATGCTTCTGGCTGGAGAATCTTGACATCTAACAGCACCTTGGCCAAACTTGGTATGTAAATAGGATAGATACTATACCATTTAAGTAAAATGTTCAAAAATCTAAGCAAAATAGTAATATTTTTAGAGTAGATGTGAAACCCAAGCATACCATTTAAAATAATTTAATTAGATTTTGATGAGATGATCATTTTTAAAGTGTGCAATTTGAAACCAATATGCCAATAACTTTATTCTTGATCAGAATCCAAGTACAATTCAAGGCTAAAATGTTTCAGAAAAGCAATTTTTACAATTATTTGATATATTAGCTCCACAAGTAGAATGATTTGTACACACAAAATATGTTCACAGACCAGATCAAAAAATGTTCCAGTGACTAGCAATGACTACTTTCCATCAAAACCAGTCTAGCAATGAGGCATAAAATTCAGCAGAAATTAAGTGAAGGTAAATAGAAAAAAGCATCCTTCACCCAGCTCTCAGGGCTCAATTAAATGTTCAATACAGTCAGTAGAAATAAGTGAATTAGTCTTCAAAGGGCTTGTCTACACAATGCCCTACATCATTGTAGTGACACACTACATTGCTGTACTTGTCTGCTGTGGTGACATAACGATTACTTGGGTATACACGTGATTGGCAGTTATATTGCCGTAGTGATGCACTCCTTCATTTTAATGTGTTGCTACAGTGATGTAACGGTGAAACCTAATTGTGTGTTATGCATGCAGTGCAGTACTAGCAGTTACTGTGCCGTGCTTAAGTTAAAAGCAAGTAACAAAGAAAGCATAGTGCCATAGAATGATGTGATGTGTAGATGCACCCAAAGAAACATAGTCCTTGACATAGTTTGTGTATATTATAGTAGTTTTCTTATTTACCAGTCTTTCAGTCTTGTTTTTGCAAATGAAATCATATCCACTACTAGTTTTTATTATTAAGTATTCATGAATAAGATGTCTTCATCTTGGCATATAGACAATTCTGTGCACATTATTTTGTGCATCTGCTTTGTGCACATAGTGTTCCAGTGCAGATGATACAATGCATGAAACAACTAACAGAAACTAAAAGGTATAATACAAAGAATAGCAATTATTCATTATTCAATCCAGCAAAATGCAACAGTTAACTTAAAAGGTTAGTCAAATATGATTGTTTGTCTTACTTCTGGGTGTTTCAAGAATGGAATAGTTAAGATCAATGTAAAACAGCCATGGTCTGTGATTTTTAATGTTAATGGTCATTAACAAAACCAAATATTCATTAATAATTTCCTAATTGTAGTTTTCAATATATGCTATTATTTAGAAGTGGTCATTCTGAAAACAACTTTAATCTGAACAGAGAGTAAGTTTGGAATTATGTTGTAAAAGAGCTCTAATTACATTTATACAGAGGCCTTGAGGACTTTTAAATATATTTCTTAAAGCATTAATAATGAAAAAATAAAGAATCAAATATTCAGTTAATATACAATGATCATGTGGTGGTCTTAGAAGACATTTGTCAAACTGTTGTCAAGCGAAGTCTTATTTTGAAGCATTATAAAATGATAATTTATAAACCTACATATTTTCAGTTTCAGAACTGTTCTAAATATTCAAGACACCTGTATTTTCTCAAGTGCTTGTTATGATTCAAATATGGCTAGATGGATTAAGTCATATTTTATACCTAGCATAATCAGTTCCTGTGATATACTACACAAAGATAATTATAATTTCTTAAACTTAAATTCACCAAATATTTTTGCTATCTGGAAAATGTATTAGTTGACACAATTACCATTAGAAGACCAAATGCCTGAGGTATATAATTGTATTTATTAAGATAAATTGCTTTCTAAAATACTGTGAGTAATAGTCTATATTAGTCTATAATAGTCTGTATAATTGTGATTATTTATATGACATTGAAAAATGGGAGTAATTGAGGCAGTCTCAATCTAGTTTGTTGCTTATAATCTGAAACTGCAAAACAGATATTTTATTGAAATTTTCACAAAGAATTCATGAATTTCATTTAAAATTCAAAATCCAAACATTTTCAATTATAAAATAGAAGGTAAAAATAACATTCGTTGTAATTCTTTGCAAAAAAAAAAAAATATTAAACTGTGTTTTGTTGAAAATTTTCAAACATCTCATTGTGGGCCTGGCCAGCACACTTACTCATGAGGAGTGTCTAGACGTGCAGTGAATGCACCCAAATTTTATGTGCAGAAAATTGAGGCTCATTAATGCACTTGTGGGTGGATATCTACATATGCACCCCTGTAGGGAGCAAATAGCACCTGACAGGAACAGCCCTAGGACTGCTCCTGCCCTGCTCTGCTCTGCCCCCCTGCAACAGCCAGAGAAAGTTCTAGCTCCTGATCTCCATCAGGTGGGGAGAGCTCTGCCTGCTGCAGGGGCAGCTGTCTTCCTGGCCAGGATGTATTAAGCAAATTGTTCCTGGTCAGCCTCTACACATGTGCTATGGCATATTAGCTAATGCACTGTTTATCTAGTACCTGTATGTGTTGGTACTAGGAACTGATGCATTAGACTGCTTTAATGTGCAATAAGTCCTGTGCACATGTAGATGGTACCACTTTACTGTGCATTAGTCTAATTCACAGTAAAGCATCTCATATAGGCATGCCCACTATATATCACTGTTAAAACATTTAATGTAGAATATTTAGATGTACTTCAGAGGTAACAAACAGGCATTTCTTTGTGCTATTGGAAATTCCTAGGAGGAGAACAACAAAGCAAAGCCCTCAGCCCCCAGAGACCCTTGTCTAGGGAACAGGTGGAGGACAAAGGAGCAGCAGGCAAACCCTCTGTCCTCTCCCCAGACCTGTCTGGGAAGGTATTGGAGAAGTCATGAACCCTGCCTGCTCCCCAGGTCAGGAGTCCCCAGTTTAGGGAATGGGGAGGGTATTTGCTCCACTGCTTCACTCCCCTCCCAGACCATGGCAAAAGGTAGTATAGAAGCATTTATTCGTATGAGAAAGCTGTCACCTGAAGATCTTTCTCCAAAAAACAGAGGGGCAAGGAAAGTGGTAACTCTCCCAATAGAAACATACCACCTGTTTGTGGTCAGTGCCTGGAAACTTAAAGTCAAAATATTGCCTATCTCTTGCAGAAAAATGCTCTTTCT
Organism: Crocodylus porosus; assembly: GCF_001723895.1. NCBI lineage: Eukaryota > Metazoa > Chordata > Crocodylia > Crocodylidae > Crocodylus > Crocodylus porosus. The sequence goes on from NW_017728906.1 coordinate 98,324,272, forward strand.
GTCTTATAGTTCAGAATGTGCCATGCATTCACCACTCAAGTCCTCAGAGAGCTGGTTACAAATATTTATGTTGATTTTATTGTATTGTTATGTGAGAAACATTTTGCTTTCCATTATTTGCTTTAATAAAATTAATTTATTTTTAATGAAAAGTCAGAGTACTTAAAAATGTTTCATCCTAAACCCAAACATCTCCATTTGCAAATTTCACTGTGCTGCCTCATCTGAATTGCAGTTTGTGTGTCTCAGGTCCCAGTTCTCCGCTGTGGACTGGATTCTCTAAACAGTACAGCAAGGGGGAAGATCATCATGTATCTCATAGATGCATTATCAGGGAGGAGGTTGTGGGGGAGTGCTGCTATGCAACAGAGGTGGTGGCTCAGGGGGGTGGGGGCTTAAAAAGGATGGGTGGGTGAGTGGAAAGAGGAGTTTGCCTCAAAAAAGTCCCTGGCTACTGCTGCCATGGTGCAATCTGCCTGTCCCAGTTGTTGCTGCTACAGCAGTCATGCTTTCTCCCTACACCCAGCTGCTGCTGTCACCATCCTTGCACCCACTGTAAAGGAGTATCTGGGGCTGGTGCCCCGCTTGTCCATCTCACATTATGCTACTGCTGCTTACCTTTTGAACTATAGCTCCTGTGTGGAGTTACAGGGTCATTTCCAAAACATCAGTTATAGTTCCCAGCTCAGAATATTAGGGTTTTGACTAAAATGCCAATTTAGTGCTAGAACATTGACATTTTCTCAGGAAAGCATTTTTACACAAAAAGAGCTAATTTTTTCTGTGGTGTCTATACAAAAATTCCCTCATTATTCCAAATGCTGTACTTCTGTGGCATTAATACCAGACAGGACCATGACCATATCCATCTCTGTATTGGCCATATCATCCCAACATAGACCTTTCACTTGCTTAGTTCAAGTTCTGAGGCCTGCTAAAGCAGCCAGTGCATGTAATTGATAAATATAGTCAGAAAAATCCATTTTACATCATGCAGAGTTAAGAGCTTTGCCCTGTAGCAGTCGGTTATTTAAACTATGATGTAATATTTTACAGCATCCATGTGTCTTGTAAGTGTGTGCAATACAGTTTGAGAATGTACAGGGCATGAAAAATATGTTTTCTTCATTTATGGTAAGCTCTAAATAGGACCTTGTTCTCCAGCAGCCTGACAGGGAACAGCATTACACTATCTGCAGTAATATTCAGGGTTCTCCCTGACACAGACCTTGGCTGTATTACCCAGTGATTTCCTGCCTCTTAATCCATTATGCATGACTGAAATCACAAAGGAATATGTGATGCTTGAAAATCACTAAGGAGCAGGCAAAGTTACATAGCAGTGTGAGATATATAACAGCTGAGTGAAAGATGGAAACTAGTGGCACCCTAGGAAATCATCTTTAAGGGAGAGGATTATCATTAACTTTGATGGTGTGTCCAGAGGATAAATCACAAAACAAAGAAAAAAACCTCTTTAAACATTAAACTTCAGTTTCAATACTGGTATATATGTAGCAATGTTTAGGAACTAGAAGATCCACATACTTGTAGCTATGATCTCCTAGGATATGTTTTGGTTACAGATAATTGAAATAAAAAAGCATCACTCATTTTATTTTAGTCTACGTTACAAAATATAAATAAAGGTCCTGAACCTATAATATAGAGCACTGATTCTCAACCAGGGTATTGCAATACCCTGGGATGCCAGGAGATCCTTTCAGGTGTTCTGCACCAGCCCTGTTCCCAGATCAAAATAGCTTCTCTGTACCTCTCTCCCCCCAGCAGGCTAGACCTGGAAGTGTCTGGGGACAGGATTTGGCTAATTTGTGCTAGGGACAGACATTCAAAAAGCCTGAGCTTGAACGGATTCAATCTTTGCAGATTAGTCTAACCTAGCTCAGCTGAATCATTTTGTCACTGCAGAGACATCTTCTCTGGACTGAAAAAAAAATCAGACACATGGCTGCAGTGTCTCAAGCTAATAGCCAGAGGGTACTAGAGCAGCCCTCCCCTCCCTTCTATAGTGCTGAGCTGAGGGGGGGCATGGCCAGGCCCCAGCAGGATGCTCTGATGTCCGCCCCCAGACTCCTGAGCAGTCCCGCAGGGAATTTTTATCATCAACCCATTAAGAAAATAAAGCCTGTCTCCATTAGTTCAAGCTCTTCTTCAGCAGCTTTTCCAAGGAAGGACATTACCAGCTACCTGTTGATTAGCTCCAAAAATCCTGTCTGCCTTTGTAATCTCCCACAGCATAGACTGTAACCAGCATGTGGTCTGCTAGTTTATGCTGAGAGGTGTAAGGCAGAGGGGCAGAGGGCCTGCTTATCAGGGAAAAGCCAGGCAGATGTGTCACAGGCCAGTTGGGCACTGTGAGTATATTAATTTAGCTATTAGGCTGTTTGGTTTGGGATTGAGCAGACAGAGTTGGGACTAAAGCAATGGCAAGTTTATTATAACACACACACAACAGTTAATAGGAAGATAAATATGATAAGCAGATAATTTAGTATTAAAGAGCTAATAGTAAAAAATAACAACAGATAATAACAACGGATAGGTAGATTAATTTGTGACAGGCCAGTAGGGCACTGTGAGGGTATCAAACATCTTGAGTGAGATGGAATCTGACCCTTCATCTGTGCTCATAATTGCTTCAGGGATAAATGCATTAAAGATATGGGATGTCCAGACCCCATAGTGACAGGAACCATAAGAGTATCTCTAAAGAAGTCATTTTCAGTTGTCCTGCCACCAGTCTCAACTGTAGCATAAATTATAATATGGAATATTATAATATTATAAAAGCCTTAGTCTGTCTCTCCATAATGCTTTATTCGCACCCTGACTGGCTGACTGAAACAACCAATCAAAGTGCTCCAAAAGGAGACAGTGCAGCAGAGTGAAATGATGATGGTGGGCACATAGGGGATGGAGCGTGGTGGGGGGGCCAAGCCAGCACAGTTGGCCTGGTCCCCCCCTGCTCCCTGTAGGCTGCAGTGATGGGACACATGGGAAGGAGAAGGGAAAGAGCAGGCCCCACTCCCCAACCAGATGAGAAATGGGGGTGGGACCAGACATGGGGGGGATACAGAGCCACTTGGCCCCCAAAAAAGCTGGCATGGAGAAAGGGGCAGAGAGGGCAGTGAGAGAAGGAGGTGGGGAACAAGGGCAGCGCCCAGCTCAGCTGCCACTGCCACCACCACCACTACTGCCATGCCCCAATATTCCCAAAGGCGGGGGGGAATGGTCCTGGCCCCAAAGTGGCAGGTGTGAGGGTGGGGAGAGCTGGTCTGTTCACCCCCTCCCCCAAGTAGATGAGAGGCAGGGGTGGGGATGGACATGGGGCAACACAGGGGGATGCAGAGCCATCTGGCCCCAACAAAAGCCAGCAGGAAGGAAGAGGGAGGGGAGCGGGAATGGGGGGTACAGTGGCAGTGCACCGCCGCCACCACTGCTGCCACTGCCACAACCCTACAACAGCTCCAGAGGGGGTGAGGAACAGGCCGGCCCTGAAGTGGCCCTTCAACCACCGGGCCCCGACAAAAGCTAGCAGGCAGGGGGAGGGAGGAGAAGGGAGAGGGAGGGAGGGAGGGCAGCAGTAGAGGGAGGCAGGGTACAGTGGTGAGGCCCCACCACTGCAGCCAACACCACTGCTGCTTCTCGACAATAGCCCTGAAACAGGGTGAATGAGTCCTGCCCAGAAGCAGTGGGGGTGAGGGTGGGGTGAGAGAGCCCATTCACAGCTGGACGAGAAGTGGGGGTGGAGGCAGAGCCACTGAGCCCTAACAAAAGCTGGCAGCAAAGGGAGGGTGGAAGGACAGTAGGAGGGGGTGGGGGGCACAGTGGTAGCACTTCACCATCACCATGCCCCCAAAACAGCTCTGAAGGCAGGGGGATAGGCCCGGCCCCAAAGCTGCAGGGACGAGGCTCATTCACCCCTCCCCCAACCGGATGAGAAGCGGGTGTGGGGCTGGATGCAGAATTCCATCCCCACCCACCTTGGCAGCAGGGTGCATACTGCCACTGCCCTGCTGCCACTGGGCTCCAACAAAAGCCGGCAAGGAGGGGGATGGAGGAAGGGGAGTGGGAAGGGGAGGGGGAAGAGGGCCCAGTGAGTCAAGAAGTTTGAGAACTGCTCGTATAGAGATGTCACCCTAGCTTGGGACAGAAATTCTAAAAGCCTGAGTCTGAATTAATTCAATCTTTGCAGGTTAGTCTCAAAGATTCTTTTCATTCCAGAAATGCAGGTACATGCCTGTAGTGGCTCAGGCTAGAAGCAGGGGCACTAGAGCAGCCCTCTCTTCCTTTCTATGGGGCTGAGCTGAGTGGCAGCATAGCCAGGCCCTGGCAGGATGCTCTGAGTAGGGAGGGGTGTAAACCCTGACCCTAGCCTGCACTGTCTCAGGCTTTTCCCTGCTCACTGCTCAGGAGGTGGGAGTCTCCAGGCCTGGGCTAGCAGTCTGAGGCAAATGTTGGGAGGAGCGGGGTACAGTACATGCATCTGTTGATGATACTGAGCTTTTCAATCTCCCTCTCCCTGTCTGCAAACCTGAAAGGGCTGCAAGCCAGCAGGGGGTGCTGATAAAACCACAGAGTTATTAGCCCATTAGCAAAGCGTATCTTCTCTAATTAGTTCAAGCTCTTCTTAAACAGCTTTTTCCAAGGAAGGAATGGAGGCACATTACTAGCTCCCCTGTTTATTAGCTCCAAAAAGCTCTAAGTGGACACTGTTCTGTCTGCCTGTCCCAGTAAAATTGGAGACACACACACACACAGACACCTCTCAGCATTAGCTAGCCTACCACATGCCTAGGATCCATGGGGCTGAGGTCCATGCTGTGGTAGATGGGAGGGAGGGAGGGGTGAGCAGAGATGGAACCCAGGCAGACCCTGCTGTGCCTCCAGTTGCCCCCCTCCCCCCACCCCGAGCTCTGGCTGGGGTGGGCGCAGCCTGTTCTTTGGAGCAGAGAGCATGGTGAAGTCCAGCCTGGATACAAAGCATCTTGGATGCTGGGGTACTCTGGTTTAACTGAAACCAAGAAGGGGTCTGGGACAGACATCACATAAACCAGTTTGACCCAAATCAGTTAATTCTGATACTACATTCAATCACATTTATCTTAAACCAGTTTCAGCAGTTTCATCTTATGTTCTGTTACAGGTTTAAACCAGTTTCTGATCATTTAAACTGGTTTGTGTGTAATGTCTGTCCCTAGCCCCTATCAACACAAGTAAGGAAAAGGATAAATTATCCCAAAATGTGACCAGTAATAAGTGCTGCATTTACTCAAATTCAGGATGAGGTTCCTTTCCCCGATTTAACATGGGGGAACATCCCCTCATCTTGGATTTGAGTACAAGCAGGCAGCAGCAGTGGAGCAGGGGCTGGAGGAATGGAGGGTAAGCAGCTGTTCTGGATTAGATTCCAGCCCTGACCTGGGTTTGGGGACAGATCTTCAGCAGCTGCCTTTCCCCTGCCACCTATCCCCTGAAGCTTTGGGGCACTTAATGTGAAATAGGATGTTGCCCTAACTGATTTTAACTAGTTGCTTGTTTCCAGTACATCCATGCAAGTCTGAGGATGTATAAAGAGTAGTTGTACTGAATAAGAAAAGACCATTTTGAAGAGTTGTTTATATACAACATGTTATGCAGGTTGTCTAATGACTGATTATGTTAGCTTTACAATTTAAAATAAAATGCTTCATAAATATAGTTTATATGCTTCAGAAATCTAGGTTGAATGGGAAGTGTTGATTCAGAGGAGCTTGCCTGTTCCTGGGAAGATTACCAGAGCAGCAAATACATCAAGAAATGTATGGGAACAACACAGAAGCTCTTGTTCCTGCTTTTATTGAATGGGCATGTATGCAATGCTTTTGATAGTATTACTGCTTTCAAGAAAAGTCATAAAAGCAGATTGTTAGAACCTCAACTGATGTTGCTCAAACAAATCTCTTCCATTTGTCTTCAGAAGCACACTTGAAAGGCTTAAGATGAGATTTTGTAAAGGATAGCACTACTTCTGAGAAATCTGTGGCTGTTCTATACTGTGCCAAATTTGCCTTCTAGTGAGTGGCCATCCAGGATTCAAGCATCATGATCCCAACACAAACAGAAAATAAATACAAAAATTGCTGTTCAAAGCCATCCTAAGAAGTTCAGCCTCTCAGAGAAGAAAAATCAATCAGAAATATTGTGCTTCCTCCAAAACTGTTCTTCTCCTCCTTTGCCTGTTCTTTTTCCAACTAATTCCTGCAAACTTTTCTTCTAAACTTTGCTTGTTGCTAACTACTATTTACAAGTTTTTGACAAAATCTCAGTGGGAAAGGTACTCTATTTTAATACTGCGAGATTTTTGTTTGAGCACAGCCTTTTAAAGTGACCGTAGAATACTCCAACCTGTGTTTACTGGTTTCTCCAAAAAAAATAGATCTTTTGTCTGTGACACCTTTCATAGAGGTAAGGTAAACTGCAACAGAAAAATGGAAAATGAAAATTAAGTTAGGCTCAAAATTAAGTACTGAATGAGTACTTAATACACATTCATTAATACATCGTAATTACTGCATATTAGTTTAGTACTTCCTTAATGAAGTACTAACTGAATGCACAGTAACTACATTTAGTGTGCAGTAGTGCCAGCTCATGGTTTTTTGTGATGTTTGCCTTGGAGCAACCTATAACACTGCTCATTAGGTTATTAGCATGCTTTTTGGCTGGCTCGCTACTGCGCAGTGTTATTAGGCTACCACACAGTAAGCATTTTGTGTAGATGCCCAGTATCTCCTCTATCCAAGTTATAAAGGGCATTTAACAGAGAGACAGATTTTATACAAATACACATTTTTTGTTTAATATTTTTCTCCTTGTTACAGTCTTGGTACTTCTTGTTTCACTTGTGCCCCGTAACATTAAAAGCACAGTGACTTGTAGTGAGAATTTTACTGTTTGTGAAGTCATAATCTGATGTATTCTATAGCATCATGAATAACCCACTAAGTGCCAGGAGGCTTATGTTAGAGACAATTTTTTAAAAGGTTTGTTAAAACTTATTTTTGTGCTGAATGCCCCTTTTCTTGATTTAAGGGAACATTCAGCTCCAAACCCAGGCTCAACTCAATTTTCATTTTTGATTTTCAGGTCACCTTTAAGCTCTAGAAGCTGCCAATGTTTATTGAAGACAGATTTTCATTGCTGCTTGGAAAGCTATTACTAAGCAATGAACAGCAGTTCTGGAAGCCCATAGAATTTACAGTTGTGCCCAATTTTCAAAATATAAACCAATATACTTAGCTCATGAATCTAATTGCTGATGCCATGAAACAAATAGTATTGTACAGTTTGAACTTTCTCCCTTACTTTGAAGAGTGTTAATTATGTAGTTTAATTATGAGATCTGGAGCATGCCATTTAGGGGTTGTCTACCTGATACAGTTGTGAAAATTGTGCTAAATCAAGCTAACTATGTTTCTTGTACCCACAAAGCTGTAGGCACAACCCATAATATGGAGTGGGTGGAATTGTTACTGCTACATGATCCTTTCAGGGCATGTCTACAAGTGCAATTAATATAAAGCAATGAACTCTAGCAAGTATCATACCGGACTTTATTGCTTCCAGGTACTGTATTTTGAACATGTGCCCAGGGCCACAGCACATGATAGGATCCTGCTAACACAGGACTGCTCCAACTCAGCTCAACATGCTGCCGAGGGGCTGGCTAGGGCACAAGGATGCTTCAGTGTGGGGCCAGCAGGCATGCAGCCCTTATACTGAAGTTTCCTTGTGCCCTAGCCAGCCCCATCAATGTCTACATGTGTGTTGTTGAACATTAAAAAACCCCACCACGGGGTAGTACTTGTATTTAAAAGTACTAACTTGCAACCTAATAGGTCCACATGTGTAGATGCTGAGATGTTTATTGCAGAGCTAATTAGGCAACCCCACAGTAAACTTCTCATGTAGACGCAGCCTTAGTGGTACAAGTTATTCCTACTCTCCATAAAGCTTTCCAATTACTTCCATTCCAGCTAGTTTTCCTCCTTGCTATCTTTGACTTGTCACATACCTAAAATGTATATGCTGCAAATGCATTCTAAACTTATTCACCAAGAAGCATTTGGATGCTTATCTTGCTGGGATCCTTTGACACTAGCTGACTTCCTGCCCCTGGGTCAGGGGGCTGGACTTCGAGGTCCCTTCTAGCCCTAACGTCTATGAAATCTATGAAATTACCACTAAAGCATTTCATTGTTGCAATATACAAGGATGCAGTATTAAATATGCCCTATTCATTCTCAACTATTTGAAATGTTTCATTATTTATTAGGAAAATTACTGTCAGGAAGGGTCTTTCTGGAAGAAGTGGGTGGTTTGATTTGACCAGATTATTTGCTTGTGAATATCACATACTAAGGAGGCACCACTCATGCGGTTTTCTTTTTTTTTTTCTTTGCTCAAAGCATAAAAATAGGATTACTGTGTTTGTGTGCATTGCTAACTTAGCTATATTGTTATATGTCAAAGGCTGAAGAAGGGTTCCTGCAGACACTGGAAAATGAGAAGGGATTGAAGAAGCTGATTGCAAGTTGTGCAGCAGAAAGCCCAGCTCTAATGCACTCTCCATAACTCCAGAGCTCTTAATTTTCACAGGAGAGGGGCTCTCTTCTGTGTACCTCCTATGATGCTTTAGATGAAATCCAGCTCACTGATACACAGGAGCTCTGAAGCTTGAGACAGTGCTTAGCGTCAACAGAGCTTTGAAGTCTCTCAGAATGAGGGTTCTTCCTGTATATATTTTCTATTTTATCAATTTTTTCCCTTAAACTATACTCCCCTACCTTCATAAATAAGGGAATTCTACAGAAAGAGCTATTAAAAAATATCAAGACTTATTGGTTTAAACACACAAGTCCTTAAAAACGTACCTCCCCTCTATCACAGACTGTGATGAAGTTCTTGAAAAAAAGGTCTTTTGTTCCATTATTCATTCTGCCACAAAAACAAACAGGAAAATCCCTGTGAAAATATGATTAATTTGAGCTAAAACCTTTGTTGATTATGAAAAGAAATCTCATCAGTTTCTATTTAAATTCTCTGGATTTCTATTGTCTGACAGGGAAAATTCAAAACTCTTAGAATGTAAAATATATGATTTTTTTTTAATTCATGTTTTAAGTGTAGTTGTAATACATTGGTACTCAGAGGCCTTAAGAGTGAGACAGGTTCCCACTAACACTGTACAAATAAATAGTACAATATAGTCTCTTTCCCAATGAGTTTTCATTTTAAGGACAGGAACTGGCTTCAGGCAGGTACCCTGACTACATAGATGCAGTTGGAAGTTCAAGGCAAGTCAGATGAAGGACTCACCACAAGAAAAGTATTATTACTATTTCTCTTTTGTAAATGGGGATTTGAGGCACAGAGAGAGAAAGCAACATTCATAAAATAATATAGAAAGTCTGTGAAAGCATGCAGATGTAACGAGTTATAGTGCATTAGCCTAACAGAAGATCAACCACCTGTATTAGTGTTTGGCAAGTATAAAATAAAATACAGTAGAGAGATGGGAGGAGACAGGATTCGGATTTAATAGCAAAACAAAATCCCCTTTTTCCCCCTAAATATATGTACACAATAGTTAGGTAGTCATATAGCAATATCATGTATACATCAAGCATGCTAAGACAATAATTTATAGGAACTATAACAGATAAGAAAGCTGCTAGTCAAAAGAATTAGTTATTAAGAAGTAAATCTCAGAATTCTCTAAGGTTACTTTTGCTCCCAAAGGTTGTCCTATCTAGACTTGCCAATTCTTTCTTTTAATTATGGCACTTCAGTTTTCAATTTGCCAGTTTCTAACATCTGATGACATTTTTTTTTCATTATTGCAACTGGTCTGAGCAGAGACTGATTTTGAACTATATCCAAATCCAAATCAGGTTGCAAGTCTTCTTTCGGTGTATCTTTACCTCCGTTTCCCCAAACTGCTCAAACTTAGGTAACTCACATTAGGAACATAAGTCCTTACATAGGCACCAAAATAGTTGGCTTGATTTTCAGAAATTCAGGGTACTTGGCAACCCTTGATAAGGTCAATGATCAGTGAAGTCAGTGCAAAGTATGAGGTTCTTGGCACTTTTGAAATTTAAGTCACTGTCCTAGCTGCCTGTACATGCCAGCTAGCCTCATTGAGGCACCTAGGTTTGGAAAAAAAAATGCCATTGTATGTTATCATAAACCATGTATAGAAAAGTCCATTCAACTTCACCCAAACCCAACACATCCCATAGATTTGACCTACCATGGCTCTTTTTCCTGCTTTGTCACTGGAGTCAATGGGACCATTCAGGTGTGTACATTCATGCAGAACATTTTTCAATATTGGAGATATAGACATTTATCACATTATCTATTAAAGTCTGTAGGTCCTTTGAAAATGATAAATCCCCAGAAATGTCTACTGGCAATTACAACAAGCCATTTATTATTATGTACTATTTATCTGTTTCTAGGATGTAATGGCAGAATGATAAGGGTACCATATTTACTTAAATTCAAGGCACAGTGTTTTTCCCCTTTTAACATTGAGGGGAAATGCCTAGCCTTGGATTTGAGTACCATGGCAGTGCCAGAGCCAGAGCTGTTGTTGCTGCTTCTGCTGCTGTCTGGTCAGGGAAAGGGCCAGGGTGGCTTTTGTGGCAGGAGATGGGGCAACACAGCAGGGGTGTGCAGGCATGGAGAGCATGGTGAAGATGGCACAGTGGCAGAGGAGCCACTGTGGCATTGGCTGTGGCATTGGCTTGAGCCAGAGGCCAGAGCTGGAAACATCACTGCCGCTGGGGTGAGGCCAGAAGTACTATTACCTTTGTGGCCTGGAGTGGAGACAGAGCCAATGCTACTGTGTAGGTTAAGTAGTGGCAGTGAGGAGGCAAGCAGCACTGGTGGCAAGTCCTGAGTGGGAAGAGAAGCAGAAGTGGGGAAGGTACTGGACAACACTGGCACCAGAGCAGGGAAGGGGCTGGGGTCAGATTGCCTGCACCTCTGCTACGGCTTTCTCTGTCAGAGTGGTGAGTGAATTTAAGACAACCCTCACAAACTTCTAATTAGATTCTATACATGACAAATTATAACAAATTTATAATTTTACAAGTATAGAATCTAATTATGGGGGGTCATCTTAAATGCAATGCAGAGGCGATGTGTAAGGGGTGCACGTGGGTGCACATGCACCCCCTGACTGTGTCAGTGCAACCCTTACAAAAAGGTGCCGTTGGCACTCTTGGCACTGTCTGTGGGTGGTCGCCATTCCCCACCCCGCTGCTGACACTGCCAGTGGCATTTGCAGGCAGTCTGCAATCCCTGCTGGCCGCAATCCCCACCCTGCTGACAGCACTGGCTGCATCTGCAGGAGCTCTCCCACTTACTGCCGCTGTGCTCCCACTGCCGCCAGCACAATCCCACTGCCACAGTGCTCCCCCCCCCCAGCCACCTGGAGCATGCATTGTTCATGTTTCAAAGTCTTGGATTCAGGTAAATGCAGGATTTTGCTGCAAATCTACAGGCTGAATTTAGAGGCTTATGTCATACTTGTGCTTGACCCAGATGTAAATTGGTGGTTTGCTTGTCTGTTGGGCTGGGAATGTTAGTCACATCATTTCCTTGTATTCCATAGTATGGGAAAGGCACAACAGATCCTATATACACTCTCAATAGACCAGTATGTTTGGATGGACCTTTGGTTCATTTATAATCCAAAAAGAGATAAGAAAAGACACACCCACACACATACACAACAGAATGTGATTAACATTATTTTGGTTAAGAATGTAATTATATGTATGGAATATATATTGTTCAATACATTTACAACATCAAGTATATTGCAACCCAGAAGACTAAATTCAGTCTTGTTTGCCAAAGGAAGACATTAAATGAACCATTATGTGTCAGCCCAAAGTAGTGGTTTTCCATCTGTGGTCCATGGACCCATGGGGGTCCACAGACCATGACTAAGGGGGGGCTACAAAAGATGACTATGCTCATTCAAAAGTACGTGAATACCCACATTTACAATTCAAAGGGTTCCACACCTACATTCACAATTTCCAAAGGGGTCCATACCTCCATTTGAAATTGTTTAGGAGTTGGAAATTAAAAAACTGTTGAAAACCACTGGTCAAAACTTGTCTTTATACAGTGGGTGTTTACCCATTGTAAATGTTTTAAGGGAGGGAAGCCTAGGCCAGGGGTAGGCAACAGGTGCTATAGTTTGGCATGCAAGCCTCGGGGAGGGAAGAGTCTGGGGCTGCACGGCCACAACAAGGATTGGGCCCCTTGCAGTTTCCCTGCAGTCTGCCAACTTAAAAGTCAAGGTTGTGGGTGTTTTTGGCACTCTGCCCAAACTGTTGCTGACCTCAGCCTTAGGCTTTATTTCCTATGTCATCATCTGATATATTCAGGAGAGTTGGTTAAGCTGATGCAGTTTCTGTGGATTCTAAATTAGAAAGCAGGTCAGGACTCTCATCATAACTAGTGCAACTTTTTCATAATTCACGGAATAGTGTTTCACTGAATTAATACCAGTGTGATTAATGTATTGAGCCAGGAAAGTAGGAAAACACCACGTTAAAATGTTCCAGTGATAGAAAATCCACCCCAGTCCTTGGTAAATGGTTAATTACCCTAATTGTTAAAAACTTATTCTTGCTTTATTACTCAGCTAAATTTGTCAGTCTAAATTGTATTATTCTTTTCTTATACCTTTAGTCTACTAGATTTAAGAGCCCTCTATTATCAAATGCTTTTGCTATTTATATTCTCAGGGATTGTGATGAAGTCTCCTGGAGTAGTTTAAATTACATTTAAGGAATATTTCCAGTCTTTTAGTCATTCTTGTGGCTCTTCTCTGAACTTGCTCAATATCCCTTTTAAATTGCCACAGTATTCCAGTAGCCAGAACTCTAGTAACCAAAGGAGACCAGACAGCTTTCCATTGAAATCTACCACTGAATGTACTAAAATTTGTTGAACCCAAAACATTTACACAAAACATTTCAGTCTTTACAAATCTGGCATTATCCAGTAAAACTCTTTTTCCTCTGAAATTTCCCTTCAGCTCTAGCCTTGATCCCCTGCTTCACCTGCTGTTCAGAGATTTACATCATCAAAAGCCAATGAAATCCAGGAGTGATTTTGGCCTAAGAATTAAGAGTAGAAAGAAAAGCTTAACATATTCTTGCAAATTCTAATTCGTAGACTACAAACAACTCAAAAATATTTTCCCACCCTCTGTCAGAATTGAAAGTAGTATAACATGAAGACTACTTTCCTCCAGTATTAACTCCAGGAAGTTGACAAAATAGTCTAAGATTGATGATTCCATAAATAACTCCTAATTTTCCTCCTAAATCTAGAGGTGTAGTGACAATATTTTTAACAAAAAGCTTGGAATGAAAGTTTAAGAGCCCAAAATGGATGAGGAAAGAAGATTTATTATAATTTTATTATGCATAGACTGGGAAGAAATTATTTGGCAAAATAATTATATTCTAAGTATATCTCAGTATCTCAAATTTTTCTTTCACAGCACATGACATGAGAATGGAATTTAAAATACTATTGCAAAAAGAATAATACTTAAAGATTTATATATCTATATATCTATAGATATTTTCATATTTTCAATGGTGAACATAGATAGTTTTGACACAGAGCATGATTCTTCTGTTGCTGTTGATACTGATATAGTTTATGACTCCATGTACTGTCTCTGAGATTGGAGGCTACAGCTTTCAAAGACATGAAGTTCTCTGAACACAAACCCCATAGCACTGTGAAAACACTTAAAAGCCTAGACCTTTCTGACGGGGGATTATTGAGTAAAAAGCATGTGCACAACATCCATGTGGTGTCAAACTGAAGAGTAAAGTCGAAGAACAAAGATGAAATCTGTTTTTGCTTCCTCATCCCTCTTATAATTTAGGTACATATTATTGAGATGTTTCTTTTGTTAGCTGGAATTATGATTATGGCAGCATTTAGGGAGTACTTCCCCAGAGGAGGAAAGGGAATGTTTCAAGCATTCCTGATAGATCATGCAGTAAAGGCGTGTTTTTCAAACATGCTAAGCATTTCAATGGAAGCTGCTGAATCCTGAGAGCTGTCTAAAAGCAACCCTCATATAGTCAAGAATAGGCGCTGGGGATACCACAGTATCTGAAAAAGGATTGAAATAAAATGGAGCAGGACCTGAGGAGTAAGAATGATTCCGTGCAGACCAAACTATTTTTGTGTGTGTATGTTTGGCTTTTTAATTGTTGTTATTTTTATTTATTGGACACTCTGCCATTTCACTCCAGGCTGCTGGTTTACCTTTCATTTAACTGGCTGGAATTCTGTCCCTGCTTCTAGTCTCTGAAACTAATACATTTGTTCATCTTCTCCTGCTTTGATCTGTGTTTGGCAGGAATCCAGCTGAGGTTGAAGGTAAAGGTAATGCTACTCTTACACACTCTACCCATAAAATCAGGTTTGGCAGTTTGAGACTGAAGCCTGAATACCATCCAAACCAGATCATATTTGAAATAAGATCATATATGCTTGATGGGCTTGATTGCTTGCACTTGATTCCCTGGCAGTGATGTTCAAATACATTTATTAGCTTTGTTGTGTTCCTCAGCCTAGTTCTTCCTTCACTGAGGTTTTAATATCTCACCAGAATTCACAGGCTCATTTGTTTTTTGTGGGTTTTCGCTGAGTTGTTAGGCTTTCTTGAAAGTGGTCACGGTAGGGTGTGGTCATTCTCCTAAGTGATGACCAGCTACTCATGGTGTCAAATAAAGGTATTGCCTACAGTGATCTTCATTATTTAAAGCTTCCCCTCTTTTTTACATGGTTTGATCTGTATTAAAACAGTCAATTATGCTGCTATTTAAATTACAGGACAAGTCATAAGGTCACTGAGATAACTGGGCAGTTCATACTCATTAGCACTATCTGTCATACCAGGCTCTTTGCAGTCTTAGCTTCCCTTACATAGTATTATGCTCATAGAGTCGCATAATTAGGAGTGGGCAAGAGGGGCATCTGGCCTGGATTCTAAGTTAGGAGGGGTGCTGTAGTCACTCCCCACCTCCTCAAAGTCCACAGCCTGGCACCATAACCTTATTGGGAACTCCAAAACAGTCCCCAGCTTTAAAAGCAACAGCTGGGGTGGACACAGCAGGTGGCAGTTCAACCAGGACATTTTCCGAGTTCCTAGCATGGGTAAGACTATTGTACCCTGCCCCCACTTTTGAAACTGTGCCCCTGCTTTCAGAACCCATGCACCCTCACTGGTCTCAGAACTCATGTGTTCACTGTGGGAAAACGCCTCCTGCTGGAAAATAACAGCATATTCTGTAGAGTATGTGCATGGTTGCCAGAATATCTGCTGCAAGAGCAATACTGAATCAGCCACACAATGATAGCCAGTGGCCAAAGGAACCCAGAGGCAGGTTTTTGTAGGATCTGTTTTCAGTAATTGATAGATGCCAATATTTTTTGTCCCATTTAAAAAAATGCTTCCCGTGGGCTGGATTGGAAATTGATAAAGTTTATTTTATCCACTTTAAATTGATAACATTTATTTTATTTTTCCTGCAAGAAATGTCACCCCCATCCCAGACTGTGATTTGAAATACTAAGAATGTTGAATGTTTTTCTATAGACTATATTTCTGGTTTCTTAGGGACATTTTAAATTCTTCCATCAATCAGTTGTCAAGTGAAGCATGTCTGTCTGATTTATGCCATACAAAAAACAGTTTTGAGACTCACACTAAGTGCTGCTGCTTTCAGTAGGATGCTACAGTAATGTTTTCTATTAACCATTGGTGATGCGTAGGGGGTGCATGTGGGTGCACGTGCAACACCTGAGCGGGGCAGTGCACCCCCTGCAAAAAGTCACTGCCAACACTATCAGCAGTGCCTGCGGGCGGTCGCCGCTTGCCACCCCTGCCCTTTGCCACCGACACCACTGGCGGTGCCTGCGGGAGATCCATGATCGCCTCTGACCGCCACTGCCGCTGCCAGCAGTTCATGCTATTAACTAAATAAAATATTCCCCTTCCAAAAATGTATATTCCATATGACACTAAAACTGGACCCTTCCTCGTTACAAAGAAGGGAAAGAATACTTTAAAAGGGATGAAATGGACACTCATATGGGGATATAAAAGAGAGCCTGAAAGAAGTGTTTAGCAGTGAAAGAGAAGAGTTTTACAAGAGAAGACCAAGCCAAAGAAGCTGACACCATGAGTATGCGCAAGGTTTAAATAAAAATATACCTGACTAGGCTGAAGCAAGCTAAAATAGAGGCTCTGACTAGCTTATTTGAAGAATTAAAGAAAAGCTTAGGAAGAGACTGAGGCTGAGAAAGATCTGGCAAGGATTATGGGGATGTTACTGGTGGGAAGGAGTCCTGTGTGGATAGACAACAAATTCTAAGGGCAATTGCAAGGGGAGGACTGATGAAAAGAAGCTGTAGGAGACTGCATGCCAGGAGATACTGATATGTCTTCATTATGAGAGGTGCTGTGCTCTGTCAGGAAGGCCCTTCTCTCCTCAGAGACCTCTTATTGATTTAACACCTAGGTGCATCAGGTAAGTCATGTAGGGAAAATTGGAAATGAGAAGATGGTTTGGATTTTATGTAGAACACAAAGACTGCACCTTGCCTGAAAAAAGAGCAGTGATGGGTGGAAATTTTGAATGTGTGGTAACAGTTACTCTGCTTTGTTATGTAAGGATAAATCCAGAGTAATCTAATAAATTAACTGGTATTTCTCTGGATTTATCAGTGAAATGAAGAAACATTTGCCCATGATGGTCAAAATTAAGAAACTGAATTCACCTTGCCACATTTCCTAGTTAAAAATAGCTGCTGAATCCAATTCTGTAGTCTAGTTAAAGCTCCCACTAGACACAAGAATATATTTTTTCTCTTCTGAATATCTCTGTAACAAACCTCTTGCAATATTCAACAGCAGTGGTGCTCAACCTCCAGCCCACAGAGCAAATCTGGCCTTGGGGGCATGTTATCTGGCCAGGGCTCCCCATAGATCTGCAGATTTGGCATCAGGAGAACACTGACAGCAATAATTGCTACAGTTTGCAAGTCATAGCAATGAAAGCTGCCACTGTTTTAGACCCACGGGGATCCCTATGGGTTGAATAACACAGTTCCCTGTGTGGGGTTGGAGCAGCCTGTAGTTTTGCATCACAGAAAGATATGACATATGGGGCCCAGCCAACACACAGGTCCCTCCCCAGAATGAACCTGCTCTAGGTATCTGGCCAATGGACTGGTTTTTCCATCCAAAACCTGGCCTAATATAGCAGCTTATCAGTTTGTATATAGCCTGCAGAGAAGAAAAGTAAGCTGGTAGGGAACAAGATTGGTTTCCAATAATTGATGCATTTTTACAGATCATTTCAATTGCAATCGATATACATTTTCTGAAGGAACCATGGGCTTTGTTACATGTTGGACTTCGAGCTACTCAAATGTTGACTGGTTTTAGTGCTAGCTTGAGTTTGGAGAAGTTACACCTCAAGACTAAAAGCCTTCTTTGACTGTCTCCCACCGGCATAGCTGTGACTTGCCACTAGAGAGCTGCTGACTAGGAGTTACAGCTATGAATTGTGACTATAGTGTTGGTGAGACAGGACAGACTTCTATCCATGCTGCAGGTCAGAATGTGTAATAAATGGTCGGGGGATGGGATGAAGCCAGGAGAGGGAGAGTTACTGGGATGGAAGTGGATAAGGAAATGGGAAGTGGAAAGCAAATAAGGGTGGGGGAAGTGTGATGAAATGAAGGAAGTCAGCCACTGAAGGATAAAATAAAAAGAGGTAAAAAACATAAAAAGAAACAAAGAGGAAGTAAATATTAAAAATATGGTTTTGTGCTTTCATAAACTGGAATTTGGGATTGGGGATGGGGGTGCGGGTCATGCTTCCCACAGTGGCAGGGAGGTGAGAGCAGTGAGCGAAACCACTTTAGGGGGATCTCCTGCACCTGCCCCAATGTAGCCCCCTGCTTTGTTCTATTCTTACCTCGTTAAGTCTCCATTCCTGCACCAATCCATCCTGCAACAGAGCTAGCTGGCATGTGCTCTGCAGGTTGTTTGCACTGAGTTACACCCCCAGGAGTGGGAAGTGACATCTCTGTGGGTGGGAGGGAGAATTGGCTCGGTGCCAAAACCTCCTGGGCAGTAGAGTCCAGGTGATAGACAGTTTGTCCACACAGAACAGGGGAGAAGACTGCATCCTGGGATGCTAGAGGATTGCACTCATCTGTGTGGCTCATCTGTGGGGGGTGGCCACATATTAAAGGAACACAAGCTGTGAAACGCAGATCAGGGATAAACCTGCCTTGGAATGGCATAACTTTAAGCCACCTAAAATGTGCTTAAAACTAGTTTCAGGTATTAATGTGTGGACAATCCTGGTGTTAAGAATTCCAGGAGCCTCCTAAAATCGATGTATAACAAGGGCCTATGATCCCCTGGTTCTGGCTGTTTAGCCAGTTATCTATCCACCTTTTAGTGGTTTTATAGATCCCACATTTCTCATTTGTTTGCAAGAAGGTCATATGGGATTTGTCAAAAGCCTTACTGAAGTCCAGATGCACAATACACTGCATCCCCTTCATCTACCCAACAAGTCACTTTGTTGAAGAAGGAAATTTCTTGTTAGTAAATCTATACTGACTTCTTATGTTCAGCCTTTTCTTCTTCAACTGTTTAAAAATGGATTTCCTTATAATAGGTTCCACTAACTTCTCATGTACTGATATTAAGCTAACAGTCTAGAATTCCTCAGTTCCTCCCAGGGTTGGGTGTGAAGGGACAAAAGTAGGTGTGCTTTCAAATTAGTCTTATTGAGAGAAAAAAGTGATAGACTGTTAAAGCCAATGTAGACTATAGAAGATCTAGAGCAGAAGTGACATTGTCAAATTGTGTGATGCTGGGTAGCTCCTTTATGCTGCTAAATTGACTTTGAATATGAATAATCTGTGTCTGATCTTTACGCTAGTCTAAACCTGGAG
This sequence comes from Crocodylus porosus, assembly GCF_001723895.1. Lineage (NCBI taxonomy): Eukaryota > Metazoa > Chordata > Crocodylia > Crocodylidae > Crocodylus > Crocodylus porosus. The sequence goes on from NW_017728906.1 coordinate 98,343,379, forward strand.
ATAATCTCTGTAAAGAATTGGCACTTTTTTCCTCCTTTTTTCTTTACTGGCTTATTTTACAAAGCCTTTGCTGCCTCAGCAGCTTAGATCTCAGCAGCTGTCTTCTTGAGATGGTATGCATTAGTGATAACAAGACTGTTTAACAAAAGAGGGAAAATGAGAGACAGAGAAAGCATTGACAGGTTTAAAATGGTGCTTTCACAGTTTTTTGTAACAATAAAATATGGAAAAAATCTTTGTAGATCCTTTTAGGATGGGTTTAGGATTTTGTTGACATGAAATTGTATAGTTTTGGTATGATAAACAACAAATGAATCACATGACTCAGTCAATCCATAACCTTCTGGGTAGTGCTACTGGAGAACTGCTTTACTTTTGTATCTTTTGATCAGCACCTTGCATGGGAAAAATAAAATGAGTCTCAAGGAAGCCTTCTTTGAACAAAAGGAAGGAAAACTACATCAACATGCCAGCCACAAATTGAACAAAGAAACTGACAAAGTTGGTAAAAAAGGTTTTATATCTAAAAATGTTCTTTACTGATAGTCGTTTCATCACATAACATAGCTTAAAGAACATAAAAAATATAGCAGGTTAGAAAAAGGAACATAGTACCATTGGAGCAATTAGTAGTCAAGCCACTGTAGAACAGGCAAAATCATGGTTATATAGCTCAGGTATGCTGAATATAAGGGTAAGTGACTGGCAATTTGTAACAAGCTAAAATAGTCAGTCAGTCTTCTCTTAAAAATTTTCTTTAGGGGAAGTGGAATAAAAAGTGACATTAATTAGCTGAACAGAATAAAAAAGGGTATATAAGTTATAGCAAAATAGTTTCTACCACAGCCATGGCATCTTAAATTGTCTTAATTAGGATGTTATAAATCCTAAAACCACTTCAGAACAAAACCTACAAGTGGGTATTCATGCCACAACGATTTCTAAAGTCTGTAGTCTTCTTGAGCACCATAGTGATAAGGATGTTTTAAAATATCTAGATGGATGGAAACAGAGGGTGAACTTACAACAACTCCGACTTATACTAAAAGTCAACAGAAAAATGAATACTTCTAATAATTGTTCCAAGACAAGTGAAAGTCAGTGGTTTGAACGGTTGTATATCATGACAGTTTGAATTTCAAATGTTTGTGTGGAAGGAAGGGGTCATTTCCCACGGATCAAACTAATGATGGTACTGAGAGAAGACGTCAGATTTCATATGGTTTAGGCTTTAAAATCAGGTTCCAGCATATTGCATGTCCAAAGATCTGGCTTACCACACCTGGCTTACCACTGCACAAATTGCTAAAAGGGCATATCACATTTTAGAAGAGTTTTAGTTATGCAGCAGTGAACGTTAGCACTTTAGACTAAATGTACAATCTCTTCAGTGAGTGATGTAGATGGTTGAAGATGTTATTTTAAAATCATGACAGCTTGTAGGCAAACAATAAAATGTTGCCCTGGCAGAAGCTGTCTTTATTTCCTTACAGGTATTTCCCAGTAGAAATGATCATGAGAACTGTAAAGTTTTTGAAGTGATGCAGGAAGTCCCCATGATTATGTCCTTAAGTAGTGGGTAGTCATTGGTAGCCACTCTAGTCTGAAAACTTAATTAAATATTGATTAGTTGTCCAGTTTCACATTTCTTCACCACAAGCAGACTATCATTTTATGCAGGGCTGTGCAAACTCAACTCCTGTTGACTGTGATTGGAGTTGAAGGTATTTGGTACTCTACAATACAGCCCATTCCAAGCCCTGGTGCCAGTTTAATCTGGGAATATGTGGAAATGGGCAGCAATGAATATAGAAAAAGATGCATCAACTCAGGTTGACTTCAGTGGGCCCTGTCAGGAAACTAGGACATGGCTGGTCTTACCTAGTGGTTAGACACCCAACGAATAGGGGGAGTCCACATTGGTTCTCATTGGGGTGGTGGTACAGTGTCTAGTGTCAGAAATGGATTTGGGAGATGCAACAAAAGTGAAAACAGGCCAAGATCAGAAGCCATAGCTGGAGACAGGGTACACGTAGGGTTGACCAGGATCAAGAGATAAAAGCCAGAGCTGAAACTTAAACCAGAACCAAGAACTGACAACTGGAATCAGGGAGTGCCAAGGATCTTGTCAGAACTGGAAGTGGAAGTAGGAAGTGGGAGCCAGACCCAGCTAGGTAATACACAGGTCAGGAGCAGGATACTTCACCTTTGCCTGAATAAGAATCCTACAGGCTGGGCTTGGTTTTATGGCCTGGAGCAGGTGGGGCCTGCTGCCTGTGGCTTCAGGGGATTGAGGCTCCCAGCTTACTGCAGGTATTGCCCGTTCTGGGGATGACTTGCCCTGACTTCTGAATGGGACTGCTAGGCTCCAGATACTAATCTGGCCTCATTACAGGTCCTCACTACAGCTGTGCTCTTGTGGCTCTGGATAAAGCAGTATGTGACTCACTGAGACACCTGCTTTCCAGTCTTGCATCAACAGCAACTTCCTAGCACCTCTGTCAGTTCCTGGGTGTGTAGGAGTTTGTGTGTGTGTGCATGTATGTGCATGCATGTGCCGGCACGTGTGTATGTATATGTGTGTGTACATGCATGTATATGTGTGTGCGTGTGCAAGTCTGTGTGCCCCCACCACCAGAGATGTAGCTTTGTGAGTTGCAGAATGACATATGGAGTCTCACTATAACATATTAGAAAGGAATATTTATCTGTCTTCATAACTGACATACACATGCACAGAAATAATGCAGGCATGGGGAAAACAAAAAAACAAGGAAAGAGTGAGCAGAGGGAAAAGAGGAAGAAAATGACTCCAGCTCATCTTGTGAGGAGGTTAATAGGGTGGCAATTGACTTCAAACAGGACATTATTAATGTCACCCAGGTGTTCCCATAATGAGTGTCACCCCTCCCCAACAGAAGGGGAAGGCCAGCAGGGCACATGTGCTAGGGTGGAAACTGCAGTCACTTGTAGTTCCCTTCCCACTTTTGTGTCTCAATGGAGGTAGGAGAGAAAGCAATGTCTTAATCGGGTACAAACATTTGTGTGTGTGTGTGTGTATGTGTGTGCGTGTATATATATATATAAAAAAAAAGATAGTGAACTAAAGTGAGTATTTACAGGTCATAAATACTTATAACTATAACTATATACACACCCAAATACAAACGGTAAACATAATGGTCCCAACAATATGAACAGGTAAATACAACTATATATATAGGAATGGAAGGGTAGGGATGGAGAGGTAGGGAAACAGACCCCTGTCTCCCCCTAGCCAGAATCTACACAGCATGTGGGGGAATGGAAAGCCCCTGCAGTGGGGTATTTTTGACCCTCAGCACTGCTTCTCCCTTTCCATTCCCACTTGCTGATTGCTTCAGTAGCTGTAACAGGAGGGAGGGCAAAGAAGTCCTCCAGGCTGGGTGCCTGCCCAAGCAGTCCAGCATGGGGGTACCGGGGAGCCCCTGCCTTGGAGAGTTTCTCCCCACCCCAGCCCAGGCCAGCCCCAGGGAATAGAGGGAATTTTTCCCCTCCCCAACCCAGGCTGCAGGAAACCTCCTGGGGGGAGGCTTGCCCAAGTTGGGCCTGCACCTGAACAAGGGGCTTCTTAACCCCCTGTGGTGGAACAGCAGGGGCTTGGCGATACTTGGCTGGGCTAGCAATGGCCAACAGGCTGGCAAGTGTACACTAGCACCCCCTGCCTACTGGCTTGGGTCTGTGCAGGCCAATTGAAAACTAAATGTCAGTTCAATTGGTTATCAGTGGGGATCCTGGTTTTCTCTGATTAAAAAAAATCCCCAAATTTTGGATTAAAAAACATAACCCAAAATCCACATTCTTCCGCGATTAAAATGAATCACCACTCTCTCTCTCTCTATATATATATACACATATATATAGGGGGGGAGGGAACTATAAGTGACTGCAGTTTCCACCCTAGCACATGTGCTCTGCTGGCCTTCCCCTTCTGTTGGGGAGGGGTGACACTCATTTTGGGAACACCTGGGTAACATTAATAATGTCCTGTTTGCAGTCAATTGCCACCCTATTAATCTCCTCACAAGATGAGCTGGAGTCATTTTCTTCCTCTTTTCCCTCTGCTCACTCTTTCCTTGTTTTTTTGTTTTCCCCATGCCTGCATTACTTCTGTGCATGTGCATGTCAGTTATGAAGACAGATAAATATTCCTTTCTAATATGTTATAGTGAGACTCCATATGTCATTCTGCAACACACAAAGCTACATCTCTGGTGGTGGGGGCACACAGACTTGTACACGCACACACACGGAGGAATGCGGATTTTGGGTTACATTTTGTGTGTGTCTGTGTCTGTGTGTCTGTGTGGCATTTTATTTTAATAAAAAATGTAAGAAAAAATTAAGAAAAATGTGAATTTTGGGTTACTTTCTTAAGTCCAAAAATTGGTTGGAGTTTTTGTTTGCTTGTTTGTTTTTTGTTATCAGAGAAAACCAGGATCCCTGGTTAAATCTAATTCATCCTCAGGCTTTTTGACTGTCTGTACCTAGCCTTAGAGACTTGTATTCTTCAGTTCCATGGGCTTGGAAAGGACATTCCTGATTATAATACTTAAGCATAGAGTTTGGCTAGGCAAACAGACTGAATTTGAGAATGGGATCAGGTGCACAGGGAGGGACAAGAGGGAAATATACAGGCAGAAGGGATCAGGTATTAGGGGACAGAGCAGAAAGGTGCGTGAACATTAATACACATTCCTGCCAGAGTCTGGATGGAACTCAAAACACCCGAGTCCCCCTATTCCTCTGATGGCAACCAGTACGTCAAAAAAAAGTTCCAAATATTTAGAAAAAAAAAATTTTCTTTAGAAAATGTGAATACGGTTTTGTGGAATATATCAGTTCTGACAACACTTTTGCCAGGAAATATTTTCATCCAAGATGGGATTTTTAGTGAAAGAAAGACACTCACCCCAGTGAGTGGTCAGGATACTGAGCAGGCATGTGAGGGACCCAGATTCTATCTAGTCTTTGCTTTGAATCAAGCAGTAATCAAGCTTGATTATGGGCTTCCCACATGCCAGATGAAGGCCCATGCTGTTGGCTATCCCAAGATGCATCTCTCTCAGAATTTCCAGCTGGAATCATTCTGGTTTTTCTAATTAAAACTTGAGAAAGCTAAAGGGAGACTGACTCTGTAGTCTAATGGTTTGGGATTTGGGTGCAAGAAACTGTGGATTAAGTCCCAATGCAATGAATATTTATTTTTTTTACAAAGTAGAAGAGCTCCTGAAGAAAACGTGAAAGAACCTATGTCCAGAATAGTGAATAATCTGGCAGTCAGCTGGGATATGGGAAAATGGAAGATCAGGGGCTTTGACCTGGGTGTTCAACATTCCAGGTGAGTACCCTAAACTCTTAGCTATTGCCAGTTTCTAGATAGCTGGGTCTTTTTTTTCTGGGGCTGTGAAAGGGGGTTAATTAATATTTTTAAACCCTTTTAAAGATCTTGAGTTAGCCTAATGTGGAATAGAAACTCTGTGAAATATCTAAAAGATTTGCAGGGTGAGAAAACTCATTTCCTGCTCTACTCTGATATGTGAAACCTACTGGAAAAGTACTAGTGCACAGAAAAGGTGACTGCTACTCTACTCAACTTCCTGCTCTCTGGACTGTTCATACATTTCACATCAATCAGTCATCGGATTAAAAAAAAAGAGTAACAAGCCTGAAGCAATATAATCCTCCTAGTAAAGCATGCTAACCACTAAGCAGTAATCGTACAGCTTGCTTACTCTTGCTTATGCTCCTTCTGGTCCCATACATCTTGCATTCATTGCTGCACAGTGACACAGCTTCAAAAGAGTGGGTAATGGGTGCTTCTCCATCTATTTAGCCTATACTGTGGTGGTTTCAGGCTCTCCTACTTGCAGGTTTCCTACTTCCTAGATATCATATAAAGGTAGGTTTGGCTGTTTCTAGATGCATTTTAAAGAAAGAGCCCTGCTAATTTTTTTCAAAGAAGACTTATTTAGAGAGTGGATTCTGGTTTGTTATTCTCAAGTGGATGGAGGTACATCCCTGTTCTATGTGCCAGAGAGGACTGGGATTGCAGAAATACCCTTATACTTAGGATTTCCTATTAGATAACTATTAGAGGCTTCCTGCTTGACATTTCAGTCTTTTGATCACCATTCTGAAATGGTTAGTTTTCCATATTTATTCTTACAAGATTAACTCTGGGTACTAGCTTTCATTCTAGGGGCCATGTGCCTAAATATAAATGTTTTCATTTAGTTTGGTGCCTGAATTTTCCACTTAATCTGACCCTGAGCCCCATTTGGATTTGGCTGTACATACTTGCCAACTTCTCAGGCATGGGAAGGGAGGTTCTACAGATAGTTTTGATATTTCCTAACTTTTGATTGCTTTGGATTTGCAATCTTAGGGCCACATAAGTGCACAGTTCCAACTTGTCTACAGGTAGGAATAGAAGTTACACATAAACCAGCTTAAGTGATCAGAAACTGGTTTAAACCTGTAACAGAGCAGAGGTTCAGTGCACACAAACCACTTTCAAAATGGCTGAAACCGGTTAGAGATAAACCTGGTTGAATGTAGTAATATCAGACTTAACTGATTTAGGTCAAACCGGTTTAAGAAATTTCTGTCCCAGACCCCTTCCTGGTTCAAGTTAAATCAGAGTCCCCCAGCATCCCAGCATGCTTTGCAACCCTGGGCTGGGCTGGGTTGGGTTTGGCTGTCTGCTTGCTCCAGAGAGCAAGGCTGGCCCTGCCCCTCTGCTCCCTATTTGGCTCACTGCCCACCCCTCCAGGCTGCGGGCTGGGGCCAGATATGGGGGTTAAACACCCCTTTCTGGGCTCATATTTACTGCTGGCTGTGACTGTGAACTACAAATCCCAGAGGCACCTGGAAGTAGGAAGAGGAAGTGATGAGCAACCCTGCAGAGTCCTGCTGCTGTGATTGTGGACTACAAATCCCAGAGACCTCAGGGGCAGCAGGAAGAGATAATGAACACACAGCACATGCTGGCTATGTGCCAGAGAGCCATGTTCTAGTGCTCCCCGGCTTCTGGCCTGACCTACTGTAGGCATGTGGCTGCATTCCTGAATCAAAGGTAAATATCTGTCCATTTGTTTTTCAGTTTAATCTTTGCAGTTTAGACTAAACTTCAAAGACTGGATCCATTCAGCCTTCAGCTTTTTGACTGTCTGTACTTAGCCTAGAGGGCATAGGCACTGAATACGTGGGGGCCCAAGGGCTCTGGCCCTCCCTTGGGAAGAGGGTATGGTGACCACCCATCCCTAATTGGGTGGGATTAGAGGTGCACCGATACATCAGTCCGATATTGGATCGGTACTGATATGAAGAAAATTGTCTGTGTCAGATATCAGCCCCATAGGGCTGATAATTTGGCCGATAAATGCCTGTGCTGTGTGCACCTGCAGCAGAGCACAGAGCAGAGCTGGCAGCATGTAGAGCTGCCTCAAGCTGGTAAGTTGGAAGGGAAGGGGTGTGGGGGGAACAGATCAATGCCCCCTGCAGTGAGGGAAGGGGCAGAAGCAGGTGCTGCCCAGCCAGGTTGGGGTGTTCAGGACCCAGAGGTGTGGCTGGCAAGGTGGTTCCCCTTTGCACACTTTAAGTTGTTGGCTAGGGCCTGAGTGGTATATTGACATTTTTGAATGGAGGATTTCCCGCTATAATAAGCTGTCTTCCTAGTAATACAACTTGGAGAATGAGGTCCTTAATTTGTATTTCTGATATTTGAAGCATAAAATAATTTCTAAGAAACTTTTTCAATCTTAATGAGAATATCAACTGCAGTTGGAAGTATGCATTAGCTGAGGTACAGCTGATGAATGCACCCCATTTACTACTTGTAAACAAAACGTATTCAGAAAGAGGCATCTTCACTCTGTGGATTTGCTCTATAGTGATAGGCTGATCCAGGACCTGTGTCTTTGCAGGTATTTCCTGTTTTAGTATAGTGCATGTGTGTCATACTGCAAAACATGAAATGAGCTAATAAAATCCACTTATTGAGCTTGCTGCTGCTTGAGCAGAAGTACTATTAAAATGCCTAATTAATTTTTACTAATTGACAGTCATTGGGAGGACGAATGCTGAAATGCACTACTTGCATTGCTACTAGGAAAGCAACCAGGCACAGCACAACTGATGAAGCTTTAATTTCACAAGGATGACAATTATCCATGAGACCACACTTAATAAAGCTACTAATATCATAGCTGCACATTTGGTTAAGTCTTGCAAAAAACATGTTGTTTACAGTCCCATGCTTTAGTTAACAATTATTCTGGAAATGATAACCCTTGGTAGCATATAAACAAAGGCATAATTTGGACTTTTGAATTGTGAGATTATTCACATCAGATTAGAAAAGATGCACAGGGGTATTGAAAACAGTCTACATTTGCATTTTTTCTTTTATGTTCATGTTTCTTCTATGAAACACATGTGTGCTATTTTAGTAGACTAACATAGACAACTCTTTGAAAGTTGTGTAGATTATTTTTTCTTACTCTCTGTATGGATGCCTGTGGAAACTACAGCAACTATCTGGTGCAGTTTTCATTTCTGAGTTGGATTAACTGGGACTGCTCCCAGGGTTTAATTTCCAAGCGATTGGTTCTTGCTTTCTGGCTGGCATAGTTTTTCCCCACATTGTCAGGAGGCTCAGCAGAAACCACTTAACTCAGTTTCTCTTGCGAAAGATACTATTGTTAAGCTGTTTTGTACAAACTAGTCAGAAAAAAGTGTGATTTGGTTTTGTTCTTTTATAAATCAACCTAATAAAATAATGATACACCCTGGGAAGTGATTATTATTACTGTATTTTGGAAATGATTTGCTCACATTTTTGAGGCTTTAGCTACCACTGGTTTTTGATTTAGGGTTTTTTACTAAGCAGTGTAGACTCTGCAAAAGCTCAGTATGTCCTGAACTCCTCAAGGCTATTGCTTTGTTAAACCTCCTGATTTATTCAGCTGGGGAACTAATTACATTTTCTGCAATTTAATGCTACTCCTTGTTTATTCATAATGTTATTGGATAACATTGTTTCCAAAAGGTAAAAAGCCCTATTAGATGTTGTGCCCATTCAAGATGTACAAATAATTACTCTTTTTTTTCTTTTGGTTTACAAAATGAACTGAAAAAGTGAAGAAAGTGTTTGGGGGTGGGGAAGGTTCTTGTTTGCTAAGTGAAATAAAAATATTTAAAAAACCCAAATTTGGTTATAAATGTAAGTCATTTTTTTTTAACCTGGGAAAAATGGAATTGTTGTGTTGTGAAAATGTTAATATAGTCTTTCCTTCTTTGATTGAAATTAGCCCCTGAATTTGGCACAAATTTGTAAATAATTTTGGTCACAGTGTTTCAGTAAATAAGCTCCTTTTTCATAATTATTATCGTTCTTTCTCTCCCTCCTCACCCCAGCCTATGCTGTACTTCCAGCCCAGTTCTCTGCTGTCCCTGATTTTATGTAGTCAAATATGTTATAACAAGGGAGTGCTAAGCAGATGGAAAATGGCAGCATGGTGACGGGTATAAATCAGAGATGTTCAACCCCTGGCCCATGGACAAGAACCAGCAAGCAAAGCAGTGTCATCTGGACACGCGGTCTGAAACTATAGTGGGGATGGGAGGGAAGAAAGTGGTGGAGGTATTAATTACTGCTCCCCTGCTGCCATATTTCTGGACATGTAGGGAGCCCAGTAGGCCAGATAGCACAGCCCTGTATGTTAGACTGGGAGCACTGGGCTGGTGTGGCACAGAGGCAGATCCCAGTGCTGAGGCAGTATGAAGCCTGATCTGGGCACATAGTGAACATCATGGGGCCCAGTCCAGGTGATAACCCCACAAGGGCCAAAAGATAGGATACCACTGGCATAAAGAATAGCACAAGGTGTATGGCAATGGAGAAACACGTTCCCAGCATTTGTTACTTGATTTAAACCAACATAATCAATTTTAATATACAGGCTGTGTCTATATGAGACACTGACTGTTCAGTAGGCAAAGTCTTGGGCTACTGCTCAGTCAGCTTCACAAGAAAGCCATTTGTTGGTGCTACTGCTCAGTAACATGGGTTACTGTGCAGTCAGCGTCTTGTGTAGATGCAGCCACATTTAAGCCCTTCTTTAAAAAAAAATTCTGTTCAGGTACTTGTTTATATACTGAGAAAACTGACTGGCTTTCAGAGTCTGATGGCTCTGGGCAGCTGTTTATTTAAGCTTTAGCCTATGCTCGTGTCTGTATTGTTGCTTAGCTCCCATTTTCCACACACAAAATCCTCATGCACATGCTTGCTTGCACTTCAAGCTCTGTGTGAGTGGTATTTACTGCAGAGATTACACAGTAGATGTAGCCGCATTTCTATGTTTATCTGAGTGTCCTGTTAAGCTCTTTCTGTTAATAAAACAGAAAAAAAGAGATCTATATTAGTACACACACCTGCTTTGAAGACCTGTAGTATTTGTTTCCTTACATTATTATATATTAATGTCCCCTCCTCTTTTTTTACTGTTAGGGAATTTTATACTTCTAAGGCTGTTTATATAGCTAGGTACTATCACTTGCTGAAGGCTGATGGCTATAAATTAAAGGATTCCTATATATACTGTACATGGCACAAAGATCGTCCATGAAAGCTGATCCTGTCTTCCATATATATAAACAAATCGTTATCTGATAATTACAAATTAAAATTGTTTACTAATTATTAAATGTAATTATTACTTTCCAAAGTAGACATGATTTCAGAAATACAGTACACCTGTGGCCCATGCTAAAGCCCCATTCCTTAAATTAAGTCACAACAGGCCTTGTGTAGATGCACGACACTTTAAAGTGGGCTAAATGCTTTTGCACTGCTTTAATGGTGTTGGTGTTTGCACGACTCAGTGGTGTGTTGCACATTAATTCCAGCCACTGTAGGAAATTTGGTGGCGTAACGCATCTTAAATGACTTAGGGCGCATCAAATTAAAACTCCTCCAAGGAGTTTCAGTTTGCTGCCCCTACAGCCATGGAGCAGAACACTGGGCTCTGTGCAGCTCTGCAGGAAGCCCTGCAGGAGACCTGGCAGCAGCCTAGGAAAGCACACTCTGCCTAAGAAAAGCCGTGAGCCTAATCTTTTTTTTTTTCTCCCCCTGGAACCTTCTTGCTTGCCTGAGCTGCGCGGAGGCCCGGTGCTTCCCTCTGCGGCTGCAGTGCCCACCAGGACCGACTGAGCTGGGTGCTGCCTGGGGGGTGCTGCTGCTACTGCTGAGGGAAGCACCAGCCCCCCTGCAGCCCAGGGACCGCTCTGCCTGCCAGCAGCTTGCCCTCCCCTCCCCACCACTGGAGAGGCAGGTAAGTCTGCGGGCTGTCTGCACAACAAGGAGGTTTAATTAGCCCTAAATTGAAGCTGTGTTTTTAAAAACCCACCACTTCAATTTAGGGTCCCCATTTCATCTACACATGCCCATATATCATATTTAATTGAGGCACTAAAAGTTTTTCTTTTTATTGCTCCTAATGTTTCATTGAATTCTATTTAACTTACTGTTGAATTTTTTTTTAAATAGGAAAGTTCCCTCAAATTTCCGCTGGTGGTCAGTAGGAAAGAATAAATTTGAACCAAAGACAATACAGTTTTGATTTGCAGCCTGCTGATTGATGTTCAATATGCCATACATGGTTTGATATCATTACCCAGACCAGCATATTTAATGATACAAATAAAATATTGAATAACTTGGATTGTTGCTGTTGTTACGTATTTGTTACAACTTAAAAGAAGTAAATAAAACCTTTATCTTTATGAAGGCATTTTAGATATGCTAACTGAAAAGGAGAATTACTAATAGCAAACCTTTTCAAGTTAAGTTTTTATTTTATAGAAATTTTAAGCATGGACAATTTCACAGCCTTACAAAAGGAATGATGTCATGAAATCCACTCATCTAAAAATTGAATGGACATATATTTTAGTTAGTTAGATTGTCCTTTTCTTGATGATAAGACATTAAAATGCAATTGCAACCTAATTGTGCTCATCTTGCCTTTAGCCAGCAATCTGATGATATGTTTCACAGGCTGGTTTAAAGGTAATTAATAAAAGATATGTTACTAAGCTTCAAACTGTCAAATGTTACTTCAGAAGTCCTTCAAATGGTCATAAAGAATAGTACATGACCTTGATCTTTGTTACTAGCGTCCAAGGTGTTATTTGCTACAGAGTGATCAAAGATATTCTCTGTCTGATACACCCACAGACAGAAATTCAATACACATACATACGCACGTACACACATACTCACATATCAGATCCCTGTAACATGTCAGTGCCTTTGAATGTGAAAACTAAACCTTTAAGTAAAAATTAGGCATTAAGTTTAAAATCTACTTTTAACATAATCTTTCTTTCCCCAGTGGGCACTATAAAAGTGCTTTATGTTTATAGATGTTCTTTAATCTGTAAGATTAAGGTACAAATCTACCATGCCTTCTTCCTTACTCTGTCATTACTGCCTTATTTCATTTCCCTTGAGTAACACTAAGTCATTCTAAAGACCTCTCTGAGCATGTCCAAGTAGGAGTTATTTCACTCTAACTGAAAGAGAAACAGACTCATCAGCAAATCAATTTATACCAATTAAAGTTGTAGTTCTGCAAGAAGAAGCCATTTTAATCAATAATGCATTCTGCCGCACCTTCTCTCAAGTGTTGAAATGTTATTGTGCATAACAATTTTAAAGGGAGACATAAGATTACATATTGTCTAAAAGAGTGATTCTCAACCAGGGTGCCATGGCACAGTGACATCCCTTGATATCCTTTCAAGGGTATCACAGGGTGTCACACAACGTTAGCATTTTTAGGTGTGCAAACATGATTCACAAGATGAACCCACAGGACATTTTTAAACATGCAAGCGCCGCAGAGATGCTTGCGCTTGTATAAGCGACAAAATGCACATCAGTACTGAGAAAATGGCAGCAGCACACTTTTGAACTAAAACACATTGGAGGTGCTTTAGTTCAAAAGTGCACCTCCACCCTTTTCTGTGCACTGACATGCATTTTGCCACTTATACAACTGCATGCAGTGCAGCACAATGTGCAGATCAGACTCAATTGAGTCTGCTCCAAAGCGTGATACAAAAGTAAGTGTATAAATGCCCAGAGATTTCAAATTGGAATTCATAGGATCAACACATTCTGACCTGTTGTGCTTTTTCTGAGTTCTTTTCAACAGAAGAATTGCTCTGTTACTTTTCTGGAGTCATACAATATGTGAAAACGTACAGCTGGCATTTTCTGAGGGGTGCCTTGAGTCTAAAACAATGAGAATCACAGGATTAAAAGATGCTGGAACCATTGGACACTCATTCATCAACATGTGGGCATGAATTGTAAACATGTGGGAACTTTGCTTCAGGCTCCATGAAAATGCACACTTGAACTTGTGTGGAGACTCAGGTCATGTCAGTGAGATCTGCATGCTAGTCAAGTCTCCAAGTGCTGGGATCCAAGACATTTTCTTAGAGGACTGTACATATGTAATTATATATTAGTGATTTCTTTTTTTTTAATTCCAGTGATCAAAACTGCTAAACATAAATAATCCTCATGAAATGAATGATCATTGCAGAACCTAAGGGATTCTATGAAGTAAACTTACAATGAAGCAAGTTTCAGACATTGCTGCTGCTGCTAGAAGCTCTGGCAGCCACCATCGCCAAACTGTCAGACTGTAGGTGTTCATGTGCTTCTGACAGCTCCATGTGGTTCCACTCAGTAGCTGAGCCACCAGAATGCAAAGGGTATCTCAGGAAGGCACAAGCTGCTGAGTAGACTGCAACAGCTGGCAGAAGACGTGGAACAATCTGTACATGCCCTCTGCCAGCTGCCAGATATGGCAGAAGCTTTACTCACACCTCAGGGTTTAAGTCTACTGACAGAAAAGAGGGTTCTGCTGCCCAAGAGGAATACCTAGTGTGAATTGAGCCAGCAAAACATTGTTGTATTGCCTAGAACTCAGTAAAAGTAACACAGGCTTCATACTAGTTTGAAAATTAATGGAAACACACTTTAGTTTACCCCAGAGACTTATTCCTGCCATGAAGTTTTGTCTCAGTGTGATAGTATTCTATAAATACAGGGTGTTTATAAAGTCCTTGTGCAATTTAAACTTTAATAACTTTGGATATACACATGATAGAAGCAAACTATAAGTGGTAACTGAACACATAATTCATTAAGTTTTTCAGCATAGTGTAAGCTATGAAGAGGGTAAGGACCCTCATTAAACAAATGCAATTGATTAAATCACTCAGCAGTAACTGCAAAATATTTTCTACCAGTTGGAAAATCAAATTGAACAATGTATCACGAAAGATGGCAGTTCTGTTGAAGTCTAGAAATGTGAGCTGTATTGTGTTAAAACTTAATGAATTATGGGTTCAATCACCATTTACAGTTTGCTTCTATCATGTACATATCCAAAGTTATTAAAGTTTAAAGTTGCACAGGGACTTTATAAAACACCCTGTATAGTGCCACCTTCTCTTATATTTAGGTATATTAGTGAAACCAAAGTAGAAGCCTAAGGTACATGTGTAGCCTTATGACATTAGCTGTAAGACAAGTTTTTTAAAAGGCTAGGTAATTTTATCACTGTTTTTTCAGTTTTTGGGCAAGTAATCGGATCAAACTTTAGGGTTTTGCTTTATCACCTATAGTTAACATGAAGGGAAAGATATCCCAAAGAAGCCCTGATGCAGCACTTTTGAACTCAAGTAGAGGTTTTCAAGGAAACAGGGTTTGAAGCATATAAGACACAGATATCAACTGACTATTTTGTGATGAAGTCTAATTTATCAAAAGCATGAAATATATTGGGAGTGACTCTACTTCATATCCCAGATTTCTTATTTCCTATAACACACAGAGATGAGTTTTTCCCCCCCGCTAGTTCAGTGTCTGAATAAAAAGTGTAGTGTTTTTTTTTCAGGTTGACTGAAAAACGTATTTCATTTTGTGTTTCTGAAACACTGATGTAATTGGTCAAATTAAACTTTCAAAGCAAATTGTTTTCCCTTTTGCTTTCCCTTGCTTTCTTGCTTTCTTTGGGGGTATTTTTCATCTTTTTTGTTTTATGTAGACTTGAAAATAAAAAGAAAAAAATAATTTGTAATCTAAATCCAATTCCCTTATTGCTGTAATTGAAAATAACATTTATAGTGCAGCTTGGCTGTGCTTTAGAAAAGAAGCCGCTATATAGACATTTTAAAAATGGTCAGAAAGATTACAGTCTACAGGACATATTTATTTATTCATTCATTTTAGCATTCAATTTCTAATTCCAGTTGTAATTAGAGTCTTTATTTTTAACTGTGGTATATTTCTGCAAGTTTACCAGAGCAGTAGCTCTTCTTTAGGCTGATGGACTACTCAAAATGAAAGGGGATTTTTTCCTTTGCCTTTCTATATTTCTACAGTAAAAATCCCATATTTTAACTACTGTAAATAATGTTGTTTATACTCAAATCTTCTGAAATAAATAGAAAGCACTGAGGCCTGAGAACACTTTCTAAAATTTGAGGTGCTGTGGTATTGCAATTGTCAGATAATGTGGATGGCATATTGTGTCGAAAAACAATGAGGAAAGTATCATTCATCTTCATAATCTCATGCTTCAGGGAATAAATGGACCGCTGCATGGGTCAGGAAAGAATATTTTTCCTGTTTATCTAGCATTACACAATTGGCTGGGTATGTTATGTTTCTCTTCTCTTCCGCTTAAGGTAGAGATCACTGGAAATGCTCTAATGCCATTGTATAAATCAATGGTGTATCCTCTTTGCCTTTGGTGTTTTAATGCAGAATTATCTAGCTAGATGCAGTATGGTGGACACAGGTGAATAGAACCAAAGAGAGGATTTCTGTATCATGAGAGATTTAAAAGAAAATAACCGTTCAGTTTAAGGAGGAGGGGCGTCCTGGCAAACTTGCCTAAAATGATCTAGAAACTAGCATGGAAAGAGTTAAGGAGAAACTGGTGGGACAATTATATCAAATGCAAAGGGTTAAAGTTATCTTAGTTTACTTAATTTGAAAGTTTTCACAATGACTTCTGTAACATGGGTTTGTAAAACTGGATTGATCCCTGGAATAGCCCAGCCCCAAAGAGGATGATTTGGGAATATGTGTACCAGTATTTTGGGGGGCTCAGCAGGTATCTATGCTTGTGGGCAATTTTAAATCATATTTTAAATGAAGAATAAAAATAATAGAAATAAAATATAAAAATTAAAATTAATACAACATATCCACCATATTTTGAGTCTATATTCAGTATAGTACATGTTGTTGAAAACAACTAATTTGCCAGAAATAAGGACGAATCATGGGTGGGATACCCATATGGCTTCCTGATTCATAGCAATCTGAGAGGAGGAACTCTGCACTGAATGAAGCTTTCAACTTGACTTTGGCAGTTTCACACACAGAATAGTGCTGTAACCATCAGGAAACAAAATGATAGTAACTATCAGACACATTTTCCTTCCTTGAAAAGCTTACATTTATATTTGAAAATGGACATTGGGATATAATTCCTATTAGTGAATATGTGCAAGAGGATTTGACTGAAACCTTGAAAATCACCATGAAATAGCTTAGTTATCAACTGATCAGATCTAGTAGAAATATAATAATTTACATGAAAAATATAGTAACTGAGGTACTGTAAATGCTTCTCTAATATTTGGAACTTCTGATGTTCCAAAAGCCACTAGTGGAGAGCCTTGTAGCTATTGAAAATGTAGACTTCTATTTTACTAATCAAGTTTGTGGTAGAGTACCATATTTCCTTGAATATAAGATTACTCTGAATGCAAGATGACCTAAGTAGATTCTATATATGGAAAACTGATACATTTAGAATTTTTTTCAAGTATACAATCTAATTGTTGGAGGTTTGTCTTGAATTTGCCCCCTTCCACTGCTACAGCAGGGAAAATAATTTTGAGAAGATCAAGCAGTCCCATTGCCTGCTGCCCCTTAACTTCTTCCCCCTGCATCCCCTTTCCCCCTTCCTTACTGTCAAGCCCTGCTTTCCCTGAGCACATGGAAGTGAGGGATATATTTAAAAACACAAGGCATGTCTACACAAGATGCTTTATTGTGCAGCAGCCTAATTTGCTGTGCAGTAAAGCAGCACTGTGTACACATGCACAGCAATTAGCATGCAGTAGACTAATTTACTGTTCTGTCAGACAGTCCTGTCAGATACAAGTGGTATCTGGCAGTGAAGTTAATTACTGTGCTTAAAAGCATGTGTAGATGGTGACATTGGGGTTATTTTACTCCAGCTCTGGAGCCAGAGTATTTTCAGTAGCATTAACTGCACAGGCAGATGAGCCCCCACTGGGTGTATCTACACATCCATTAGATCAGGAAGCAGTTTACTCATGAATAAACTACTTGAGAGTAAATGCTCCTGGGCAGGCTTCTACATGTGTAGGGAAATGGAAGCAGATTTGCTGCTAATGGTAACAGACTGCTCTCACTTCCTGCAATGGGCCCCTGCCATCACCAGGGGGAGCTCTAGGTGGGCAGGGAGCACTGGGCCAGGAGACGGCTGTCTCCTGGCCAGGACTGGGACATTGGTACCTGCTTCCATGGGGCTCCCTGCTGCCATGACAGGGACAATGTTCCCTTGCCCTGGCATTAGAGAGCTTCCAGTCATGGCTCCATGATCAGGGCAGGGGACTTGGAAAGGGCTGCAAGGGGGGGCAGAACCTAGCCTCCTGCTCCAATCTGCTGGTGGGGCAGGTAGCAGAAACCCCCAGCTGGATGGGGATTCTCTGCCCATCTGGGGGCTTGCTACTAGCTGCCCCACTGGTATTCCATAAGACACACTGTTAAGTAGCACTTACATATATATAGACCTACCAAATTCATGGCAGAAGTGGGCTGCACAGTGCCTCCTTTAATCTTGCAGGTTCCCTTGTGCACCTCTGCCCCCTGCTACTGATTGGTGGAGGGGCCACTTCACTTGCTCCAGATTGGCAAGGAGGCAAAAATGAGGGCTTTAGATATGGTGCCATTTTTGCTGTTCACTGTTCGCCATTCACTCCTGATTAGCGTGGCAATGAAAACTGTGGTTTTTAAATATGGCACAGTCTCCTGCTACTGATTGCTTGAGGGGCCCTGGAGCCTCCCTCCTCCCACTCACTGCTGACCATCTGGGAGGCAAAAACGGTGCCATATTTAAAACTGTTGTTTTCGTCTGCATCCTGAGCGGGAGCGAAGAGTGAGTGCCCAGGTCCCTTTACCAATCAGCAACAGGGGCGGGGGAGGGTGCAGGGAAACCTGCAATATTAAAGGAACTGCCATGCATCCCACTTCTGCTGTGAATTCAGTAGATTCCTACTTGTATATCATACAAACTATTCATGATAATTGAAAACCAAAAGCTTCATGACTTACCCTGTAGTTCATTGGGCTAGGCCTCAGCAGAGTCAACAGTATTTTAAGCCATGATGACCCCAGAGCTCAACAGTACTCAGTATGTGTATGCCCTCCAGATTCCACACAGCCCCCTCCCTGGCCACACACACAAAGGATCCATGTTTTAATTAGTGCCCTACTCATGACTGGAACTGTGTGTTCTTGTCAAGAGTTCTGGGATCCTCCAAAAATTTAAATGCAGATGAGGTGCAAGGCAAGTTGAGCTAGTGGATGTTGGTCATGGTGGATATGGCCACACTGTATATGCAACAGGCTTAGAGAGGGGTCAGTAGATGGATTCTTAGTGAACTGTTTGGGGTCCCATTTGAAGCTGTTTGGCTTGTATGTAAGGCTGATGAAGAAACAGAAATCACTGAAAATGGTAAATAATTGAACAGTGAAGAGGAAGTTGAAATGTATTCAGTGTATTGACTCACCATGACTAGAAAAAGAGTTATCACTGAGGGGCACTGCCCTATTTTATTCAGATAGGCTTCCCTAATCTGCAGGCTGACATGAGTTGATTTACAGAACCGGAGCGTGCTCCATCCACTCCATGCATTGACCTGGTATTGCAGTACTTCCAGGACCGGTGCAAAAAAACAGGAAAAAAAAAAAAAAACTTTCAGGGATCATTTCTATAGTTGGTAACTATATTGAGCAGATTCTTTTTGGTGTTGGTTGGTGGAACCGGAGCGTGCTTCATCCACTCCATGCATTGACCTGGTATTGCAGTGCTTCCAGGACCAGTGCAAAAAAAAAAATAAAAAAATAAAAAAAATAATTCTCAGTCTGTGGACCAAAAGTAGGATCAGATCTGGCTTGAAGGCTTAGGAAGAATTGGAGAAGCAGTGGCAGTAATGACAGCAGCAACATTTGGAATGGTTGCTAGGTATGAGATGGGATGGACTACACCTGGTGTAGTCCCACATGGGTGTTTAAGGAGTGGGATTTACTTCACCCTAAAGTGGAGCGGTGTTTCTCTGGTGGAGAACAATGAATGAGAGGAGAGAGAAAGAAGCAGTTCTGTATGAGGACTTCTGAAGAGCGAGGGTTTTGTTTGCATGTTTTGAAGCTAGAGATGATGTGGCAGGCTGATACTACAGGGAAAGCTGAAGGTTTGGGTGCTTGGTATTAATTGCCTAATACAGATGCCAAGTGACATGGACTGGGAGGTAATGTTTAGGGATGGGATGGCATACCAAAAATTCTGGGAGACCTATAAGAAATGTCAGGAAGACCTTGTTCTGGCACATTTTCATTTTGGGTGTTATTGAGGATGCCCAAGATAGAGTAGTCACAATTAAGATGTATACAGAGTTTATTGAAGAGCAGGATATAAGATTTTTGCCTATTGAGGCATAGCCAGAGAGTGGAGAATGAAGACAAAGCTCAATATCCAGACAAGATATGGACTAGGGCCTGGACAGCCCAGGTATTACTGTGGGCAGAATGAGTAGGGGCAGGTGGGATACAGCTCCTGTCTCAGGGAATCACCATAGGGCCCTGTAAAGGACTGATGATTTACTATGGACAGCTGGATTTATGCTTGAAGTGCAAGGAGAAGTGGCATTTGTAATTGCCTGCCCATACAAGATTTGCAAGGATTGTGGACAGAATGATCATGGGGTGCAAGCCTGTAAGAATGATTGGAAGTGTAATTTGTGAAGAGAATCCTAATGGTTCTTCACCTGCCCCATATCATTTGCAAATGCAGTCAAAAGTAGACAAGGTGGGGAGAATACAGTAGGGGAAGGTGGGCAGGGGGAGGTATTGCAGGGTGCATAGATGAGGGAAGAAGAAGTAGATGAGGCATGGGAAAATAATAGGCCAGAAAGCAAGGCAGAGATGGGACTCATAGAGGAGGAGTCAGGAGGAATAGAGAAGGAGATGAAAAAGGGAATGGGAATGGGGAAGAAGGGAGGACAGGGGAATATATAGAGACAAAATGGGGGATGAAAGTAAGAGGTGGGGACAAGTGCAATAGAGAAAATAGAGTGAGGGAAAGGGTCAGAGGGAAGTTGGAAGGATGGAACAGAAGAAATATGGTAAGGTAGAATGGAGGTTAGAAGGGTTGATGAGTGTAGGGAGTGGGGGAAGAAAGGAAAGGAGAGGGAGAGAAAAGATAAAGATATGGAGTGGTCTGGAGGACACATGGAGCAGAAACTGGAGTGCCAGGTGTTTGAGAGGAGGTGGAGATGCAGGAGGAAAGAAATGGAGATGAATAGACAGTAGGAGTTCCCCCTCAAGTCCCCTGCCTGACCCATTCCAAGTCCTGCAATGCTCAAGCTTGTTGGGACCTGCAGAGGAAAGCCAAAGACTTGCCAGGGTAGAGTTCCTACAGGAAGGCAAAAAACAAAGTTTGTTATGTTCAATGGATATGGTGAAAGGAGAAGGAAGGATTGGTTTTGAGTCTGGAATCAGAAGTGGAGTCATATTCAGACCAAGACCTCAGTGCATAGATTAGTCTTGAAGGGTTGTAAGCAATATCTTAGATAAAATGATTATTATGCTCATAATGAAAGGGGCATTCCCAGCCATGTGAAATAGCTGGGATGAGCCAGTATGTGGACTAGATGAAAGCAGATGTAATATGTAGTATGGGATATCGAGACAAGGAGAATAAAAACCTCATAGGAAGATGGGACCATGGCCCATCTATGTGGTTCGGCAGTAATAAGCATGAGAAGTGGGCAGCAGGTATGGCAGCACTAATTAAAGATCCACAGCTGTGACAAATAAGCTGTCAGGGGATAATTGGGGAAAGAGTATTGCAGGAAGGGAGGGGAAAGGCTTAGAATACTGAACATTTATGCACCGGCACAATGGGACGTATGCTGTACCCTCTTGGAGAAACTGACAGTCTGTCTACCAGGACTATTTACCCTTATATTGGTTGGAAATTTTAATTGCATATTGGAGGTAGGAGGGGAATAGGACAGGAACTAATGCCACAGGATTAGGTAGGTCCTTACAGATGGTAGTGGAGCATAAATTACAGGACACCCAAAAGACAGTGCCTGGATTTGAAAGTAGGTTTACTGGAGTAGATGTGGTGGGCTGCTCATGGTTCTTCATAGGCTTCATTTTTAAGTTTAAGCAGCAGAGAGAATGCTGGTCATTGTCTTGAACCACCTGCTACTGAGGACGACGTTGGAACAGGAGAGCAAGGAATGTCAGGCAGAGGACAGTGGAAGTTAAATATGAGACTACTGAAAGATGAACAAGTGTGCAAATATGAAGAATGGGGGGTAATTAAAGGAGTGTATATAAGTGGAAACGTGTGAAGATGTTAAAGCAAGCAAGCAAGCATTTTTTCAGAATGTGGGAAAAAGAAAGCCTGAGAAAAGTGGAAGAGGTGTACAAGACTGCAGTGGATAATGCAGCTTCTGTGGGAAAAGGGATTTCCTGGTAGCAGAGGAAATTAGAGACACAAAGAACCTATTGAAGAAGCAGTTTAGAAGAGAAAGGACAGAGAAACATCTTTCTCAAAGGCCTCCTATGAGAGGAAAGAGAAAATAGTCCTTCTACTTTGGTTGGAGGAAAAGAGAAGAAATGATAATAGCAGTGCAGGATGAAAGGGAAATGCAGCCAACAAAGATTGAAGATATGCTGAGTGCGGTGAAGGAATTTTACCAAAATTTAAAAGTCAGGAGACAATTACATCAGAAAGCCCTTGACTGGGGAAAATAAGAGAGCAGCTGAAAAACACATGGACATTGGAAGGATTATGGGAGGCAACCCAAACCTTAAAGACAGGAAATGACCCACAGAATGATGGACTCCCAGCAGAATTTTACAGAACTTTTGTGGACATACTAAGCCTAGAGTATCTGGAGAGGGAGCAGCTAGGAGCAGTTGTGAGCATACAGGAATACAAGAGACCCTTGCCTTTCGTGGAGGATATGTTCTGGAGATCCCTGCGAATGGCAAAATATGCGAATACTGCACTGCATTCATGAACATCATCTGCCTGGCAGCAGCAGCAAGCACGGAGCTCCCGCAGATGCCGCCAGCATTGTAACAAGGTGAATATTCGCGATGCGTGGAGGTCCCACCAAAGGTTTTAAGTTGGACTGAGACTTTATGCAAAGAATCATGGTGCAGGATAGGTGTGAATGGTCATATGGAAGAAGTTAAGGTCAGATCAGGCATGAGACAGGGACACCCGTTATTGCCACTTCTATTCATCTGTGCCATCAAGCCACTGATGCAGAGGATCAGGACAGATTGCATGATTTGAGGGCATGCGAATCCCCAGAGGAAAGGGCATACAAGCAAAATGCATATTGCACGTAGTGTCTTAGCAGTGTGTCCCTAGAATGGGTGATAAGCAGAAAAAAATCCCCAATCTTAATATTAAAAAAGTAACCCAATAGCCACATTTTTCCATGACTAAAATCAAACTCTCTCTAGATATAGATATACTACATTTTAATACGGAAAATAGGGATTTTTTTAAAAAACAGGATCCCTGGTAATAAGATGTACAAATGAACATGAAATATGAAATAAATATGAACAAGCATCTGGGACAAAACTAAGCTAAGTGCCTGGGAGTGGGGAAGATGGAAGGAATGGAAAAACATGGTTGTAAGTCACAATGGCTCATGTCAAGATATTGGGAGTGGAGGTGAATGAACAACTCAGAGGTGAGGTGGCTTGGAAAAAAATGAAAAGGAAGGTGAAACAAAAACTGAAGAGCTGGTACAATCACAAGCTGTCAATGGGAGTATGGGTAAATATAATTAAGGTGGTATGCCCAATCATATTGTATGTAAGTGTGGTATTTCCTCCTTGGTCCACCATGTATAGTCCCAGATCAGTTTTATGTTTGTTAAACATGTCAGCCAATGCTGCAGAGGATAAAAGGGAGCACCAAATGGGTTGGGTTTGTCCAATATTATTCAGGGAAGTTATTGCCTAAATATAATGTATATAAAAGATCACTCCCATGGCCCTGGGCCTGGACAATGTCACCAATGCATGAGACGATTGTAAAATTTGTGAATTGGTATGGAACAATTACCAAAATTAACAAAACGATTAACAATTAAAAAAACAAGAAGCAATGGGTTCAAGTTGCAGCAAGGGGAGTTTAGGTTAGATATTAGGAAGAACTTTCTCACTAGGAGTGTAGTAAAGCACTGGAACAGGTTACCCAGAGAAAAACTGGTGGAATCTCTATTCTTGGAGGTTTTTAAGACCCAGATAGACAAAACCTTGGGTGGGATGATATTGTTGGGGATAGTCCTGCTTTGAGCAGGGGGTTGGACTAGATGACAGCCTGAGGTCCCTTCCAACCCTAATTTTCTATTATTCTAATAGCTGCAACAGAGTTCATGAGCCACAAAAAAATCAACTCCTGGGTTAGGGAAAAGGAAACTGTATCCCTAGTAGGGAGGCTCAGAGTGGAAGAAGCATGAACAATTTGGAAGCGGGTGTTTAACCAAAGCTTATAGAAGCTGCATGTGTACTTTGGTTGACTGCTAGTACCTCTGATTGTTCTGATATGGGCCCTTCATTACAGCTGGGGACTGTGTAGAATAGTGAAATGCCCCAGACAAATGTGCCACAGGGAAGAAAGCATATGGCATGTGATGTGTGAGCGTCAGTTTGCTAGAACAGTCTGGGGGAAGGCAGAGAAACTCCTACAGTGGCTGGATGCTAAAAGCCAACTTACACTAGAAGCCGTTCTGTGCAGACTATGGGCCAAGACTCAGAGGAAGGACAGACGAAGAGTATGAGAAGCTGTAGTGAGCTTTCATGTAGAATTGTGGAAGGAAAGAAGTGTACCAGTCTTGAAACAAGTAGAACTTTCTGCAGGAGATACCATGCATTTGGGCTTGAGTGATCTAAGATGGTGTTGTGGGAGAGACACAAGAGAATTAGGTAAGGTGAGGGCAATGAATTTACGGAAAAAAGAAGAATGGAAATACCTAATAGATCTAGGAGTATGAAAAAAATGATGTGATGTAAGAGACAGCACATCTAAGACAGGCTATGGCCACAAGCTGGGGGTTGGCTAGGGAAAAGGTCTGATAGGGGCTAAGACGAGACAGACGGGATAAGGGGTGACACACATTAATGGACAAGCCTGGAAGGCAATAGGGAATAACACGATATTAGGAAACAGAAATGTCCAGGCCCCTGAATTAATGAGAATTTAGGGAGGGAGGGAATCATTGGATAACGTAAAAATGTTCTATGGTTTGTTGGTCTTATTTGTTGAAGTTTTGGAAGTGGATGGAAGTATATTTTAATTTTTGATATCTTATTGTTTCACTGCTCATTTCCCTAAAACAGCATAGTGAAGTCCTGACCCTTGACTTTGAGTACTACAATGATTTATAATGTTAATAATTATTAGTTCATTGTGGGATGTATAACATGAAGCATCTGTTTTAAAAAAAAGGAAATATTTTAGTCTGAACACTCTTCCTGACATGAGGATGGCTTTTTCATCCACTTGGTAGAGACAACAAATCTTCCTTCACTTCAACAATATCCATTAGACTGATTGTTTTGGTCTTGGAATGAAAACCTGACCCAAATGAATTCAATGTCCAAACTCACTGTCTTCATTCAGACATATATTAACAATTACTAATACCTTATAGAATATTACAATAACATTGCATTATTTATATAAGTAAACACGTTCATTTACCATGTCCATACAACTAATGGTTGTTATTCTAAAGTGTTATTCTGTTTAGGCTCATATATTCTCCAGGTGGCAGAAGACCTCCCTGAAAAAAATCTCAATTATCTGGCTCACAGAAACCATCATATCTCAAAGCTTAGTGAGTTGGCAGAATGATTGTAAGATTGATCAAGCATACCTCACTGTAAATTGTGTTGTATGGGCTCCCACTGAGAATACAAACACCTAGGACAAAGATATTGATAGCTATTCTAAAAAATGTTCAGAAACATGGATGAATTACAACTTCACACCTATCCCTCTGTATCAGCCAGATAGTTACCAGACTGGAGCAACCTATATTTATACCAATTTAGTAGAGACCCTGGAGTTCATGTATGCACTGTGGTCACATCCACACAAGTGTGGACATTTTGTTCCTGGGTGTGTGCCACTGCTAGTTGTTCCCAGGGAATGCCTGTGCCACACGCCCTATACACTGGCCCCAGCCAGGTTCTGCTGGGTTTTTTTGTTTTTGTGCTGATATCCAGGAATCAAACCCCCCCCCCCCACTTCCTCGTCTCCCCTGCACTCTGCTTTCTTGCACCACAAAAAAAATAAAAATAAAATAAAAAGTAGAGTGGTGCATGTGGAGGCAGCATGGACTGCTCAAAACTGGAGCCTGGCCGGCCAGAACTACACTCTGGCTGCTGGCCAGGCTCCGAGCAGTGGGACTGCTGCATCTGCAGCCCATGGAGGCCCCTATAGCCCTGGGTAAGGCTGCTGGGCCCAGCCCAGTACTGGCCCCAGTCTACCCTATCTCACCCAGGACAACCTGCCATGCTCAGAGGGCACATGGCACAGGCATTCCCCTGAAAGAGCTAGTGGTGGCACAATGTGAGAACCAAGTGTCCATGCTTATGTGGACATGGTCTGTGAGTGCCTAGGTAGTCTTTGCACCACACTTACTGGTATCCATCTGTAGAGCACATGCAGAGCTGATGCACGGAGCCAGTAAAAGGAACCCAAAAGATAGGGTTGTCAAGCCAATCGACTTACCTTTCAGGTGATCTCAGTTGACTTCATTGTTTCTGGATAATGTAGAAATGGAACTAGCTTCACTTTCACTTTCCTTCCACGGATCACAACCTTGACAGGGCAGAGAGACTTGTATGAAACAACGTTGCCACTTCCTGTTCCTGGCAAGTCTTTAGAAAAGTTCATCAAGTTGGTGTAAAACCTTTCTTTATGAATGTTCATTGTCCAGTGAGCATTAAAAATTAACTTGATTGTGTGTTTGCTAGAGGCATTTGTACCAGCAATGCACTGGTTCATATAGTTGACAATCCTTATGTGATAGACTTTTTTTTTAAATGGTGTCCAATTTACAAAGTTCCAGGCAGAAAACAGTTTGAGGGAAGTCTCCTAAATGTTGACCTCTCCAGCATCTGATGATTAATATAAGGGTATTGTCAGCTTCATGGTAACAACTCCAAAGCGAGTTGTTTCAATGTACAACTGAGCATGATCACACAGCCCCAATATATTGCTGATCATTTAAAAACATAAACATAAGGTCGTTTTAATTGTGATTGGCAATACTGCTATTATGAAAGCTGCTTAGGTAGTTGATAAATGAGTATCCGCACCTTTTGTGTCCTGGATATGCTGCCCATGTGATGCAACACTTTATTTGTGATGTTCAAGATCTGTCAGTTTTTTTCATTACATGTATCAAAACTGAAAGGTATTGTCATTTTTTTTTTTTATAAATAGATACCGATATTTCAGCATCTTTTAGACACACCCTTGAATCCACACCAAGTCTTGTGGTATTTGATAGGGATCCTTTATTAAAGCTCTCAAAGATCTTCAAACATGCAAAAAGGTACTTCAGTCAGCTTCTTTTGAAGGAGTAGTGTCCAGGTGTTACCCCTGAATCTGGACTGAAAGCATTGATGAGGAGGTCTTTATTTCACTACAGCTCAGTTGTTTTCATGTTCTGGATCATCTTGTCTGATACCAAGAATGAGATTCTGATCACTGAGAACCTTATTTGAAAGCATAATGAACAAAGTCTACTTAAAATTGAAGAGAAGAAAATAATAAATAAAATTATATCTCAGGAAAATCAAGCAATCTCTCCTATACCTAGAGTGACCTTTCCAAGGCCACATTTCCAAGGTCATAACTTTTCTGATCATAAATTCAATTCAGCTTTCAGCCTTATAATTACTGTTGCAATTTCTGAAGTATATACAACTAAACAAACATTCTAGCTGAGGTTGTGAATTACAAAGTAAGAATTAGCCCATTCAGTCATAAAACAATGTGGAATGCAGTCCCAGCAGTTGAAATTAAAACGGCTTTCTCCTTCATCATGGTGGAAAAGGTTGTGTCCTACTTGTAGTCTGGCTATAGTGTCAGAATTTTTTTTACCACTTCTGTGTTACAACATACAGTAATATGGGATCCATTCCAAAACCAGAAATAGCTTCCACTGCTGGAAAGTTGGTAACCATATATTACAATTTTAAGACTAGAAAAGAAAATGGAAGTTGAAGTGTTAACTCAACATGCAGATGAAGATGAAGGAATACAGATGATGATGATGTGCATAAAGCTGATGAAGGTAATACCAAATAAAATCTTGGTCTGCTACCTATTTAGCATAAAAAAACTGGTATTTGTTTTTATAGTTTCTACCTAAATTTTATTCTGTTTAGCTAAGGAGAAGAACTGTTTGGTCTTGAATATTGTCACATTGGGCATGTTTACACATGCTAATGCACAGTAGCCTATTTTACTGCACATTAAAGCATCATGTAAAAACATGCTATTACACTAATGCATAGTAAAATAGGCAACTGCACATTAAGCATCATCTAAAAAACAACATTAATTTGAGCTATTGAACATTAGGGCAGCCACACTGGAGGTACTAAATGTAATGAACATTAGGAAAAGCCTATTAATGCACATGTAAAGGCTCCCATTTATACTTATCTAATATGGTTAGTTATAACAATTCATTAACATTTTCAGAATTTAATTTCACTGGTTGACAATGAATGACCTTTAACTAACTTTTCAAAAATTAACATAATTTTCTAACCTTTTGAGGGATAAAATCTCTCCCTACAGTTCTAAGAAAATTAATTCTTAAAATACTTGACCCTTAATTCATACTGTATGACCCATCAGTTACCGAAGTTTTGTTTTGTTTTCTGGTTGTTGTTTTTTGTGTTTTTGACCAAATTCCAAACCCTACCCAAAAAAGCTGAAAAGGAGCTGTCATATCCTTGTCACTGTTACCTTCTGCATGCACCAGTAGGTCTAAGGTCAGCAAAAAAAGGACTTCACTCTGTTATAGATATAGCAAGGACTACCACTGTGTGTACTCCATTACAGTTCCTAGAGGCATTGTGTTTGCCTGCAGCACAATACCTCTGGGACCTCCACTGGAGCAGGTGTATCACAGTATACCTCATGCAATAGATGGTTGTTTTCATAGTGTGCTCTAATCCTAAGAGCCTGGAAAAAGTAGTCCTTAAGGTGTTATTTTTCACCTGGCCCACTGTATCCCAAATGTAACAGTCCAGAAATATAAGAAAGCAGCTGTACTTTTTCCTTCTTTCTGAGCCATTGAATCTGATAGAGAATGAGGCACCAGTAATAACAATGGGAATCTGTAAATGTGTCAGTAATCTGTATATTGTTCAATGTGCATGTTCCTAAAAGTTAACTTGAAAAATTCTCTATATATTCATGCAATACTGGGTGGACGGGTGACCCACCGAGAGTGTGTGTTTCAGGTGTCCTCCTGAAATGGGAGGACTTTGTAGATGTTTGTTATGATTAGACTACTGATAAGCGAATGTCATTTAAGCATGATTATCAAAGGTTGTTTACATTTGAAATATTATCACACTTTCACCATGAAATGGTTGTTGCTAATGTAGGTTGTTGTGTACCACGGTTAACCACGGTTGCTTTTATAAGGCTGCTTTCTTTCCATCCATAGCTGTAAAAATGAGAAACGAGCATAGTTCTCCTTAATGGAAGCATCCAGTATTTTTTTTTTCCTCAGGAAGGAGTTCAGACAGTCATCAAATGGTTCTCTGGCACACTGCAATCTGTGTAATGAAGCAAAATGCCCATTTGGAGGACTGGTAGAAAGAAAAAGGAAAAGGAAGAATTGCTTTATTCTGAGACCTTTGGCTCAGACAAGCTGGAAATGGTAACTTTGCACCTCTTTTCATTCTTAGCTGTTAGTGGGTGTTCGCATTAGGAGACCTGCTGTAGTAATAGCTTATTATTTGTCCTTTCTCTTTCAAGTAGTTATATGGAGAAGCACTGCAGCAACCCATGTAAATGTGTTAGTTGCCTTGATCTTCAAGTACAACAAAACTCCCACGAGAATGAAAATAAAAACAAGGCCTAGAGAGCTCCAATATGGAGACAACTCAAGATTTTATTTCTCCTTATGCCATGTTTGCACAGTAAAGTTACAGTGCCCAGTAAAAGCACCCTCAAACACCACACACAGTCCTGGCCTTCTAGAGTGAAAGCACTGTGGCTGTTCATACAACACCATTGGTAGGCTGATGGTTAATGAACATTGCCATTTAGCTGTTCTATCTGGCATACCTGAAATGGTGTGCAGACGTGGCTGCATTGCATCTGATTTAGGAGGTCTTTAAACATGGTTTTTGTGATTGTGAAAACACTGACAGTTTAGAGCAGGGCCGTCCAATGGTGGCCCACAAGTGGTGGCAGACGGCAGAACAAGGGGTAATGTTTTCAAGTTGCAGCAAGGGAAGTTTAGGTTAGATACTAGAAAGAAACTTTCTCATGAGAAAGGTAGTAAAGCACTGGACCAGGTTACCCAGAGAAGTGGTAATAACCTCCAAGGGTGAAGATTCTAAGACCCTGAAATTTTAAAGCCTTGGCTGGGATGATCTAGTTGGGGAAGGTCCTGCTTTGAGCAGGGGGTTAGACTAGATGACCTCCTGGGGTCCCTTCAAAGCCTGATTTTCTAAGACTCTATGATTCTAAGTCACATGTGACTCATCGGGGTAAAATTGTGGCCCTTGGGTTCCTTCTGTGCTGCTACTCCCCTGCCTCTATTGCTCAGTTGCAACAGAAGGTGGGGGCTTTGGGCTCTTCCTCCTTCCTATGGCTGCTGTGTCCTGCAGCATGTAGCTGAAAGAGCAGAGGGTGAGTCCAGGCTGTGCAGGCCCATGGTGCAATTAGGGAGGAGCAAGGGCCCACACAGGTTCATACTGGTATGAGGTATGACTGAAGGGACTTCCACACAGCCCAGGGTCCTGTGGCTTACTCTGTTGTGGCCTGTGTGGTATGCAGCTCCTGGCTTCTTGGAGGATTTAATGACAATTTAGATGTCATGGTAGATGTCCTGTCCCCATTAATTCACTGGAATGAATAATAATTACCAAATTCTGGAGTTTTCCCTGAGGCAGCATTCAATTATGTCTCACAAAATCTGGCCTCATATACTTAGTGCAAAGAAGTGGTATCCTTTTTCAGGATAATCCTGTGAATGGGTTATCACCTTTATCACATTGCTATTTTGAATCTGAAATGTTTTATTAAATGCTTTGCTTTGAACCTACTGTTCAAGTAAAGAGTCAAAAGTAGCATAGTTCAGCCATTGACACAAGTGTCTTATTTTTGGATAAGTTTGGCTGAAATTAAATTTAACTGTAACCACAGTCATCTATTTCTTGTTTTATTGACATCCTAAAGAGTGCTGACATCCAGTCAGGTCTTATAGATCCTGAAAGAGATTATCAAACCAGTTTTCCTAGCCCAGCACTACAGATAGCTTTTGAGAGAATACAGAACACCACCATCCATTCAGCATCACAAAGCTTAGATGTCCTCATCTGATTACACTTAATAACCTGCAGGCATCTCAGTTAAGCAAATTACTATCCCAATTAAGCTGCAGTTCTTGATGTTAAGTATCATTAGGTTTAATTCAGTTCCCTGGGAAATGTCCCGATTAAGGCTCTTTCCCGATTTGTTGCTGTGTAATGTAGTAGTTGAGGAGCAGAACTGAGAAGTAATAGGTTAAAGACATTTTCAATAACTTGAACATGTTCAGATTAACTAGTGCTGATGAAATTCATTGTAGTATTGTACTTAAGAAGCTAACAGAAGTGATATCACTCATGATACCAGAAAAAGATGTACAGTAATCCTAAAAAAAAATGTAAATTAAAAAACCCCTATAATATAGTGCCTGTTTTCTAGAAGAACATAAATGGTACCTAGTAGAATGAGAGATTCTTAGTTTATCAGAAATGAATTATTGTACAGTAACTACAATCCTAGTCTACCCTGCTTAATTTCTCTGAAGAAACTGATAATACGAAATTGTGGGTCGGGCTTCCTTCTCCTTGCTTTTTTTGGGACTGAGTCTTAAGGCTTAGCTGATGGTATGCTACAAAAGTAGGCGAATTAATGGTTTCAAGGACTTTTCCAGGGTGGATTAGAATTGCACTTACATGCCTACATTGGCTTGGACACCTAATAGATGGAACAGAATCTCAAACTTAGTGGCAACCCTGACAAAGTTGCAGAAGTTTACAGTAATAGTAAAAAGTAGTCTAGCCATAATATTGAGAATTGCTATGTCTTTTTCCCCTTAAAAAGGAGATTGTAAGTGCAGAGTTTTGTATCCAGTAAAACAAGTAGTTTAAGATGAACATTTTTGCCTTTCTTGCACTCACACCATACACACTTGGGTTATTTAAACTAGTCTATTTAAGTACCTTAAATCACAAAATATCATTAAAACTTGTTTTTATCAAATGTCTTACAAAACCTGGGCCAGGATCATCCCCCAGAAATTAGTTATGTTGTTCAGGGTTCTTTTTATCTGAGCGGGTACTTTTAAGACCCTCATTTATTCATAAATTCATAGATGTTAGGGGCTGGAAGAGACCTCTTGAGCTCATCAGGTCCTGCCCCCATGCATTTTGGCAGGAAAGACTGCTGGGGTCAGATGACCCTAGCTGGGTGAACGTCCAGATGTTTTTTGAAGATAGCCAGAGTAAGTGACTGTACCACCTCTGGGGGGAGTCTATTCAAGACCCTAGATACTCAAGTTGTAAAGAAGTTTTTCCTTATGTCTAATCTAAAGTGGGCTTCTAGCAATTTATGACTGTTAGTCCTAGTGTTCCCCTGGGGAACCCTGGTGAACAGATGTTCTCCCAGTCCCTGAGGTATGCCCCTTATAGGCTGCCACAAAGTCCCCTCTGAGTCTTCTCTTCTCCATGTCTCTCAGCCTCTCATTGTATGGCCTGCTCTCCAGACTTCTAACCATATGCATAACCCACCTTTGGACTATCTCAGGCCTCTCCACATCCTTCCTGAAGTGTGGTGCCCAGAACTGGATGCAGTACTCCAGCTGCAGCCTCATCAAGGCTGAGTAAAGTGGGAGGATGTCATCCTTAGTCTTGTTTGACATGCATCAGTAGATGCATGCCAGTGTTTTGTTTGCTTTGTCAGCTACAGCATCGTATTTATGGCTCATGTTCATTCTATGTACCTTATGTGCAGGTCTCCCCCAGATCTCTTTTGGTTGTGGTGCTAGAAAGTGTAGCACTGCCAAGCCTGTAAGCATATTGCAGGTTGTTTCTCCCCATGTGGAGCACCTTACCCTTCTTGGTGTTGACCATCATCAGGTTTTGATCCACCTGCCTTGTGAGCCTGTCCAAGTCAGACTGTATCCCCAGCCTATCCTCCAGCATGACCACAGTCCCCCATAATTTGGTGTCATCTGCAAACTTTGCCAGTCTACTTTTTATACTCAAATCCAAATCATTAATGAATATGTTAAAAAGCACTCATCCGAGTACTAAACCCTGAGGGACACTACTGGTCACCGAGTGATATGTTGTGGCAACTCTGGAATTACTCCAAGACTCTACTAATACATTGTTTTATTTTTTCAATATATCATTTCTATGGCATACCATCATCTTCCTAATGGCAATAAAAACAAATTGTGAAAACTTAGGTGCCTTAGTTCCTTTTTTAAGTTAGCCTCCAGAAGATTTTTTTGTTTTCTTCTCAAATTAATTTTTAGATAAATTGAAGAGTTTGAGTTGCTTGGCCATTCTCAAAATTCACTGTCAATACCTTCAGTTATTTACACAGAAAAAGAAAAAAAAGACTGTTTATACTGACCACAAGATGCTAACTGTGCAGTAGTGTAATTTGGCATGAACTGTGATGCGACACTTTTGCGTGGTAGTAACAAGCTACTGAACAGTCAGCACCACCTAAAAGTCATTTAGTGATGCTATTGTGCAGTAACTGCAGTTACTATGCAGTCATGTAGTTGTTTGACCCCAGTACTCTTTCCTGCCATGGCAGGGGGTCGGACTAGATGATCTACTCCGGTCCCTTCTGACCCTAGAAACTATGAAACTATGAAACCTGTATATACAAGTACTACATGACTGCATAGTAACAACTGCACATTCAGCATTTTGTGTAGATACAGCCACTGTGTACTATCCAGTTAGAGACTTAGTGTATCTTCAGCTTGCACACCAAAAAGGGATTTGAATATTCTAAAATAATAATGTCTGTAATAAGTCATCCTTGCTATATTTTAGCCTTCACTTTGTCTTAAGCCTTGTTGGAAAATTAGCATTCCTAGAGAATAGGCTTTACAGAGAATAATGGTACTTGAACCTGATGCTAAGATTACACAGTAAAAAATGTACTTCTGTAGTACATCAATGCATGCAATGGACTAGAATGCAATAATTTATCTTACGTAACAGATGTCAGTGGTTATATAAGCAATAAACTACTTGACACTTCCAGAAACGCATTGTCCAGTACCTAAGGTATAAATTCCAATGCAATTGCTGCTAGTTATAAAAATGTGAAAAGGCTGCCTGTAAAGCTACAAACACATTCCCTGGGAAATCTAAGCAATCTTAAACAATATTCCTTCTGAGAAAGCTAGTGCCAGGAAAAAAAAACACCCTGTATTTTGACTCATCATCACAACTTTCTGTGATATGTGACATCCAAGAAAGGTCATAATGCCCATCACTATAGCCTAACATTCAGGGTTCATAGCATGTACTGTGTTTGTGAACAGTATGCTAAGTTGGCAGTGAGAAGGGAATTGGTTGCTATGTAAACAGTTGACAGTCAAAATAACTCCTGATGCTTTATCCCCAAATATAAGTGACCAAATGTGCAAAGCTGTGCATGTGGGATCTATAGCTCACTTGTTTAGGAAGAACTGTAGAGCAGACAGTCCCAGGTGACATCCAGGCTTCAGCCTTTTCACTTTTCATCTTTAGTTACCTTCCCATGGTTTACTATTTTGTGAATATTTACAAAATAAATGTACTTTATTTTTTGTTCAGGATCCCTTGCTTGTCATTATCAAAACAAACAACCAAACAGAACATAGACACAGAGATACATTGTTGCATCCTATTTGTAAAATATCAATTTGGAAATACTTTTGTTCCTTTATTCATGATACATTCATCTGAACAGGGATGGTCCCAATAATTGCTGTACTTTAAATGAGAGAGAATTTTGGGAATACTGATATAGTTTTAAGGTAATTTGTCAGTTATGGGATAAGCCACATGTGCCCAATATTAAAAATCCACCAAGAATTTAAATAATGAAGCAATTTCAGACCCTTTCAAAGGGTACTCTAAGTAAATATATGGTACAGGAATAAATATCACACATTGAAAATAGCACTATTTGAAGACCATTATTGGGTAAAATGAAGTGTTGAGAAAGTACTTAAAATTTCATGTGCATACAACTGAGGGATGAGTAATTTGAACAGTGGACATACACAGTAGACATAAATTAAATGGAGACCTCCCTGATAGCTTGTATATTTTTAAAGATGTTTTGCCTAGTTATGTTTTTTCATAGATTTCATAGACACTGGGGGCTGGAAAGGACCTCATGAGATCATCATATCCAGCCGCACCGCTACAGGCAGGAAGTCAGCTGGGATCATGTGACCCCCAGCAAGGAATATATCCACCTGTGTTTTGAAAGAGTCCAGAGTAGGTTTTCACCATCTCTGGGGGGGAGTTTGTTCCAGACCCTGGGCACACGCACCATAAAGAACTTTTTCCTTATGTCTAGTCTAAATTGGCCTTCCTGGAGTTTATGGCTGTTAGACCTTGTTATCCCCTGGGGAGCTCTGGGAACTCCTCCCAGGTCCTGATGTACCCCCACTTATGTAGTTGTAGGCTGCCACCAAGTCCCCCGCTGAGCCTGCACTTCTCCCAACTGAAGAGTCCCAAGTCCCTCAGTCTCTCTCCTTGTACAGCCTTCTCTCCTTGCCTTGGATCATACAAGTGGCTCTCCTCTGGACTCTCTCAAGCTTTTTTAAATAAACATTTTGGATTGATCCATATTTTCAGTATGGAATTGTTAACAACATTTTAACCAGTCACCCAGTCACAGACAAGCAGCAGTGCCTTCCCCTAAACAATCATGTAATATTAATATAGTGAAAGCAAACACTTTGCAAAAAATCAGTTTAAAATCATGACCTGAAATTACTAGACAAATTCTTATAAATAGTGGGTAGATTCATAGAAATCAGGCTTGGTTCCCTGCTCATATGTTAAATATCAAGAGGCTAAAGGACTAATTCCCTTGCAGGAGGAATACTGTGATTGATGTTCAACAAATTCTCCTGTCAACAAAAAGGTTGTCAAATACAATATATACTTCCTGTCACTTAGTAGGCAAGATAGAGGTATGCTGTACAGACTAATTGAATCAGAGATGCATACGTTTCTGATTAATTGAGGTGTGGCTTATGTAATTGTTTCTGTACACTGCATCTGACTGGAGGGCCCGATAGTAATGTGGCAAGGCTACTTGTGTAGTAGCTCTGATAAAATACCACAATGTTGCAAACTCCAGAATAAGGTGAGTATAGGGTGCCTCAGATCCCTAGCCCCATTGCCTTGTATGTACTTCTTGGTTGGACAAAGGCTAAGGACATCACCCTGGCAGAAATGTGCCTTTGCTGAGGCATTAGGCAGTCAGCAGTAGTTCTTATCTGTTGCTCTCTGGCAAAAACTAGAGGCATCAAGGCTGATTGAACATCTGGACTTGGTCAGGCCTTTGGATTCTGTCTCAATGGTCTAAATGGGGAATTGTAAGTCTTGGGCAGCCTACACTTCTCCATACTCTTGCCTAGGCATATGCATCAAAGGTCTTGTTATGATGATTGCAGGCCTCCATACAAGTGAATTCATCAGGCACCTTACTAGACCTCTTATGTGTACATCATGATCCATAGGATCAACAGATGCCTACATCTTTGATTCAGTTAGCCTATAAGGTGCACCTCTACCTTGCCTTAGTCCGTAAGGCGCACCACTACTTTGCCTTCAGCCTGACTTCAGACTATTAAGGTTAACTACCTGTTCCTCATATGATTTACATTCCAGTATTCGCTTTAAACACATTAGTCAATTACAATTATGCATCAATGTAAAAAATAAATTTACCAACAAAAAAAATGTATTTATATATTTTAAATTTAACAAATACAAATGTCTTACAATTTGTGTGTGTATGTATTAGGTTATAGATAATAATTACACTGGTATACATACCAATATAATTCAGATGGTAGCATGGGTGCAATTATTTATAAATAAAGTTGCTGTAGACAAGAGTAACCTCACCTGGGATGTAGGATAAGATACAGCATTGTATTACTTCATACTCATAAAACTGAATCCACACTTGGTTATATCATTGTAATATTTCCATTAAAAAATCACAAGCTTAAATTTTTATTTAGATTTAAAGATATCTCTTCAAAAAAGACATCTCTTCAAATGCCCAGACAGACTCACATCTTAATACACAATAGAATAGGAGCAATAGTAATAAAGGAGTTATTTCTCAATAAATAAGCCATCTGGACAGTCTAGAACAACTCCTTTGCATCATGTCTTCCTGGTGGGCATATGCCGACAAAAAAGCCCATTAACATATTTTTATGTATAGCTGATGTAATTTTAAAAATAAATCTCTCACCAGATGAAAGTATCCAACATTATGAACATTTGCTAGCTTTCTTCATGTACAACATTTATACATCTCTGATTCAGTCCATAAGGTGCACTTCTAGTGACTGCTAATATTTATCCAAAGTACATAAAGTATAATGCCAATACCCAGCATAATAGCATGAATCCGAAGTGAAACACGAGTTGATTATGAGACAATGCTACACAAATTTACCTGTAAGATTGCATCAAAACAAAGTCAAGTCATAGAATCATAGAATCAAAGAGTCAGAAGGGACCTAGACAGATCATCTAGTCTGACCCCCTGCCATGGACAAGAAGGAGCACAGGGGGGTGGGAGGGGTCATAAGACCCCAGCCAGGTGCCTATCCAGTCTCCTCTTGAAGATCTTCAGGGAGGATGAGAGCACCACCTCTCTGGGAAGCCTATTCCAGGCTCTGGCCACCCTTACAGCGAAGTAGTTCTTCCTGATATCTAACCTAAACCTATCCTCCCTCAGCTTGTGGCCATTGTTCCTGGTGACTCCAAAGGGGG
This sequence comes from Crocodylus porosus, assembly GCF_001723895.1. Taxonomy (NCBI): domain Eukaryota; kingdom Metazoa; phylum Chordata; order Crocodylia; family Crocodylidae; genus Crocodylus; species Crocodylus porosus. The sequence goes on from NW_017728906.1 coordinate 98,381,177, forward strand.
CCCTAGTGAACAGACTTTCCCCGAGTCCCTGCTGGTGGCCCCTGATAAGGTTTTAGGCAGCCACAAGATCCCCCTCAGTCTCCTCTTACAGAAACTGAAGAGATTCAGGTCCCTCAGCCTGTACTCATAGGGCTGGCCACAGAAGCCCCCAACCATAC
>NW_017728906.1:98381724-98390220 GCF_001723895.1 Crocodylus porosus
CCTCTGGGTGTGCCCCTGGAGCCAGTTTGCCACCCAGTCAAGCTTGCTAAAGTTGCCCATGAAATCAGTTGCAAGCAAAACTAGTCTCGTAGTTCTTCTGATCATCTACCCTCATCCAACATAAGTTCCTGTCATTGAGGCCTCACTGAAGTTACTCAAACAAGGAAATAAAACTCTATCAGGATTAGTTTCTGCTCATATCCCTTGGGATTTGTTGGGTGACTTCACTGAGAAGAGAGACTGATGATATCACAAGATGTGAGGTTACCCTCATGAGAAAATATTTCCTGTAAAAATATTGTGAAAAAATCCCAATCCTCTAATTTTCATCTTGGAGGAATTAGGGATTCTCTAGGGGAGCAAAGGCTTTGATATTTAGACGGGTTCTTTTAAACAATGAGTTATTAAACTATCCAGAATAATGAAATGCATGCTTATTTAGTTGGCATCTGACATTGAGTTATCGCAAACTTTTGGTGGAAAAAATAATAAAAGGTGACCTAGACTCCCCATATATTTAGCTGAATCACAATTAAATCAGATTCATGATGTGGTCATCCTAAAGTGTGACAAAAGTATAATGTACAAAAATCTCAGAGTAAGCTGAACAGGTGGCTTAAATCTCTTTTTTTGCATTGCCTTGGTCTTTCTGCTGTTCCGTGTATGACTGTTCTACTTGCAGTGTGTTAGAGAAGACTGAAAACTGCTTTGATCCCCAGATGATTTAGGAGGAGAAAGCACCTGAGGAGGTTTAGACATGGTCTGGAAGCTGAACTCTTAGCTCTGTCCAGACTGAAGTATTTTTGTGCACATACACACCTATCAAATGTTTAAGAGCCTTTAGGGTTATGAACTACAGTGTCTAAGAAGAAGTTGAAGTACTTTAAGGATTAGGTGCTGCGTGAGTAGAGGCTTTCAGATTTGAAGTCAGGTGCCTAAGTCCTTTTTTGGATGCAGTCCTTAGCTGAAAAGATGTATTCTCATCAAATAAGCACCTTTGAGGCAAACTCAATTTAATCCATGCTATTTCTCCATTTTATGAAGGATGAGATTGAAGACTTGGTTTTAAACTCTGTAAAGCTGCAGCTCTTTGCATTATGCTGAATTCCTTGAACCTTCCCATATCTCACAAAGCTGCAATCACTATTCTTCTCTGCTGTAACATAACACTTGAGAGAACAGGACCCTGTAGCATAACACTTGAGAGAACAGGACCCTTTCCTGTGATTTGACTAGGCATACCAATTTTTTTTGCTTGAGAGTGGCTTTCTTGTTATCAGTCTTAGTCTTGTAGTAAATGAAAGGCACAAGGAAGTCTCACACAACTCAAACAGTAATGAAAGCATGGTTCATATCAATTTCTGCTCATTTTTCATGGGCAGTAGTATCAGTAAAATTACTACTCCTTATAAACTTTACTTTCCCATCTAATTGATTTGGTTCACCTACTTTTCTTATTTTAGCATGATTTCAGCATTAGCAAGTGTGCAATAATTCAGGGGCACTCACAGATGGAAATTTAATTTTAAGTTTAAATACTAAAAAATTAGCTCCTTGAATTTTTAATTATTCATCACTTTTGAAAAAGGAAGGCAATACCTGCTCATCTCTGTTTAACCACTGGTGTCAGTTTGTCACCCCACACCTTCCCACCCTATTTGTTCTATTGTGTTAGTGGTTTTATCCCTTGTCACTTTTATTAACACTGAAATGCTCTTCCTGAGATAATAGATCAGCCTACTATCTTCTCCTCATTTAAATGCGTTCTCAAGATGCATTAGTGTCTGTCTAATTAATCTATTTCGGGATTTACACTGTCATCTATTTTTATAATATCTGAACACCTTACATGTATAATTGATAGCAACAGATTTGTGATGGTTTCATTCATGTTTTGATGGCTACCAGGTATGAGAACATACAGAAATTCACTGACATATAATTTACAAATTTCTAGTGTATTCTATACTGTAGTTATTCATGCTATGCTGGATATCCCCATAATTTCACCCTACCTTAATCCTTCATACAATGTTCTTACAACCCTGTTGCATTTAAAATTCTCTAAAGATGGATTGTCAATACTTTGGATTGAAACTGTTTCTTGATTTGCATGACAACACACCTAGTTTAATTGTGGCGGTTCAAATAATAATAAAATAACAAAAGATTTAATTTTGATCTTAACTCATTCACTGAAAGTAACACATTCAGCATGGGAAAATAAATGACTCCTTGGGAACATCTACATGAGATGTTGATTGCACAGAAACCTGATACTACTGCACAGTAGCATCAGGTGGCAAAAACTGTGATACAATGCTACTGTGCAGTAGTATCAGGCTGCTGAGCAGTAGCTTCACAAAAAAGGCATTTGCTGAAGCGACTGCACAGTAACTCAAGTTACTGCACATTTATTACTTGTTTATACTTGTATAAATCTGTGATTTTTTTTAACTGAAATGTTACACTGACATAACTAAGCGTGGATTCAGTTATATGAGTATAAAGTCATATAGTGCTATATCTTATTCCCCATCCCAGATGAGGTTGCCCTTGTCTAAAGCAACTTTATTTACAAATAATTGCATCCATGGTACCATATGAATTATACTGACATGTATACCAGTATAATATTATCTATAACCAGATACAGTTTGTGTGTATTTAAGCCACTTGTTACATTTAAAATATATAAATGCATTGTGTTTTGTTGGTAAATTTATTTTTAAACAAGTATTAAATAAATGCACAGTAACCAGTACGCAGTAGAATCTTGTGTATGTGCAGCCCTTTCCTTGGAAATGTTTTGAGCTTCTTTTTCACTAGGCTGAGAGAGGAAGACAAATGTGTCCCATATGTAAATTATGAGAGTATTTTGCCTAGGCACTTGATCAATGTTTTATTTAGGCAGTAAGTTTTTGGTTCTGAGTAGTAGAATCTCCAAATTGAGTTACCTGTATGTTGTTATAATTTTCTTCTCGTGTTTGTTTGGTAGGTAGAGTTTAAAACTAAGTAGACTGCATTTGGGGTAAACAGAAGGAAATAACCTTTCTGATTTTTTGAGGGCCAAACTAAGGCATCATCGATACTTTTTTCATTGATACTTTTTTTTTTTATTCAGCAAATAGAAAGTGAGTGTTTTTTAGTGAGCTTAAATTTTAAAACAGCTACCAAGAGGAACAAACTATGAAGATGAAAAGAGAGAAAACAAAGGGAAAGGCAGGCTAACAATGAAATCAATGGGAAAATAAACTCTGACCTTGATTTCTTTCCCCATCTCTTCTATTGGTACTTGCCTATACACAGTTCCTTTTCTTGCTGAATAGGCAACCTAGCTACTTAGTTAATGTTAATGAGTTTCAATTCCAGTTCAGATGGTGCCTCTAGTCCAGTTTTTTTTTGGGGGGGGTAATATTTTGGCACTGGCACCTTGCAGCCTGAGGCTTTTCTGCTGTGGCTTAGACTGCAGCCGTTCCAAACACTGTATATGAGAGCAGCTGACTCCAGTGCAAACTGCAGCGGAGTTTGTTTCATCACACTAATAGCATGTGTAGATGTGCCTTTGAGTTTTCCTTTTACCTAGAGGCAACTATTTTTTAAAATAGTCCACTTCCTATGTCTAGAATGTCAGTGTTCCTTATATAGCAGCAATTCCTCTCCCACTTAGAAAACCAGTAAATGAAATGTAGTCTTCAGTGCACAGTGGGTTTTGAAGTATTATGTTCATTACTAACCGTCTAAGTTGCTTCATGATGTATTTAAAAAAGCCATTTACACTCCCTGATTCTTAAATGGTAACAATTTGCATCACAGAACTAGGGGTGTTACCTTTTTAATACACAATATTTGTGGCAATGTGAAATGAGTAGTGCTTGGAGCACTACTGGAGTCTATTGATATCAAACTGTCCCACATTAAATAGATGTAAGAAAAGCTCTTCTGAAGACCTAGTGCAATGAGATACTAATGTTTACTTTATATAAAAATATTGTTTCTCCCATTTTCATATGCCTCTGAAATAAACAATAGAAATCTTTGTATTGATTTCAGACAGAAAGTAGAGCCGGGTGGCACCTTAGGGCACCTATACACATGCCAGATGTCTACTCCAGCATGTGCTAATTAGCATGCATCAGAGCAGACTCTATTAATCGAGTCTGCTGGAACATGCTAACTAGCACACTCCAGCATCTTCCACATCATATTTATTCAGTGTTCCCATGCTTCAAAATGCAAAGTTTGCCCAATGAGTTTTAGTTAAAGTACCCTCACCACCAATTTGAAGTGCAGGATGCTGAATTCATGAGACACTGTGGGCACTTTAATTAAAGCTGCTCTCAGAGTTGCTCTAATTAAAGTGTTCCCCCCACCCCTCCACCCTGTAACACATGTCTAGACACCCTTAAAAACTAAGGCTGCACATGGGTTCATTTCAATAGCCTAAAAAATGAACTGCACAGACATTGCTCCAGCCTCATTACTAGACAGCTTCCACGACAAACTTTCCAGGCAGAGGGCACTAGAAGGCTGCTCCCTGGGCCACCTTTGGAGTCCTGCTTCTGGCCGCCAGATGTTTGAATTGCTGTCCTGTTCAGCTGGGTCATGGGGGTGGCAATGGAGCCAGCAAAGCCTCCTGCCTCTTCCTGAACCTGGGGACTGCCCTGTTGGACGGAGAGGCAGGGAATGGTGACTGCTGCTCTCCTTACCTCCCAGTATACAGAAACCCCTGATGCTTTCTCAACACTGGGGTAAGCCTGCTTGGTCTTAGAAGCCTTTTGCCCAGCTCCACGCCTCCTGGTCCCTAGGCAGAAAGTGTATTCAGTCTCCTGGAAAAAAATTCCCTGCAATTTCACTCTAGTTGTTGATGATGAGTTATTCTTCTCCTGGATCAACCATTTGCTCCAGCAGAAAAAAAGCCTAAACAGCTGTACATTTTTGGTTTCTCAGGAAAATGGCAGTTCTCTTGGTAGAAAATGAATTCCTCTACCTGAAGATAATTGATTCAGAGATGCATGAGTTTTCAAAGAGAACTTCCTATTTTGTCAGATGCTTAGTGCCCTTTACATCAGGCTTATTATTTTCATGTATATTTGAATGTATATTTTCTTGTTTCCTTCTCCTAATTACAGGCATTGGCTAGGGATAGGAATTACACACAAACCAGTCTCAATGATTGAAAAATGGTTCAGATCTGTAACACAACACATGTCCAGTGTGCATAAAGTGCTTTCAAAATGGCCACACCTGGTCCAAGATAAACCTGGATGGGTATAGTATCAGACTTAACTGATTTAGGTTAAATCTGTTCATTGAACTCCTGTCCCGGATCCCCTCCAGACTCAAGTTAACTCATTGTCCCCTATCATCCCAGGATGGTTTGCACCTCCCCCACAAACCCACCTTGCAGGGTGGGCAGGCTAACCTCAGCCCAAGCTGTCTGCTCCAGCTGAGCAGGGAGGCATGCGCTAGCACCCCTTGGCTTATGGCATAAGCCATTGCAGGCTTGTGGCTGCATTTCCAGAATTAAATGTGGATAGCTGTTTACTTGTTTCTCAGTTCAATCTACACAGCTTAGACTACCCTGCAAAGATTGAATTGACACAGCTTCAAGCTTTTTGACTGTCTGTACTTAGCCATTATCAACATGTTGGGCTATTTATGAAATAACAAGGGAATTGGCATCCACATATGTACTCTTATTCAGTAGTTTTTTGAAGAAGAAATCTTAATGGTGTTAATCTGTGTTGTATATAATGATAGGTTGAAGAAATACATTTGGTTCATCCAAATGCCTTTTCAAGAATCTCCATTCAGTATTTTTCCAGTGATATTTATTCCATCATCATTTCTTTATCAGTTTTTTGGGGCTTATCATACTATCAGCTTCAACTAAGAAATAAAAATGGTAATGAAGGGGCCTCTAGCCTCATTAAATTGCGCACCAACTGCATGCAAGTAAAATTACAAGGTATGAAATGCTTGGATTTACAAAGTTTTACAATTAAATGATGCATTAGTGTAATAAAAAATAACACTGGAGAAGAAAAGTATTATGTTGTTATGGCAACTGAATATTTAGACTGAAATTTATGTAACCAGAACATGAAGGATTATCTTAAGCAAATATAATAAATATATTTGGAAACATTATATACTGTCACCAGATACTCTTTTGCAATCATTTGTTTCTTGAAGACTTTTCTAATGTTTTGAATTCCCAGTGTCCTTTTCATTAATCTGGTCTAGTACAGTTTTATTGTATCTTTTTGGTATTTGATCAAAAAGACGTTCTGACTTATGCTCCAACAGCTCATGTTCCGCAGGAGCTGTTTTTAGATTTAATTATTTCTGTACTAAAATTTATAGTGTTTTTTCCAACTACATTCTTATTTCTACTACTACTTTTAAATCCATGCTCCTTATTTCTCAGTGGTTTATAGACATACCAACTGTACAATTTTAATTCATTCAACCACACTGTGGTATCTCTGCTCAGCTTGGGTCCATCTACACATGCACTTAGGTTACTGCACAGTAATTTAGATTACTGTGGAGTAACTGAAAATTACTGCACAGTACAGACACACATCTACACGTGTGTGCCTACACTGTGCAGTAACTATGGTGTGCAGTAACTATGGTGACTTATGCCAAGTTGGGCATAAATTTTCTACCTGTATGATGCCTTACTGTGCAGTAACCCTGTTTGTATTAAACTGACTTGGGACTATCTTTGTCCCAAGTCAGCCCACAGACAGTGTTACTGTGCTGTAATGCCTGCATTTGTAGATGCTGGTGTAAAAGCCACTTACTGCACAGTAAATTACTGCACAGTAAATGCACGTGTAGGCATGCCCACTGACAGTAGTTTTCAAACTTTTTTGGCCTGATAGCCCTTTGCCTGCAACATATAGCTGTTCATACCCCGACATCTGACACATTTCTGTATGTTCATTCCTTAGGAAGAGTGATGATACTGACCTCAATGGATGGTAATACCATTAACATACATTAACCAGTCAATCAGAGGCTCCACTGCCATTATTAACATGTAGGCATGTAGCCCTTGGCAAAGTGCCATGTGTTCCTCCTGGGGGTATGTATACCCCAGTTTGAAAACCATTGCCTTACAACATGAATGATCTCAGTAAAGTGAATGGACTATGATAATTAAATGAACTCAATGATGAAGACAATAGTACTGAGCCTTGTTCAAAGAATTATCATGTAAACTCTACCTTCTGATAGTTCATTCTTGAAATTAATTTAGGCTAGAATCCTACATTGTACAGAACTCCTTCAGCAAGCCAATGAATACCTTTTTCTCACACATTTCAGTGGAGTCTAACTAGTGTTGAATATGCCCAGCATTTTGCAGGATCTGCTCTTTGTCATTATCTTAACTAAATTTATAGTTTAATCCAGACAAAATGCATGTTTTTTTCCTTCTTTAGGTTTCAAGTATTGATTTTATTTAGTGGTTTGTTGTTCTTGTTTTTGTTTCTTAAGGGTGGGAGGTTGGTTACTTGGCATATGCTATCTGTAATCTCAAAATTCAATTGCCTAAAATACATAAATATAAAATAATTTCAGTAGTCATTGAGTCACAAGAAAATTACAAGTCTAAGTGATTTAACAACTTTCTAAGAGAAATAGATGAGAGTTAATTCTTTGTCATTTCAATTTATATTTTTAGAGATATCATTTTTTAAACTGAAAATGTTCCAAAAAAATCTGGCCCCTGATGCACATCACTCTGCGCTACTGTTTTTCCAGGAAGGTTATTTTTGTCAGTTTCTCATTTTCAGCTTCAGTGGTGTTCCCATTTCTCTATTAACTAACTTTTCCCCAGGTTTCAAAACAAACAAACAAACAAAAAGTAGGAAAAAAACACTTGCAACAGAAACTAGGTATAGTTTGTAATGCACATCAGATTTTCCTTTGGGGAAAAATACTCTTAATCACAATAATCCCTGCCTCCACCCCCTCCTTCTTTTGTCCCTTCCCCCACCAATCTTTCCCTTCAATAACAGCAGCAAATGCACTATATACTCTGTTGCCTCTGGATTTAGGATCCAGATACCTTGTGGTTGATCTGAGGGAGACCAACCGTTAGACCAACCATGACCTTTCCATTCAATAATAGGCAAATTTATTGATACACAGTGATAACAGAAAAGAAACAATACAAACAATTAAGCAGTTCTATATATCTACCAAATCCTAGGGCTGTCATCAGAGTCAAAGAACATCTGGCCAGGATGCCACTCTCAGGCTGTCTCTTAGGTGTATATACTCCCTTTGTTCCCAGGCTGTTTTTGTAGACTATGTGTCCTTGTTATGTTAGACAACCTGTCTGCCTTGAAGGCTGTGATCTTGTGTTATGCAGGGGTGGGCAATTATTTTGGGCGGAGGGCTGCTTACTGAGTTTTGGCAAGTCATCGAGGTCTGTATGACAGGCAGCCAAGGGCTGACAAATATTAATTTTCTAAA
>NW_017728906.1:98390231-98436477 GCF_001723895.1 Crocodylus porosus
CAGTTATATGAGTATAAAGTCATATAGTGCTATATCTTATTCCCCATCCCAGATGAGGTTGCCCTTGTCTAAAGCAACTTTATTTACAAATAATTGCATCCATGGTACCATATGAATTATACTGACATGTATACCAGTATAATATTATCTATAACCAGATACAGTTTGTGTGTATTTAAGCCACTTGTTACATTTAAAATATATAAATGCATTGTGTTTTGTTGGTAAATTTATTTTTAAACAAGTATTAAATAAATGCACAGTAACCAGTACGCAGTAGAATCTTGTGTATGTGCAGCCCTTTCCTTGGAAATGTTTTGAGCTTCTTTTTCACTAGGCTGAGAGAGGAAGACAAATGTGTCCCATATGTAAATTATGAGAGTATTTTGCCTAGGCACTTGATCAATGTTTTATTTAGGCAGTAAGTTTTTGGTTCTGAGTAGTAGAATCTCCAAATTGAGTTACCTGTATGTTGTTATAATTTTCTTCTCGTGTTTGTTTGGTAGGTAGAGTTTAAAACTAAGTAGACTGCATTTGGGGTAAACAGAAGGAAATAACCTTTCTGATTTTTTGAGGGCCAAACTAAGGCATCATCGATACTTTTTTCATTGATACTTTTTTTTTTTATTCAGCAAATAGAAAGTGAGTGTTTTTTAGTGAGCTTAAATTTTAAAACAGCTACCAAGAGGAACAAACTATGAAGATGAAAAGAGAGAAAACAAAGGGAAAGGCAGGCTAACAATGAAATCAATGGGAAAATAAACTCTGACCTTGATTTCTTTCCCCATCTCTTCTATTGGTACTTGCCTATACACAGTTCCTTTTCTTGCTGAATAGGCAACCTAGCTACTTAGTTAATGTTAATGAGTTTCAATTCCAGTTCAGATGGTGCCTCTAGTCCAGTTTTTTTTTGGGGGGGGTAATATTTTGGCACTGGCACCTTGCAGCCTGAGGCTTTTCTGCTGTGGCTTAGACTGCAGCCGTTCCAAACACTGTATATGAGAGCAGCTGACTCCAGTGCAAACTGCAGCGGAGTTTGTTTCATCACACTAATAGCATGTGTAGATGTGCCTTTGAGTTTTCCTTTTACCTAGAGGCAACTATTTTTTAAAATAGTCCACTTCCTATGTCTAGAATGTCAGTGTTCCTTATATAGCAGCAATTCCTCTCCCACTTAGAAAACCAGTAAATGAAATGTAGTCTTCAGTGCACAGTGGGTTTTGAAGTATTATGTTCATTACTAACCGTCTAAGTTGCTTCATGATGTATTTAAAAAAGCCATTTACACTCCCTGATTCTTAAATGGTAACAATTTGCATCACAGAACTAGGGGTGTTACCTTTTTAATACACAATATTTGTGGCAATGTGAAATGAGTAGTGCTTGGAGCACTACTGGAGTCTATTGATATCAAACTGTCCCACATTAAATAGATGTAAGAAAAGCTCTTCTGAAGACCTAGTGCAATGAGATACTAATGTTTACTTTATATAAAAATATTGTTTCTCCCATTTTCATATGCCTCTGAAATAAACAATAGAAATCTTTGTATTGATTTCAGACAGAAAGTAGAGCCGGGTGGCACCTTAGGGCACCTATACACATGCCAGATGTCTACTCCAGCATGTGCTAATTAGCATGCATCAGAGCAGACTCTATTAATCGAGTCTGCTGGAACATGCTAACTAGCACACTCCAGCATCTTCCACATCATATTTATTCAGTGTTCCCATGCTTCAAAATGCAAAGTTTGCCCAATGAGTTTTAGTTAAAGTACCCTCACCACCAATTTGAAGTGCAGGATGCTGAATTCATGAGACACTGTGGGCACTTTAATTAAAGCTGCTCTCAGAGTTGCTCTAATTAAAGTGTTCCCCCCACCCCTCCACCCTGTAACACATGTCTAGACACCCTTAAAAACTAAGGCTGCACATGGGTTCATTTCAATAGCCTAAAAAATGAACTGCACAGACATTGCTCCAGCCTCATTACTAGACAGCTTCCACGACAAACTTTCCAGGCAGAGGGCACTAGAAGGCTGCTCCCTGGGCCACCTTTGGAGTCCTGCTTCTGGCCGCCAGATGTTTGAATTGCTGTCCTGTTCAGCTGGGTCATGGGGGTGGCAATGGAGCCAGCAAAGCCTCCTGCCTCTTCCTGAACCTGGGGACTGCCCTGTTGGACGGAGAGGCAGGGAATGGTGACTGCTGCTCTCCTTACCTCCCAGTATACAGAAACCCCTGATGCTTTCTCAACACTGGGGTAAGCCTGCTTGGTCTTAGAAGCCTTTTGCCCAGCTCCACGCCTCCTGGTCCCTAGGCAGAAAGTGTATTCAGTCTCCTGGAAAAAAATTCCCTGCAATTTCACTCTAGTTGTTGATGATGAGTTATTCTTCTCCTGGATCAACCATTTGCTCCAGCAGAAAAAAAGCCTAAACAGCTGTACATTTTTGGTTTCTCAGGAAAATGGCAGTTCTCTTGGTAGAAAATGAATTCCTCTACCTGAAGATAATTGATTCAGAGATGCATGAGTTTTCAAAGAGAACTTCCTATTTTGTCAGATGCTTAGTGCCCTTTACATCAGGCTTATTATTTTCATGTATATTTGAATGTATATTTTCTTGTTTCCTTCTCCTAATTACAGGCATTGGCTAGGGATAGGAATTACACACAAACCAGTCTCAATGATTGAAAAATGGTTCAGATCTGTAACACAACACATGTCCAGTGTGCATAAAGTGCTTTCAAAATGGCCACACCTGGTCCAAGATAAACCTGGATGGGTATAGTATCAGACTTAACTGATTTAGGTTAAATCTGTTCATTGAACTCCTGTCCCGGATCCCCTCCAGACTCAAGTTAACTCATTGTCCCCTATCATCCCAGGATGGTTTGCACCTCCCCCACAAACCCACCTTGCAGGGTGGGCAGGCTAACCTCAGCCCAAGCTGTCTGCTCCAGCTGAGCAGGGAGGCATGCGCTAGCACCCCTTGGCTTATGGCATAAGCCATTGCAGGCTTGTGGCTGCATTTCCAGAATTAAATGTGGATAGCTGTTTACTTGTTTCTCAGTTCAATCTACACAGCTTAGACTACCCTGCAAAGATTGAATTGACACAGCTTCAAGCTTTTTGACTGTCTGTACTTAGCCATTATCAACATGTTGGGCTATTTATGAAATAACAAGGGAATTGGCATCCACATATGTACTCTTATTCAGTAGTTTTTTGAAGAAGAAATCTTAATGGTGTTAATCTGTGTTGTATATAATGATAGGTTGAAGAAATACATTTGGTTCATCCAAATGCCTTTTCAAGAATCTCCATTCAGTATTTTTCCAGTGATATTTATTCCATCATCATTTCTTTATCAGTTTTTTGGGGCTTATCATACTATCAGCTTCAACTAAGAAATAAAAATGGTAATGAAGGGGCCTCTAGCCTCATTAAATTGCGCACCAACTGCATGCAAGTAAAATTACAAGGTATGAAATGCTTGGATTTACAAAGTTTTACAATTAAATGATGCATTAGTGTAATAAAAAATAACACTGGAGAAGAAAAGTATTATGTTGTTATGGCAACTGAATATTTAGACTGAAATTTATGTAACCAGAACATGAAGGATTATCTTAAGCAAATATAATAAATATATTTGGAAACATTATATACTGTCACCAGATACTCTTTTGCAATCATTTGTTTCTTGAAGACTTTTCTAATGTTTTGAATTCCCAGTGTCCTTTTCATTAATCTGGTCTAGTACAGTTTTATTGTATCTTTTTGGTATTTGATCAAAAAGACGTTCTGACTTATGCTCCAACAGCTCATGTTCCGCAGGAGCTGTTTTTAGATTTAATTATTTCTGTACTAAAATTTATAGTGTTTTTTCCAACTACATTCTTATTTCTACTACTACTTTTAAATCCATGCTCCTTATTTCTCAGTGGTTTATAGACATACCAACTGTACAATTTTAATTCATTCAACCACACTGTGGTATCTCTGCTCAGCTTGGGTCCATCTACACATGCACTTAGGTTACTGCACAGTAATTTAGATTACTGTGGAGTAACTGAAAATTACTGCACAGTACAGACACACATCTACACGTGTGTGCCTACACTGTGCAGTAACTATGGTGTGCAGTAACTATGGTGACTTATGCCAAGTTGGGCATAAATTTTCTACCTGTATGATGCCTTACTGTGCAGTAACCCTGTTTGTATTAAACTGACTTGGGACTATCTTTGTCCCAAGTCAGCCCACAGACAGTGTTACTGTGCTGTAATGCCTGCATTTGTAGATGCTGGTGTAAAAGCCACTTACTGCACAGTAAATTACTGCACAGTAAATGCACGTGTAGGCATGCCCACTGACAGTAGTTTTCAAACTTTTTTGGCCTGATAGCCCTTTGCCTGCAACATATAGCTGTTCATACCCCGACATCTGACACATTTCTGTATGTTCATTCCTTAGGAAGAGTGATGATACTGACCTCAATGGATGGTAATACCATTAACATACATTAACCAGTCAATCAGAGGCTCCACTGCCATTATTAACATGTAGGCATGTAGCCCTTGGCAAAGTGCCATGTGTTCCTCCTGGGGGTATGTATACCCCAGTTTGAAAACCATTGCCTTACAACATGAATGATCTCAGTAAAGTGAATGGACTATGATAATTAAATGAACTCAATGATGAAGACAATAGTACTGAGCCTTGTTCAAAGAATTATCATGTAAACTCTACCTTCTGATAGTTCATTCTTGAAATTAATTTAGGCTAGAATCCTACATTGTACAGAACTCCTTCAGCAAGCCAATGAATACCTTTTTCTCACACATTTCAGTGGAGTCTAACTAGTGTTGAATATGCCCAGCATTTTGCAGGATCTGCTCTTTGTCATTATCTTAACTAAATTTATAGTTTAATCCAGACAAAATGCATGTTTTTTTCCTTCTTTAGGTTTCAAGTATTGATTTTATTTAGTGGTTTGTTGTTCTTGTTTTTGTTTCTTAAGGGTGGGAGGTTGGTTACTTGGCATATGCTATCTGTAATCTCAAAATTCAATTGCCTAAAATACATAAATATAAAATAATTTCAGTAGTCATTGAGTCACAAGAAAATTACAAGTCTAAGTGATTTAACAACTTTCTAAGAGAAATAGATGAGAGTTAATTCTTTGTCATTTCAATTTATATTTTTAGAGATATCATTTTTTAAACTGAAAATGTTCCAAAAAAATCTGGCCCCTGATGCACATCACTCTGCGCTACTGTTTTTCCAGGAAGGTTATTTTTGTCAGTTTCTCATTTTCAGCTTCAGTGGTGTTCCCATTTCTCTATTAACTAACTTTTCCCCAGGTTTCAAAACAAACAAACAAACAAAAAGTAGGAAAAAAACACTTGCAACAGAAACTAGGTATAGTTTGTAATGCACATCAGATTTTCCTTTGGGGAAAAATACTCTTAATCACAATAATCCCTGCCTCCACCCCCTCCTTCTTTTGTCCCTTCCCCCACCAATCTTTCCCTTCAATAACAGCAGCAAATGCACTATATACTCTGTTGCCTCTGGATTTAGGATCCAGATACCTTGTGGTTGATCTGAGGGAGACCAACCGTTAGACCAACCATGACCTTTCCATTCAATAATAGGCAAATTTATTGATACACAGTGATAACAGAAAAGAAACAATACAAACAATTAAGCAGTTCTATATATCTACCAAATCCTAGGGCTGTCATCAGAGTCAAAGAACATCTGGCCAGGATGCCACTCTCAGGCTGTCTCTTAGGTGTATATACTCCCTTTGTTCCCAGGCTGTTTTTGTAGACTATGTGTCCTTGTTATGTTAGACAACCTGTCTGCCTTGAAGGCTGTGATCTTGTGTTATGCAGGGGTGGGCAATTATTTTGGGCGGAGGGCTGCTTACTGAGTTTTGGCAAGTCATCGAGGTCTGTATGACAGGCAGCCAAGGGCTGACAAATATTAATTTTCTAAATTTTTTAGTGGCCTCATGGGCTCGATAGAATGGCCTGGTGGGCCGCATTTTGCCCACCACAGTATATGGCATGCCCCCTCAGTTCTTAGGCTATGTGTGTCTGCTGTCTGCTTCCAAGGCTGTCTGCTTCCAAGACTGGGAGAAACTGTGTGTGTGAGACCCAAATTTCTTAGAAATCAATTAACCCCAGCTGTCTATCTTAAACAATTCTAATACATATATATATACCTATAAGCCAATTCCCAAAAAACAAACCTTTTAAATACAGTTTTTAAGCCTTCATACCCTATCTTGGATCTGTGGATCTGCCATTTGGACTAGTATATATAGATACATGCTTCAAAATCCAAACAAAAGGACAACCTATGCTGAACCAATAGCTAGGACCATAGCTGGAGTAAAGTGGTTGTGTTAATTTGAGATACAGGTTAGAATGTCTAACCACAGAATTTTTCTAGCAGTTATTATATTTGAAAGTACATTGATTAACTTCCTAAGAGGAACAATAGTTCTTTAAGGCATATTTGTGTTTATATGAAGATACACAACAATTTGTAAGATTGTTCCACAACAGATTATTATCGATAGTATTTCACACATTTATATCACAGATTGGAACCAGCAGGAAGGTTATTTACAATAATAAAATATTAAGAGTATCAAAATATTTTGCATCTGGAAATATAGGACTCTCACACTGACTTTTAGCTAGCAGGAAACTCATTTAATTTCCATTCAATAAAATATACTGGCCTTTACTTCCTATGCATTATAGTAGGTGGCATACACTTAAAGTGAGATATATCATCTTTTGGGATGTAGTAAATTGCTCCATCATGCACGCTTTGCTCGTGACCAAATTTTGCTTGTTTTATTTACATGAGTAATACCAGAAACAGCATTGTTTGTTTTCATGACTGAGGCGATTGGGATTTGATATTTTTTTACTCAAACAGTGGGCTTTTGTCTTTGTAAGGTTCTTGGGCTATGTTAATATGCAGTTAACATATGGTTTACCATAATCCAGATATATATGAATAAAGCATATGTGTAGGTCTTGTTTCACCAGCTTACAAATAACAACCTTATCTAAGGAAATTCTTCTTAAAATCTTCAGATACTGAGGAGGTAAACACGTCCTAAATATTTTAAAATTCATCCAGTGTAATATGATTCTGGATTATTCTGTGTTATATAAATATATATATAATCTATTTTGAATCCTACTAAATTCTGTGCTCCAGTAGCGTCTTGTCACAATGAGTTTTGCATCTTTAATTAGTATTGGCATCATTCTAATAGATCCTTAATTTAATTTAGGAATCTCTTAAATGCAATTGCTTTCCATACTAAATGATATCCTGAACATCTAAGAATGTTAATAATTATTAACTATTTTAACTGTGATTGAGACAATGGTTTACGCGTGCAGGGTGATTTGTCCTACAATTAATCAGTCCCTGCCTTGAGTAACTAACAATTTAAAATGCATGAGTGATGACAATATAACATGGAACATTACTGAATATGTATAGAACTTTTCATTTTAATTAGCACTGAGTTTTTCTTTACAATTAGTCTTTGGCTTCTAATTTACTCCAATCCTCAAAGAAATTCTTGCAAACCATGTATTAAGTAATTTATATAATTAATAATGCATTTCTCATGTAAAAACTCCGATTATAAACAATGTTAGGCTATACATTTTCAAGGAAAGTTTGAGCAATCAAATCAATAACACTTGAATTACATTGAATTAGGCAACTAAAAAGTATTGGTTAGGCAAAATAATTTTCTGGACAAAAACAGGTTAGGTTTATTTTTTGAGAAACCATGTGAAATGAAAATGAAAGATTAATTTAAAACAAATTTGCAATACTTGTCTGAGGGTGGTTACTATTTCCAGGAAATCAAAATTAACTCTATATTTTTAATATTTTATAATTTGGCTAGATTAGGGCTAAATGAAGGTGTTCAATTATCATGCCTTTCTTCTCCCAGGAGAAAAAAACACCTGTCACTGAAGGAGCAGGAGAGGACTTTGCAGGTGTTCCAAGGGCCTGGCAGGTGCTGTATAGATATCCTGCTCTGCTGAGTGCATAAATCCCAGTTTGCTTTTCAGACTCCTGGCTGTTGAAGAATGCCAAGAGCAACCAAAACCATAGGACAAAGCTGATTGGCTGGCCACCACAGGGGACCATGACCCCTGGATAACTCCTGGTCACAAGCCCTCTCCCCACACTGAGAGAGTAGAGCCCTACCAAGCATGTCAATTTCCATTCCAGTAGCCCACAATTCTACACCCTTCTCTCCAGACAGTGGACAGTTCCTACTCCAGCAGCTTCTTTTCCTCCTGTATTTCAGGATCATTGGGCATTCTCTGATTGAGCTCACGTGCCAGAAGCTCATGCTGGCACATAGTCTCCTGCAAATGCCTCTAGGGCCCATGGCTGCAATTTCATCTGAAATCATTTACAGGTGCTTCTGCCCACCCAGCCTCATGGATCTGGCTGACAACTTCCATGTATCTGAGAAAGAAAAGCCCCTACAGGATGCTCTACAGTCCAGGATGCTCTGGGAGCACATCTACTGATGCTACAGGTCTCACAAGATGAGTGCTGACTGATGGGAGTGTATCATCCTGGGCAGCAGAACTTCCACGTGAACTGGGCTACTTTCATGGACATCATTACCAAGTTGACTTCATACATCAAGTGACAGGGCATTGACATAAAGCCACCCTTGGTTCATCATTACCACCTTATCACCATCTGGAAGCTGGTAATCTCCAACAGCTTCTGCTCCACTGCCAACCAGTTCAGTATGGCAAAGGCCATAGCTGTGGCTAGAGATATAATTCAATATTAAAGATAAGGCTGGAAAGTTACCTCAGTAGGTTACTCCTGAGAACATGATTACCATCTAAAGACAGGTCAGGCAACTTGAGCCCTCCCCTTCCCCAGCCCTGGACACAGACCTGCCTGCTGCAACCCAAAGATACCATGTACACTTGTAATACTTGACAGAGAATAAGAGACCTGCCCCCCTGCATCCTTCTCCTTGTTCCCAAGCTGCACAGAGCTTGGACAGAACTGTGCTGCTATTGCCATACTGTGACACACCAGAGGGAGTTGGGACATTAGAGTGGACACGGAGGCATAGGGACAGGGATGGGAGGAGGGCAAATGTATTTTCAGTGAAAGAACTGGGATTGCATATGGTTTGGGGAGTTTGAGAAATGAGTTTCTGATCTGAGTATTAGAACCGCTTGCCATCCATGGACTTTCCACAGACTTGTTAGCGCTTCGCACAAGCCACTCTGTGACTCCAAGCTCTGACCTACTCTTACCCTAGCAGTAGCCAGATGGGAATATTTGTCTTCCGTGGGTCTCTTCCCTTCCTTACAGTACCTGTGTTTTGGGGAATGGGCAAGTGTTTCAGTTTTCTGCACTAACATGCCAGTGCTTCCTATGTCTAGTTTGCCTGGGTCCATGAGACCTTAGAGGAAGAAGGATCATGTTTTCTGTAGCCTTGGAGAGGGAGGCAGGAGAGAGGAGGAGGGGAAATTCCACTACTGGTGAAGGATTAGTTCTTTCCTCCTGGCGATATGAGATTGCTTTGAGGTTCCTTGAAATGCATGTGATTACACATGAGTTATTGCCCCTCAATGACCAATGAAGTCTCAAATGGCACAACTGAGTGAATGCACAGGCATTATCGCTGGGGCCCTAGTGCTCTGTTCATTCACAGGTGAAGTTTAATACCACCCCCAAGAGCTAGCTGTGCTCTGGAACACTCTTTTAGGGAGGAAGGAGGTCAGATGGGCAGGAGAGGCTATGAACTGCCATGAGCCAGCACCTCACCATTTGGGACAGATGGGAGGGAAGCAGCCTGTAGCTGTCACCTCACACTTTAGGGCAGTGGGATACAGGTTATCTGTGCACACCACCTTCCTTGCTTTTCTGCCTCTGAGTCATAGCTTGGCATAACCCTGTCTGGGTGTGAAGGGGGACTACAAGGGTTCCTCTTTACCCATGTGCCCAGCATGACCATGCAGTAGAGTGTGGACCCCTACTAGTGCATGTCAGGGGCTGTTTCAGATGTGTTGTCTCCCTGAGTCCTGGGAACAGGAAGAGTGGAGGCTGGTCTCTGAGTTAGTGGTAAGGCCTGTGAGTGACTTTTAAAGAAAGGGCATAGAGAAAACTCAGTCCAGAGATGGGAAAGGAGGTTTCCAGGTGCATGGCATCACCATGATTCACTGAAGTTCAGTTTACTGAGGAAACAGGTAGTCTTTCCTGGGCCACCTCTGACATGGATGGCATGGCATCAGGGTCCACATACTGCATTTGACCATAGTCTAGTGGGAGCTGTTCTTTATGTCCTGTACCTCAGTGCACAGGACTTAGCTCAAGAACAGATAAAGAGATGGCACTTCTAGTTACAGCTCCACCTCCAGATCCAGATGGGGCTTGGAAATCTGGGCCCTCTTGCCTCTTCTGCTCGTAGAGGCCTGTCCCAGCTTTTTACTTGGCCTCTTTTTAATGTTAAAGGTGTCCTTGTACTCACAGCTTGGTCTTGGCCAAGGATGTAAGAATTAGCGTGCCTGATGCCTCCAGAGTGTTGTTTGTTATCAGGAAATTTTTTGTAGCAAGTATTCATCCTTCTTGTTCTAATGACTTTTGTGGAGGTCCTCGTGATTCTTCTTATCCACCCAGGAGGCAAGAGGGTCCCTACCTCTGCCTGGTTCCAGTTACTGGATTGGCTGCACACAGCAGAAGAGGAAGGACTTGGCTCTGCCATGCTGTATGGGTTCATGATCAGGGTCTGGATCTGGTCTGGTGGGCCTGAATCTGGTCATGTCTGGGCATGGTCTGGTTGGCATCAGGAATGGTTGTGGTTGGCTTGGTTCAGGTGAGGGCCAGGTTCTGGTCAAGTGTAGGTTTCTCCTATCTGATTTGTGTGATGTGACTTTCTGGTTTGGTTGGATTTTCCTGCCTGTTCTGGGCACACAGCTGCCTCAGCACCCTGTGACTATCTCCATCTGTTCTGTAGGTCCCATGCCTGATTAGGGAGGTTTGACAGGCACACACATGGCTTAGGATCATATGTTTGTCCACAGCTGGGGAAAACAGTGAAGGGTATGGGCTTTTCTGGCCATGAAGCTATCAAGAGAGTAGTTTGCTCCTCGCTTAAATGGAGCAGTAGAATCCAGCCTTAGTTCCTGGAACTGTTGGTGAGGCCATGCTGGAATGCTGGGGGATAATGTGGCTTCTCTTTGAAGGGTAAGTGTTCAGGTGTTCATTCTTCCAGAAGCAACTCTCCCAGGAGCAACCTCTACCAGGTTGCAGATGGGTTACTTTTCTCCTGGAACCCCCATTGTTGCTGCAGGAAAAATCAAGTTAACATTTGTATCCTTGCAGTTTCTACTGGGAGAGCAATGATTCTCCCAGTAGAAACATAACATCTGTATATGGCCTAGCATACCTAATCAGTATGTTAACCTGATACTGATTTATCAGTTTTAAACTTAAGGATAAGACATGTATTTCTGAAACCAATAGGGTTAGTCATATGGGATGAATGAATGATGATTTTCTTATTGAAATTCAATCCCAAGTAATTCTTCTTCTCAGTGCTTACTAATGTGCTTTTCTTTTAAAAGTATATGAGACCCAGCAGTTTTTACTATATCATAGTAATTTCAATACACTTCTCAGCACAGCATATGACATGAGTATCCTTAAGAAAAGGTTCAGACAATACTTAGCTTTCGTATAATTAATTTATAGAAATAGGGGGGACAGTCTGTGTAGGGATAATCTGTACTGTCAGACTGGTTATTTCAGGCTTGTACCTAGTCTTATTAAATCAAATGCAAATATTGTTACTGCCTGGGATCAGGAACAGGTTTTTACTACATGCACATTCAACATTGAAAAGCATTCAGACTGAAACCAGTCCTGTTTCCTAAATGAAATCAGAGGCAAAATTTCTAGCGATTTATTTAGTAAAACTACAGGCCTTATATAAAGCATTAAGACTGTGACCAATATTGTGATATCTTTCACTAATTCTCAGTTGTATTTTTGTTTTGTGGAGAAATTCAAATACTGTACTGCCACCATATAACATTTGCTACACAATTAGCTGTAGAAAGGAATGAGTTTGAGCATTAACTTAGTTCCATCACTTTTTTTTTAAATAGGACCTTATTTGCCCTTTGATCATGATTTTTGTTTTACTAGTAGACCTTGAATACTGTATTTTATGATATAGCATAGTTTCCTGTCGTAATCTATTTTATTTGTCCCTTCATCTCCCCAGGGGAAAAAACTCATTCTTATATATTTCCCTTTTTTGCTTTTGAAAGAAAGAGATTGAAAATGGATTGCAGAGGTTAAGAACCTATCATTGAAGTTATATATTAATCCACCATACTCAGACAAACCATGCTTATCACTGATGTTACATTTTCTACTAGCATTCTGCAGATTGGCAAAATGTATTAAAGTTGATCTAATCTAAAAAAATATTTCAAGTTGGGATGAGCTTAGGGATTTAATATCAAACTGCTTTTCTAAGTTGATTTTTAGTGCAATAGATTCAACTTTTCTTTGGCAATGTTTGGGCACCTTACTTCAAGGAGGTCATTAATTGGAACACTGCAACATACACCAAGGGAGTAGAAATCACCACAAAATTATGAACAAGAGACTACTGCTAACCACAAGTGTACAGCATTAACAGAGAGAGAGAGAATGAAAAAAATTACTTCTCTGACAATCTGATGAAGTGAAAAACCTCAGCTAACTTTAGTTTCTTATACTAAAACTGACTTGACACAAAGTATGTGAGGGACAGATATTTTGGATGTGTCTCCTTTTTGAGGTTGAAAACACATTTTCAATCTGAAATTGGAACACAAATTGATTAAGCTTCTTTTGTTTGGCACTTGTATGCAATTTATGAAACTATAACTTAATAGTTTGTATTTACATAGTATGTTTTATCTAGAGATATGAAGAGGCTTGCATCTAGAGATATGAGGGCTTTCAATGTAATTTCATAAAGAAGTCAGTACATCTGAAAGGCTGTGGGTTTTTTGTTTTGTTTTTAAAAGAATGCATCTCTGCTTAGTTTTATTTTCTTTGCTAAGAGAGTACTTATTATTTAGTTTTTCCAGAGTAAAATGAATTTAAAGTTGTCTTCTGTTTGAGCTATAAAATAATTAATTTTATTGCTGGAGAATATAGTACTGTTCCATATATTTCCACCAATCCTATTGCTTTTGCTTTCAAGATTATGAGTTTCTGTAAGGCAGAGCTGAAATTTGTTGTCAGCCTTAAAGACTGTATAGTCTATGAAATGCTTAATACCTGACAACAAAACATTATATTTAACAAGCATATACGTATCATTATTTTCTGTACTAGAAAATAAATATATCTATGTATCTGTGCCCATAGAAGGTGCCTGAGTTCTCAGCACATAACCTGCTGACATCTTGAAAGTGAAAATTAAGCAAGAGCCCCTTTGGAAAGAGAGATAATATAAATAATAATAAATATAAGCAATAAAATTAACAGGCCAAAAAGTTCAAAGAAAATAATCTTTTGGAACTGAAGACTGAGTTCTGCACTTAGAGATTTGTAGAAAACTGGTTCTGTTTGTCAAACAGCAGGCTACAAGATATGAGAGCCTGTATCACACTGCATCATACTGATTTCAATACACTTCCAAGGACAGTATATGGATATGAGTATCCTTTAGAAAAGGCTCAGATAATATTAAGATTGTCTCGAATTAACTTATAGACTAGGGGGACTATGAAGCTATAATAAACTCTGTGGTATCAGACCGGTTAGTTAATTAGTAGTATTTTGATAAAGTTTCTTCAGAACATTGGACACCTATACAAATGCAATGTGTATAGGCTGCTCCAACACGCTGTAATTATAGCCCGTTGGAGCAGACTCAATTAATTGATTCTGCTGGAGCTTAGTAATTACCTTGCTCTAGTAGACTCCAGCATCATGTGTATCATCATCCCCATGCTGAAAAATAGTAGCAGGGGCACTTTAAGTGAAGCTCATTCAATGTTATTTTTCAGCATGTGGGTGCTGATACACATGATGCTTCAAGCACTTCAATTAACAAGTACTAAATAAATACATAGTAACAGCTGCACAGTAGCATCTTGTGTAGACTCTACAGTAAGCAACCATTCTCAGAACACGTTTATAAATGCCCATTGTCTGATTTGCTGCCAGGTCCCCTAATTGAGTCCTTGGCAGTTGACCCAAGCATCCGAAGCTCACATGTATAAGATGGCCCACTTTGTACCACCATTCTCGTTCAAGAAAAAATAGAAATGTTTTGTTTGTGTTTTAAACCCACAAAGGACTGACATAAATTACTTGCTTAAGGGAGGTGAAATACAATTCTATTAATACCTTTTGCAGCATCCAGGAATGGTCACTTACTACGGAGTGTTCACAGACACTACTCTGCAGTTGTTACTTCACATTTATTTTGTACCTGTATTAGCAAGTACTAAATAAATGCACTATATAACCAGTAGCAGTAGCACCGGTGAATGTCGTTTAGGTGACACTAGTGCACAGTAGCATGTTAATACTGTCCATACCATGACACACTACTGCACAGTATTGTTTTGGTTACTGTGCAGTCAGCATCTTGTATAGATGCTCCCACAGTTGTTTAAAAATATTCTTTAGAAATTAATTCAATGTGTTTGAAAGAAACATTTTATGGTTACTAGAACCCAGAATTTCCCTTTTGCTAGAAATGATTAATTTTTCTGTTCTGAATCAGAGAGAAAAAAACTAATTTTTATTCCAGAGAAATTAAAGTAATGTTTATGATAAGGTTGCAATCATTTAATATTGAGAGAGTCAGAATGGTTTGTTTTGATTGTTCTGGGTTTGTTATGTATGTTCTTGCTGTAAAAAATGGGATTTATAATCATTTAAAAGAATATAACCTGGAGATGATTAGACAATGATTATTGGTAACTGGTATTAAAACTGCTATTTTAACTGGAAACTGGTTTGATTATTGGCTCTGTATCATAATGGCTAAAATAAAGTAAAAATTAAATTCTAAAATTATGGAATAGATTAAATATTAATATAAACAAAATCATGTCAACAAAATTGAAAAGTGATTTCTGATGTATGGGAAGGAACCTCATCCACCCTGCCAACCTGGCTGCTCAGAGACCAGTCCATCATAGGTCTGTGTAGCTGGGGAGACTGCCCTCACTTTCCTGGGATTTGGGCAGTTAGCTAGGAAGCATGCCTGCCAGATCAGGGAAGGTTATTAACCCGCCACCTGACAGCCACATAACTCACATTCCTGCCAGCCAGATAGCCAGCAAACCATACTACTGGGGACCCAGGGAACTAGACAGTTGATGAGGCAGCAGGCAAAGTGGCAAAAAGGCATGTTGGGCAGTCAGCCAGGTAGGCCCCCTGCTAGCCTGCCTGCCCGGTTTACGTTGAACATTTTGTGGAATTGACATGGTCCTGTGGGATATTTTAATTCTATTGTCTCAGCATTTTCAGGTGGGGAAGGTTTCCTTGAACAAAAATTGCCTGAAAAAAAGTTTATTTTCAAATTATACTCCCATTGTATTGTGCTCAAAATTATGTCACTGGAGCAGGGAAGTACTGTATTTGTGGCTAGGTGATTACAGATTGACATTGCTTACTCTGGGTCCTTTGGAACCCAGAATTATTATACAGCATTACTTATTAGCACTCAGTAGCAAAATTAAATATGTATAGTCTCCGATAATAAATAACAATGCAGATAAGAATGTATTTGCCTCTATAAAGCGTGGCTTCCTGGAACTTTCATTATTTCTTTACTAATTAATTGTCACAGACTTACCTTCTAATAAGGCTATTGTGAATTATTACTGTGTCATGATTTAGGTCAGCCACAAGGATGTTATTACAAATTCTTTCAATGTTGAGTTTGCATCTTAAAATATTTCTTCTTTAGCTGAAGAGTTTCTTATCATGAAAGTAAGCCATTTACTTTCTGCAATAGCCATTTTTACCTCCCAAGTATTTTTATTTTCTGCTTTGCAAATATTTTACCAAATACAAGGTGAGTTAAGTATAACTGAACGTATCTACATGTGTGCTTTAATGTGCAGTAGCCTATTTTACTGTGCATTAAAGTATCACATAGAAACTGTGGAATTACACTAATGCACCATAAAATAAGCTACTGTGCATTAAGCATTACTTTAAAAAGCTGCACTTTTGGTACTGCGTGTTAGGGCAGCCCAATGCTTACTTATTTAGTATGTCAGATTGGAGCTACTAAATTTAATGCACATTAGGAAAAGCACCTTAATGCACATGTAGACATGCCCACTGACAACTTCTTGTTCAATGTCTTAGGCACACTGAAGTGTCATACATCATTATTTTATTCTCATTGGTGTAAAAATAAAAGATTAAAAAGAAAAAAATCATGCTTTCGTAATGTTAAATTAAGTGAGATTTTTGGGGTTTTTTTAAATGAAGTGTAGATTCCTACTACTATTGCTTTTTTCTTTGGGTTAGAATTTTATTAAAATATTCTAAATATTGTAAATTTTTTTCACTTTAAAAATCCAAGGATTTTCATATTTTATTTTTTAAAACAAGAAAGAAATCAATTGCAAGGGGAGGGACCTTTGAATTTTGCTTGAAAATATGACTTTTTAGTGAAAAGGTATAGATTTCTAAAATGTTTATAGAGTAGAATGAGTATCAAAACAAATAAACATTTGATTTTTCACATTCATGTGAAAACTACTGATTTGTGGAAATTTGGCAAAACCAGAATATTGGTTTTGTTTTGCAAAGATTCACGAAACTTTACTAATCAGTTTTTCATAGTCCCACACTCAATGTATGTTGATTTGAGCTTTCAGCATAATACTTTTGATGACTGATGAAGCATAAAACTAAAGGCGTTTGCTTACTAGCCTGGACGTTTTTTAGTAGAGTTATGTCTAAACCTTCCAAGAAAATGCAGAGTTTATAATACAGATTATTTTTGTATTTGCTTGTAGAATGATCCCAAACCTACAGAGGAGTACTGTTGGCTTATTCTATTCCCGACCAACAGATGAAGGCTCCTCCCACATCCACAAATTGAGCAGCAGGGGTGCAGTGGCACTGCTGTTGCCAAACTTACTGGGGCCTGATCCTGGCATATGAGGGCAGTACAAGGCCCCAGGGCTGAATTCTAGAATGTAGGAGTGGCATCGGGCCCAGTCTGGTCCACAGACTGGCCTCACATTGTTCATCTGGCCAACAAGGCCAGAAGATTGAGCACCACTCAACAGGAGGAAAAAGGTTCCTCCTTTCCATGTAAATATCATTCCTCACAAAGCTTTTAGTTATTAGGTCAGGAGATAAGAGAAAGCAGAAAGTTAAAAATATGCTATTAGTTTCACTGTATTATAAAATGAGTACTTGGAAAGGCAGAAAAATATATAGTATACCAGTTACCATGAGAAGTAACAACATGAGTTTATAATATTAGAATTATGAATATAAATCCTATAATACAAAGGATCAAGTTAATCTAAGCACAAAAGCATGATTCGTCCTTATAGGAAACTCATGAAGCAAAATAATTGAAAGTTTATCGTCATTCATATATCCTTTTCCTGCCAGAAAAAAGGGGAGTTTTAAGCATACCTGTCTTCATAATCAATGTGGAAAGTATGGCCTTGGGGAAAGGATTGCTTAGCAAAATTTGACAGTCAATGAATTACATGAAAACTTCAGTGGTGGCCAGGAAGGCCATATATTTTAAGTCAGTTTGCTGTTTCTCTAATCTTTGGCCACCTTGTATCAAACCAGCACAATATCAGCCTAAAGTCTAGTCTAAATTATTAGAATACCAACGGTTTCAATGGGTTGATACAAGAAGTCTAAGGGAGCCTTGCTCCTGCCCTGAGAAAGTTGCATGGTAAGAGCTGCTACAGCACATTTATACTACTAGGGATTTCCCCAGTGCCAGAGCTTAGCACAGGTTTTGTAGCAAGTGTAGAGAAGAGTATGCTGTTAAGGGGAATTCAAGCTATTCTTTTTATAACCAATCTATTATCATCAGAGTCTGTATCTTTGATATGATAGAAATATTGAAATGAGCACTGTTGTATTTAACTTAAGTCCATACAACTTTTGATGTATTTCCACACTGTAACAGAATGGCTGCAAAAGGCCATAGATTCTTTTTAATCAATGAAAGGAGCAAAGGTACAACTAGGCTTGGAATCTATTGCACATCAAGAATAATAATATCCACTAGAAAGTCAGGCCTTTCTCCCTACCAAGGATAAGGAAAATAAAAGCTGCATTAGTTTGGGTGTATGTGGTCCATTCCAATCCCAAGGTATATTAACAAACCTTTGCCAACACTAAGACCCAACTGAACCAGGAGCCATGATTTCAATTTTATGAAGCCTTGACTCCAACTCCCTATACCCTAAGATATTCAATCCAGTTAACAGTGAGAGTAATTTAAGACTGCAACAATTTACCATGGGCTGTAGTAGGTTGTCTATAATTTAAGTCTTTATAAAAATAGCAAGTCTCAATTTAAGAGTCAGCCATAAATCATACATTTTATACAGAAATTACTTGGTGAAATTAAAAGACTTAGGATATAGGTAGATGTGAGGTGCTTTAAGTCCAAAACTACTATCCATACATACCCAACTTGGTAGATGACTAATCATGAAGGCATCAAAACTCATTAAGGAAGTGGAAGCATGTGATTTCCTTTTCATAATCCAGTCATCTAGGTGGCAGGTTTTTGTTGTCTAACGGTATTTTGGGCACTTGTATGCAGGTAGGCATTCTATTCTTGGATGTGTAACGACATGCATAAACAACTACTTAAATGTGTAACAAAGCATGACTCCTGGAAACAAAATGGAGGCATTTGGTGTAACCTGTGTTTTAACTCCAGGAGTTTCGTGGACAGGGCACTCACCTGGGAAGCTGAGGACTTAAGTTCTCAGCCCAGAGCAAGTTTGAAGCAACATCGCTCAAATATCCCAGCACAGAGCTCTAAACAGCAGGCTGCAGGTAAACCACTGAACAGCGAGCTGCAACTGAACCAACGCCCCTGGCATTTAATCATTGGGAAAAGTAGATAAAGAGAAGTTGAAGGGCAATGTTTTTGACACTTTGGGAGAAAAACTTTAGCTAAAATCCAGGTTACCCCCCTTCCAGGCCAACAGTTATCCTACTGATCCATACAGTCTCTGGCTTCGCCTCTTCCTCCTGTCTCTGCACACTTCCCTCTCATAACTGTTCAGGGAGGCAACTTCAGAAGCAGAACTAGAGAGGAGCCAGGCTTATGCTTAACCTGTAGCCCTGGTTGAAGGATATAGAAACTAACTGGAGAGGTGCCTAAGCCTAGGGCCTGATATGGTAGGCATTCTCAGAACACATCTGATGCATGTTGGTAAGCTAGGTCTCTCACAGAAGTTAACTATTGCCATTTCATTTTTAAAACAGAGTTAAAGGAGCACAATGAGGTAATGACCACCAGTGCTTAAAACACTCAAACAGGAAGTGGAAGATCTACATTCTAGGCTCTCTACAGCCTGAGGAGCTGGAAAATCACTTCTCCTACCTCCCAGGACATTGCCCTGACAACCAGACTGTATGCAAGTCTGGAAGTGTACCTTGCAGTGCTCCTGCTAAATTTGCTCCACTGCATAACAAAAACAAAAGAGCTATCCAAAAGCAAACCCAAAGTTGCATGACTCAACAGCCTAATGGTTAATGCACTCACCTAGAAGAGGGAAGTCTTAGATTCTATTCCCTGCTCCCTTAACTCTTTATGCATCTTACATTAAACAATAGATGAATTAAGTATGAAGGTAGAAAGTAGTATCCTTCCTTCTCAGTTCCCTCTGGGCTTCAGAATTTGTGATTCCGTGAACCTGCTCAACCTCTGCCTGCTGTGTCCTTTGCATTGGTGGATGTTTCACTGAAGTTGCTTGCTATTGCTATATCCCCAATGAACAATTTGCAGTGTAGGCTAGGAGCTGCAAATACTAGCCACCCACAAACACATGACTGTGATAGACAAAAGTTAGAAATAAACCAAATAAGCCCAATATTTGAAAGCAGTTTCCCCATTTAAATCAGTAGGAAGACAGTACTATATTCCTGATGCCTTGTGATGTTGTGTGAAGTTCTAAATCAGTAGCACTTGCAAATGCAAAGGATACAGCAAACGTTGCTGTTTTTCTTAAATCTGGAGAAAAACCAGAATGATCAAAATATTCTCTGGAGGTAGAGAAGAAAATCCATGTTTACTTTGTAGTCTAGGAGCAGACAGGAGGAAGAAACTAACTTTGTGGTTGGGCAATACAATTGATTTGTCTTTTCACTGAAGGGTTCACATATGTTTTCAATCAAAATAAAAAATTCCATTTTCTTGCTCAGTGTCCAGTGGTCGATTAGTCCAAAACACCAGCAAAAGTAAGGATAATAAAACCCATTTAGGTTGTCTAGATAATACAGAATAATTTATCTATTATAAATAACAAGCACAATATAGTTTTATCGGCACACTATTGTTTTCCTTTAGGTGCTACTTGGTTATCATCAGTTGTTTTCCTGAACAAATTAAATGGCATATATTGATTATCACCATGATTGCATTGCTTGTATATTGTGCCCACTTCTTATCACTAAGTCTCTTATTTATCTTCTAAGGCTAAATGTAATATATTTTGATTAGAAGTTGATTTTCATGGGAAACTCACAGCATATAAAAATAAACACACACGATTATTTGCAGGATTACCTTTTAAATTGTTTTGAGAGCAATGATATCTCTTACTGGGCCTGTCTACAAGAGACACTAAATGCGCAGTAGATTAATTCTACTAATGGTGTACTTAGGGTGCATTAATGCACATGTAGACATGCCCACTGAGCACCTGAGCATGTCTACATGTTCATTAATGCTTCTTAGTTACTACACATTTAGTTTAGTACTAAATAAAGTACTAACTAAATGCACAGTAACTGGAGTTACTGTGCAGTAGCACCGGTGCATGGTTATTTTGTGATGCCTACTGTACATTAGCCTAACAACACTGTGCAGTAGGCTATTAGCACAGTTTTTAATCACCACACTACTGTACAGTGTTATTAGGCTAATGCGCATTAAGCATCTTGTGTAGATGTGCCCACTGGGTCTCACTATGTGGGCTTGTCTACACATGTATTTATGTGCACCTAAACTTAATGCACCTTTGCTTAAGGTGTTTTAGGTGTGCATCTACATGTGAATGTGCTAATGCACATTAAGAAGCATTACATTTAGGCACAAATAGCTAAGTTGCATTAGCACACAGCAGATGCACTAATGCACATCAACATGGTGTCTATCAATTGACACACATTGTGTTAATGTGTGTTAGCATGCCTACACATTTGCTAATGCAACTTAGCTATTTGTGCATAAATTTAATACCTGCTTTATGCATTTTAAAGGTTCATTAAGGGTGTAAACGTGTAGACTACTTGCACAAAGAAGAAATAGTTAGAAGTCACTGAAAATCCTGACTGAGTTAAATGGGGCAATTGCTCTGAACTAGTTCATGAAGCTTATTTGTTTTATTCAAATTTTTGTTTATCATCTTTAGGGTTGGAGGGGTATAGCTGTGATGGTGTAGAAGAGAGAAGCATTTTTTGTGATATTTTTTATTGGGCCAACTGTATAGTTGAGAGAGCTGCTGGAGGAGGGAACCAAATATCTTCCTCCAGTCTAAATAGTCTAGACTAGAGAAAGAACACATGATCTCTTAAACTTGCCTAACAACTCTCCCAAATATACAGCTGGTCCAATAAAAGGTATAACAAAAAAATCTTGCCTCTTGTTATCATCTATATATGTTTGTCACCCCAGACTAGCCCCAAACTAACATTACAATTTCCTTTATCTAGGATAAATCAATAGGAAGTAACCTTTCATTTTCAAAATGTGAAGCTGGCCATGTAAAATCTGTGTGTGCATGTCCTTCCTCATGTTCCCACAGGCAAAACTTGCATGTCAACACAAACACAATTTGCAGTACCCAATCAGTCCTGCATGTCTAATTGTCTTGGTGGGTAACAACTGATATTTTAGAGTTATAATAAAAAAATTTACTTCCTTGAAGTTCCTTGCAGTGCTGTAATAAATATTCCACATATAAAGCAGACAAGTAAATATAAATTGGGTGCAAAATATATTTTATAAATGCAACTGCCTCATCTTCTATTATTTTTCATTGAAATTGGTTATATCAGAGTTCATTATAAAAGCAAAATATAATTAATACAACAGATTAAATTAATTTTACTGACACATTATTAGATATTGGTGAATTATATTGTATATAAAAATGGTTATACTTTATTATGAATTACTTAAAAGTTTGAAGTGTAGAAACTTGATTGAAGATGCAAAATCTATTAGAACAAAGAAATAATGGCCTGCACAGTGTAATTGATTTGAATATTGTTGGTAATTTGATTAATTTACTGGATTTGTTTTAAAATTCATTGTGTTTCTATATTCAGAACAATTATAATATTGAATAGATTTAGTAGGGGTACAGTGTTGTTGTAGCTGTGATGGTTCAGGAAATATATAGCAGGCAAGGTTTTATATCTGGTACTTTTTACTGGACCAACTGCATAGTTGTGTAGGATACCGGACAATATATGGGGGTTAATTTATCATCTGAAGAAAGGCCCTTTGTGCCTGACAGCTGTTTTAATCACATCATATAGTCAGTCCATTAAACAGCAATACCATTACATAAACTAACAAATAAATATTTGATCAAACTTGCAGTTATGAGTAGTTTTGTATTTTAGAAAAAATGTAGCAAGGCCTGGCTGCTCACCCTGGTCTAGATTTAAGTGACCTGGCCTCAATTTTCAGTTCTCTTTGGGCTTGTTATTTAGAGTGGCTATATATGTCTTTAAAAGTTAGGCCGCCTACACATGGTTAAATGAACTGGGAGAATTCTGCCTAGTTTGTTTTCCTGCTAAAACAACTTACTGGGAGATGCCTGAATAAACATTTGAATGCTAAGCCCCTGAAGAGCTGAGAGTTTGTAGTGCTGATGCCATGCAGGCAGAGAGCCCCTGTGTATACATCTTGGCATAATCTGCAAGTTGCCTCAGACTATCTGGAGACAGATGGCAGCAGTGCATAGGATAACCCTCACTGACCTAGGCTGCTCATGGGCAGCCTTTGACTCCCTGCAATACAATATAGGGACTGTGAAGGGGGTGTATCACTCCAATGAACAACACACGGTCTCCCAGAAGGGGGAATAGGAGCAAGGTACCCTGGGATGTTGGAGGACTGTGTTGTAGGGCTATACGAAATGGCTGTTTTGATGCCGTTTCAGAGGACAGCGATTTGTTTCGGTGTTTCAGATCACTGTCCTGTTCAGTTTCGGCCAAATCTGTTTTGAACGGCTGCAAGAGAAGCTTTGCACAGCCCTAGCCAGCTGGGCGGGGCTTGGTGCCAGGGGCTGCAGGGCTCCAGTGAGGAGCACGATGAGGCCATGGGTGGCTCATCCAAGAGAGGGGGAGGGCCACTGCCCTCCATTCAGGTGAGGAGACCCCCGTGTGGGTCTCTGATCCTTGTCATGCTGGGTTGCAGGGCAGGGAAGCAGCACAGAGCAGTGAGCAAGACTGCTGGTCCCTGCCATGCAACTCGGCTCTGCAGGGAGCAGAGATCCAGCGGTCACCTACCTGCCTCTGCCCACCCCATGCAGCCCCAGATCTCTGCTCCCTGCAGAGCCAGTTCATGTGGCAGGGGCCAGCACTGCCCTGCCGCACAACCTGATTCTGCAGGGAACAGAGATCTGTGCCGGGGTCTCCTCACCACTGCTGCCCACCCCATGCATCCCTGTATTGCCAGGGCAGTACAGGGTGGGCAGTGGCAGTGAGGAGACCCCCAGCACAGATCTCTGCTCCCTGCAGAGCCAAGTCATGCCACAGAGCAGCAGCGTACAGCTGTTTCCCTGAAAGCCTGGCTCCGAAACACTGCGATTTTCTGAAACATTTCAAAAATGTTTTGGGTGCCTCGTTTTGTTTTGGAGATGTTTCTGAGCCTTCCGATTCAATTTGGATTCAGTGTTTCGGGTGCTGAAATTGCTCAAAACACCTCCAAAATGATGCAACTACTGAAATTTTGCATAGCCCTACTGTGTTGTGGCTCCTTGAAGAAGAAAACGTGTATAGACACTTGCTTTCCCAGGAGAAACTCTCCTATCGGCAGTTTAACCCTGGTTGTTCTCAGGTTATTTTTCTCCTGGAGTGGCCATTTATACCCTGCAAGACAAATTTTGAACATCTGTACAGTCTCTACGCAGCCCCTGTGTTGCAAAATTGGTTATTATTTATTCTCATTTTTTTTTAATTCTCCATAATAGGTCAACTGCATTTTATAAGAACTCTTATTTTAAAATGTTATTTTGAATTTTGTCATGCTAAATATTTGTCATCTTTCTCCATGATTGTAATTATTGTTCTCATTCCAAATTTCACTGTACGTATTTTAAATGGTGAATATATTGTTGTAGTAGAATTGGAGTTTTATTGTATGCATGATGGTTCAGGTGGTGTATGAGAGGCAAGAATTTTTTGTGATATCTTTTACTGGACCAATTGTATGGTTGGAAGAGCTGTTGGGGAAGCTTTTGGACCTTAAGGTAGGGACAGACATTCAAAAAGCCTGAGCCTGAATTGATTCAGTCTTTGCAGGATAGTCTAGGCTAATCAGTTTTGTAACTGGACAGACATCTCAGAAATGCAGACACATGACCACATGGGCTCAGGCTAGAAACTGCGGGGTGGGGGGCGGGCACTAGAGCAGCCTTCCCTTCTTTCCAAAGCATGGAGCTGAGGGTGCCATGGCCACGCTCCAGCAGAAGCTTTGATTAGTCCAGCAGGGAATTGATAACAGTGTTTATCACCCAATTAAGAAAACAACAGAGGGACATTACCAGCTACTTGTTGAATTTACCTGTTGATTCTACCTCTTGATTCAGCAGCGGCCATAGCAAGCATGTGGTCTGCTAGCTAATACACAGACACCGTCTCAGCAAGGCCAAGGGAAGTGGGAAGTGGTATCCCTGCTTAGGAGGGAGTGGTGAGGGAAGTGGGGGAGCAGCCTGCAGTCTCTGGAGGTCTGGACAGGGAGCAGAAGGGAGGGGCCAGCCCTGCTGTAGAGCAGAGAGTCCCGCCTAGTCCCGAGAGCATGCCAGGATGCTGGGGGTGTCTGGTTTATCTTAATCCAGCAAGGGGCCTGGGGAAGACATTCCATAAACCAGTTTGAGCCAAATTAATTAAGTCTGATACTACATTCAACCAGGTTTATCGCAAACCGGTTTCAGCCATTCTTAAACTGTTTTATGTAGCAGAACAGATGTTCAGTGCACAGGTTTAAACCAGTTTCTGATCACTTAAACTGGTTTGTATGTAATGTGTGTCCCCAGCCAAAGTGCCCTTCTTCAAGTTTTCCTATTGTTGTTATTCATCTAAGTGTAAGAAGTAGCATTAGTTTGGAGTAAGCATGCAGCGTTCTTTCTCTCACACACATGAAAATTGATCTGAATGCTGATGTGTACCAGTGTTGTTCCTTCAAGTTCTAGACCTCTGTTATTACTAGAAGCTATGAATTAGGGAACTCTTTGTGGTGATAAAGGGTGCCTGTAGACATGCAGGACATCTGCTCCAATGCGCTGTAATTACAGTGTGTCAGAGAAAATTCAATTAATCGAATCTGCTCTAGAGTGCATATTAGCATGCTCCAGCAGCCTCTGCATTTCATATATTCAGCATCTCCCAGTGCTTCAAAATAATAGCAGGGGATACTTTAATTAAAACTTATTGAACAAGCTTTAGTTAGTGTCCCCATTGCCATTTTGAAGCATGAGATTCTGGAGGTACTTAAATCCCCACCCTCACCCCTAAAGAGCCCTCACCCCCACTCCCAAAGCACATGTAAAGATGCCCAAAATGTACATGAACTGTGGCTTTGAGGAATCTACCAAAATCAAATGTGACATATTTGAATTCATGTGTTATATTTTAACGTACAGATACATACATCACTCTCTTTGTACAGACTTTGGAAATGGCTAAATAATTATGTTCTGAAGATCTATGATCCTTTTTCCACATACATTCCATGTGGGTATTGCAGTAAATTGTACTCCACTATTAGTGACTTGGCTATGCTGGAGTCCAATCTCCATCTGAAGTGATGAGTACAGTTATTTTCTGTAATTTCCCAAGATAATATGGGAACATTATTGTAGATTAGCATGAATTATTCTGGCTAATGGAAGCAGTGACTTCCAATTAATATGACCTGGTTTGAGATGGCAGGTAAATCATATGCTGCCTGCAATGAACTGTGAACATAACTCAAATCACTGATGCATAATATAAGTAGAGATAGTCTTGTATATGGTACAATCATTTACAGTTACATGACATTGTTTAAATGTTATTACTGTAGGGTCAGATCACTGCCTGATCACTGCATTGGTGCATCCCTCTTAGTCTCCAGTTATCCACACCATGGATACCAGCATGGGTAGAAGAAAGCAGACTTCACAAAACAGCAGTTTTCTGTATGGCTGATCTCTGCACAACACTCTAGGCATGTTAGGACACAAAGCTGGTATAAGACATGTCCACCACCTAAGAAAGAAGGAACTAATTTGCTTCCTGGGTTGTTTCTGAGATAGAACAACAATGGGCTGCCCAATGCATGGTGCCCAGACACCATTTAAGTTATAATTATTTATTTGTTTTAGGGTAGAGTACAGAGACCTCAGCTGAAATTGTGACCTGTGGTGCAAGTAATTATACAGAAACAAGCTAGGATGGACCTTGCCCTTAAGTGATTGTAATCTAAAAGACAAGATCAGAAGTGCTATTTCTTAGTGTAATAAGGAAAAATTGAGGTCCAGAGATTAAGGGCCAGACTCTTTTTCACCTAATAGATAGGTTCAGGTGCTTAAGTGCCATCCTATTGTACCTTGGACAGGTCCCTTAAAAATGAGGGGTTTGACTTCTCACTACTATTTTGTGACTCAGTCTTAAAGGTCAGATGATGAAGTGTTATAAAACTGTATGCATAAATAGATTTTCAGTGACTCAAGAAGGGTAGAATAGAGTCACACTTTGGCACCTAAGTCTACTAAGGTGCCTAATAGGTGGAACAGAATCTGACCCATAGTTTCTACTGTGCTGCCACCCAAATTCCACAGGATATCAATCCAATAAACTAAGTCAAACTCAGAAAACTTCTTCACCAGCTTTCCCCACAAAAAATATTAAGTTCATGGCAAAGGTGAGAAGATTCCATGGACCAAGCCATAGTTGCCCCCACTCTAGCAGGAAATGGTCAATCAGATTGTCCCAATCCCCTTTAAATCTCATTAAGAGCTTACTGACACTAGGAAACAACAAACAAAAAAGATCAAACATATGTTAGGATATTACAGAGATGCCAATATTCCTTTTCTGTAGGACTATCCACACTTCTTTTTCCCAAGTTCCTTTTGGCATCAACGTAAATAGCAGTGTATATAATAACATTTAAATTGATAGCCTCTTTTATTGTAAAGACCTACAGATATATCTCAAAAAGCAATGTCCTGTTAAATGACATCTTTAAGACCTCCATAAGTTTCCTAGTACTATTTTATCTGACCCTTAGTTCAAGACTGATCTCTTCAAAGGAACAGATTTTGCTGGTCCCTTGGGTGCTCCCTGAAGAAAACTCTCACTCTATTTATATTTATATCTGACATCAGGCCATAAAAGACAAGACTATAAAACTCGTAATTTATTGAGAGATATGAAGTATTCATGTATTATATGCTTATATTTCATTTAAGCAACATAAATCAACCCTTGTCCAGGACAAGCAGCAGTTGGAAGTGCATGTGCAAGGAGACCTTACACAGCAAACTATAAAAAAATCATCAGAAAAGGAACTCTGAAAATGCTTAGAAGTTCCATGGTTGTTTTGCAAGAAATTTTTCAGAATCTCTTCAGGATGTGAGCTAACAACATAGCTTTCAGTTCTTACATAACACTATACAGTCAAATGAATAAACATAACCCGTTTGTAGCTGTAATAGAGGGCTTTTCCAAATAAAAGTATGGCTATTATGTATGGCAGTTTCTGCAATACATTTCTATACACTCATAAGGAGAGTTGGTGTGGCATAACCACATTTTTCATAGATTTCATAGACACTAGGGCTGGAAGGGATCTTGGAAGATCATTGAGTCCAGCCCCCTTCCCTAGGGGCAGGAAGTCAGCTGGGGTCATAGGATCCCAGCAAGATAAGCATCCAAATTTCTCTTGAAGGCATTCAATGTAGGTGCTTAAACCACCTCCAATGGCAGGCTATTCCAGACCTTGGGGGCTCAGACAGTAAAGAAAATCTTCCTTATGTCCAGCCTGAAACGGTCTTGCAGTAGTATATAACTGTTCGACCTCATCATCCCTTGGGGCGCTCTGGTGAACAATCATTCCCCCAGATCCTGGTGATATCCCTGATAAACTTATAGGTGGCCATCAGATCGCCTCTGAGCCTGCGCTTTTCCAAGATAAAGAGCCCTATAGCTCTCAGCCTGTTGTTGTAAGGTCTTTTTTCCTGACCTCTGATCATGCGCGTGGCTCTTCTCTGGACTCTCTCAAGCTTCTCCACATCCTTTTTGAATTGTGGAGCCCAAAACTGGACGTAGTACTCCAGCTACGGCCTTACCAAGGCCAAATACAGTGGGAGAATGACTTCCCAGGATTTAATTTTGGACCAAAATGCTCAAATATTGTTGCCTAATTTAGGCTTGGAGATCTATATTTAAGGGCATTAAAGTAAAAGTGATCTGATTTTCAGAACTGCTGAGGGTCATCACATCTTGTCTAAATGAAGGGTTCTAGAAATGCTCAGTGCTTTCGAAAATCAGGCCATTTTTCTCATGTTCCCAATATGATTTTTAAGAAGTTAGCATTCAAATTATTATTCAAATTTTAATTTTTATGTATTGTGCTGTTGTTGGCAATATAGTCCAAACTGAGATTGTCTCTTGTTTGACAAGATGGAGAGAGAAGCTGGTTATGTTTTTGCGTTGGATATGTTAAGTGATACTGCTGCTATAGATACAACTTGTTACCTGGTCATAATCAGATATTTTCAAAGAGCTTTGTTCTGTCATTTACCATTCACTGCCAGTTAGTGAATATGGCATCAAAAGTTTACTGATATCTTCTGTCAGTATTGCAGATCTGTATGTTTTCTAAAAAACGTTTTTTGTTTGTTATTCTGAAGCAATAGCACATGATTGATTTTTCTAGCATAAACTTTTCATGTATTAACACAAAGTAAAATGCTATACATCCACAAGTGTTTTTTAGAATAGTTGGTAGTATTAGAAAAAAATATTAAATGCACCAACCGCTACAAGCCCGATAGACAACCCCACCCACCCAGTGCCAATTCCTGACTTAACTTCTAACAGTACAGTGCAGCTCCCTAGGGGTGTGATTAGGACAGTCCCACCTCACTGTTGCACAACACAAATCTGTGGAGACTCCTTGACTTTTGTACAAATGTGTGTGTGGTGATAGGTTATAAGGAGTAATCACATGTGGTAGCTAGCTTGGAACAGTGTTTCTCATGGAAACTATTATCAGAGCCCCCAGTTTTCTCTGTTTAAAAAATCCCAAATTCTCTGATTAAAAAAACCCAAATCCACCTTTTTCCATGATTAAAATGAAATGCCAATATATGTAGGTATCAGTTGAACACAATGGTTAATTGTGGGGGCTAGACTTGATGATCTTCCGAGGTCCCTTCTAGCCCTAATATCTATGAAATCTATGATATATTTACAATTTTCAAGCAAGTTGGAAGCCTACCACTGCCTGAATAATTATAATGAAATAAATTCTAAATACCTATATATTTTGGTATTGGATTTGGGTTTTTTATCATAGAAAATCAGAGTTTCCCGACCCCTCCATTCACCAGCATGTGGGTCCAGCTGTGGCTGCCACCCTCCTCCTCTGCTGCTTTGTGGCCCTTAGCGGCCTTGATGTGACAGTGCTCCACACCCAAGCCACAGCCCCTGAACCCTGCTAGTGCCCCTCACTCACAACCTGCAGCCCTTGCCTACCCCCCACTCACTGCCTCCTGGGAGAAACTCACCTACCTGTACCAGCACAGATCCAACTGCAGCTGTCCTTCCCCCCTCACCCCCTGTTTCATGGTGCTGAGCAGCCCTGATATGCTCCCCAAGCCCTGCTGATGCCCTTCACTCCCAACCCACAGTCCCCTGCCCCCACCCCTGGCACAGGGGGCCCTCAATTGGCCCCCCCACCCCCAGGCCCCAGCCCAACTATGCCCTACTTACCCCAAATGCTTCAGGAGGCAAAGTGAATCTGAGTCAGCCCTGGCTGGTCTCAGATTCCCTGCCCCCTCCTCATCCATACAGATCTTAGCATTTTGTACCCTTTTGCAAGCAGCTCATTGCAGGCTGAAACTCGGTCAGCCTGCAGAGAGCTGTTTGCAAAATGGGGAAACCCACAATTTTCTGCTTCAAAAGGGGAAATTTATATTTTTCTCCTTTAAAAGGAAAAATCAGCATTTTTCTGCTGGAAACGGAAAACCCAGATCCATGATGATCAAGGATCCTGGTTTTCTCTGATAAGAAAAAATCCCCAATTTTCAAATTAGAAGAACTAACCTAATATCTACATTTTTCTATGATAAAACTATATTGGTGGCGTTTCATTTTAATCATGGAAAAATGTGGATTTTGGGTTACTTTTTTTTAATCTGAAAATTGGGGATTTTTTTTATCAGAGAAAACCAGGATCCCTGATGATGTTTACACACATCAGTGACTATTTCTTCTTCCATGCTGGAAATGGGAGTTCAGTGGGTATAGAGGCTACAGTAGCATTTAGGCTATAGTAGTCATCCATAGAACTTCCAGAACTGACTAAAGTCCTTCTGTTAACTTCAGTGAGCCTTGAACCAGGCCCACAGAATGGTATTCTGGAGAGGATTCCCTCTTCCTTGATTCTTACTGACCATCCAAATGTGAACACTCCATGTAGAAAACAAAATCATATTCACTGATTTTGCTATGTATCATTTGCTTGGATATCTTAAGAGCCACCATACACAATAGGTATGTATCAAATTCTCATTAAAGCTTATATATGCTTATATGTGCTTAGAGATGTTTATATATGCTTCCTTGTAGGCAAATACATGCTATTAGTAAAAGTATATGGCTAATGTATTGCTCACTCCTACATTTCTGATTCAGACAAACATTAAAATCAATAGCAGTTGAATTCTAAAGTGCACATCTGGATGGTAGGCAGCCCTTGTACTTTAGAACACTTTTTTCCCAGCCAGCCCGTCACCATCTACATGTGCGTTTCATCACACTTCATTACTCCACCACAGAACAGTACTGTCCCTGACAGTGTTATCCTATCCTATGGGGTGGTTAATTCATTTACTGAACCTCAATACCAACACAGGTATAGCCAGTGGCATTTCACTGCAGAGCTACTTAGTCAACTCCGCAGCATGCACACATGTAGACTCACTCAGAGAGTAATAAAACAGTTTAAATGCTTGCCCAGAGGCCTTCTGAATTTTGAGTATTTATAGCAATTTGGTTTTCTTTTGTTTTTATGAGTAAATCTAGATTTCCCAGGGTAGTTTGTGGTGTTGCACATATGTTTTATCTTTCAGAAACTAGTTGTGGTTTGTATAATCATCACATATTTGATTAGTTACTCAATTGAGCATTTGAATTGAATTGAACAATAAAAATATCTAGTTTTCATTTATCTGTGTATATATACATCAAATGATTGAAGCAGCAGATTCCAGGGTCAGATTTTGGATTATTTGCCTACCAAGCTGTACCTTTAATAGATCTATCTGTTGCTTATTCTGGGAAGGTCTTAGTAGGGTAAATGTCTTGCTGTGCAGAAGACAGATAAAAAGAAGGAACTGACTACTGCACTAAGCATGACATAGTAACTCTGAGCAGT
The DNA here is from genome assembly GCF_001723895.1 of Crocodylus porosus. Classification (NCBI taxonomy): domain Eukaryota; kingdom Metazoa; phylum Chordata; order Crocodylia; family Crocodylidae; genus Crocodylus; species Crocodylus porosus. The sequence continues at coordinate 98,422,417 of NW_017728906.1, forward strand.
GGAATCTGAGTGTGCACTATGAGAGCCATCAGCAGGACCCTAGTCATTCCCTTTCACCCTACAAAGTTTCTGCTCCTCAAAGTGGCTGCCCTGACCTGCACTTAGTTGCCTGCTCTGTGATCTGAACTGCTAAAGAAACTAGATGCTGGTGGGAATCTAGAGGGGCATTCTCCATTACTGAAAGAACTGCTGGTGAAACTAGGTTTAGGACAGGAAATATGACAAGAGATGGGAATGAAGAGATATGAGAGGGTGTAAATATGAAGTCACAAGAATGAAGTACCCATTTAACCCACATGAATGGTACATCACTCCTGAGTTGGACCTGGAATATGGCAGAATGCCAGCACGAAAAGCTAAAAATAGGTAGTTATTTTTTGATGAAGTTACCAAGGAATAATATGAAAGATATTGGAGGAGGTGTGAAGGCAAATGGGTCTGATAGTGATTTGCACATGTGCATGCATGTAGACTATATAAACATAACGTCTCTCTCAAATGGCTGAAATCTGAGGGCTTTTTTTTAAATCACATATTACTTGTGCTGGTCCAGGCCTATGGTGTCTGTCACACAGTGAGGCTAGTCTTAGAATAGACAACAATCAATAAAGATTTGTTTAATTTATTTATTTTTCATTGCAGACATATGCCAGATTTTCTTTTTTCTGGGAAAGGTAAGGCTAACCCCAGCCTCTAAACTCAGCCCTTGACATTAGGCATTTCCTGTGGATCTAGATGATTGGAACACATTTTTACAGAGGGGCCTCTTTATCTCTTTTTTCTTTGAACCAAGAATCTTCATCTGGGGAGTCTCCAAGCACTCTTTCTTCACTATCTTATCTCAAATGCTGAAGTAAGGTCACAGGGGTGCATATACATGTGCACTTAACTGCGCAATAAACTAACTTGCTGCAGTGCAAAGTGTCATAGTTTAGATGTGGGATGGTATTAGACCACAGCAAATTAATTTTTGCTGTCATAAAATAGTACTGTCTGGTACAGTACTATCTTATGGCAGCAAAAATAACTGCACCTACATGCATGTGTAAATGCTAACCCAGGGATACATGGTGCTTGGCCAGCCCAGGCAGCAGGGAGCCAGACTCCTGCCTGCCACCTAGCCACAGGGCTCCACACACTGGGGCACTCTTGTGCCCAGCTAGCCCCTCCGCCACCTGATACCACCTCCCAGAGCCTGGGGCTGCTCGTCTGTGACTCAAACTGCTGTTGTTCTAGGTGCAGGGTCTGTACTTGCTGGACCACAGCAGTTTGAGCATCTACACGTGCCATTTAGACACTGTGTTAAACTTTGGTACACAGTTTATTATATCCCCTTAATGGCACATGTAGATAAACCCAATATGTGTAAAATTCTCAGGGAAGTTTAAAAACATTGGGGACAGAGTAAAAATATATTTTAAGAACAGGGAGAAAATCAGATTAGAACAAAAGTCTAGTGGCATATCTAAGGTTCTTAAGTTCCTCAGGATAGCTACCGTTTGGATAATTAGGGGGTGCACTCAGGTTACGTTTTATCTGGTGGACTTGCAGCACAAGTGTTCACAGCCCTTTAACCATTTAAAACATGGCTGCTGCAGTGGAAATCTGTATCACATTGGGCATGGTTGACAAGCCAGTTGACTGGGGACAAGTATTTGAATGAAAGATTGCACAAAGTTGCAATCAGTTAGGGACACGGGGATGCCCTCTGGACAGTCCAAAGGTTGTGGAGCTGTCAAAACCCAACCTGTGCTGTCAGGGGAAAGCCACCTGCCAACATCAGACCCCAGGCTACTCCCACCCCAGTCATTCATGAGCCCCTTTATCCCCTGTCCCTATGCCTGAACACAGCTTGCCTCTGCTTCCCCAGAAACCCCCAGTCCCTCTATGGCCCAGATTTGGTATGCCCCCATGGTCTCCAGAGAACCTTGACCTGCCCTTTCCCCTACATGGATACCCCACCTGATTCCCCCCTTTTCCCACCCCAAAGACCCTATGTGGACACTAGGCTATGTCCATGTGGGGGAGGCAAGATCAGATCATGGCAGGGGAAGGACCCCTGCAGTTTATAGGTGGGACGTCTAGGAAATCAACCCTGCCCCCCAGCTGTGGGAATCCTGCCCCTACCAGGATTTGACTGTGTCCTCGTCCCCCACACAAACACAGCCCAGTCCTGCCTCTATCTCCATTCCTGGAGACCCTGAACTCAAACTTTTGTACATACTCTTAGAGAAATAAAACAATCTCTTTCATTCTTTGAGATTTATATTCTTTCTCTTTTTTTTCTTTTTGCAAGTAGAATATGAAGGATGTGACTGTTTTTAAAGTGACTCTTTTCACCTTCCTTCCTTGTTTCTTTGAAACTGTGGCATTTTTTGATGTTTAAGTGGTGATACAATTCACAATCAGAAGGAGTTACTTAAGGCATCTACCAGGAACCAAAAGGCTGTGTGTTAAATTCCACTTTTCCTCAGTGATACTAGGAGACCCCTTCTTCCAGGAGGCTGAGATGGCAAACGGATTAACAACTTGTGTGAGCACTCTAAATGCTGAGTAACCGGCTAAAAGGGAGAATCATGTTTCTTCATGATGGCTGCTTATAAGTACATAAGGGGTGTACATCAGGACCTGGGAGAACGTCTGTTCACCAGAATGCCCCAAGGAAAAATAAGGACCAATGATCATAAACTCCTCCAAGACTGTTTTACGCTGGACATAAGAAAAAAAATTCTTTACTGTCCAATCCCCCAGGACCTGGAATAGACTGCTTCCAGAAGTGGTGCAGGCACCTACTCTGGACTCAATCAAGAAACTCTTGGATGCCTATCTTGCTGGGATCCTTTGACCCTAGCTGACTTCCTACCCCTGGGCAGGGAGCTGGACTTCCTGATCTCCAAGGTCCCTTCCAGCCCTAACATTTATGAAATCTGTGAAATCTCCTTCTTCTCCTCAGACAGTACACTGAAGGAAAACATCTGCCTCCGCATTTTTTGTGGAGATGAATGCATAAGAGAACAGCAGCTGGATCAAGCTCCTCAGCTCAGATAAACAAAGAAAACCCTAGTTTGTGATCCCCAATGAGGATTAGCCACATTAGATTTCTTATATCCCAGAAGATTATCCTTACCACTGGGCTACTGGATATGGGATATACTTTTTATTTCTTTTTGAGTTGCAAAAGGTTTTAGTTTCATAGTATAGAACGGTAACCAATACTGAAAACACAAATGTTCTTTGCAAAAGACTTGTTTCCAGGTGCATATCACAGTGAATGTATCACAAACTTGAAGACAAAGTAAGAGAATGGATGAGGAGCTTGTGTGAAAACACTAAGTATCCTTTTCTGAGAAACTTTATGAAAATAAGTACCATTTGATTAAATGTGGAATATTTAAAAGACAAATTGTTCTTTGAAGTAGCACTTCTGTAATTTACCATTTTCTTGAGCGAAAAAATATAAACTACCTCAGAAGATAAATTATTCCAGTTTAGCTCAAAATTATAACAGTGGGCTCTTTCAAGTTTCTAAGTATCCCCTCCAGCATTTCATTACTGGGGAGAGGAAGTTGAATTTGGTTAAGAAACTACTACCCAGGAGGGCTGCAGCAGAAACTGTAAAGCAAGGTTTTCTTTTCTCTTTCACCCAGCTCAAATACTGATTAAGTCTCTGTCTGGGGAAAGGATGGTTGTAGAAGTGTAGTTAATGAGCAGGAGTTGGTTGAACTATCTTTCTCTTGAGAACAAAGTAGCAGAGTTATGGCACTTAATGCATTTTCCAACACAATGCATTTCTCCAGTGCTAACAAAGCCTCAAGTGATGCTATGCTCTCTCTGCAGTGAATACTAACAGAACCTCAAGCCAGAAATTCATGGTCTGGTTTAAATGAAGTCCAGTTTCCATTCAACACTTCTCTGCCACCCCCACCCCCACCTGCCTCCCTTGTCTTTGTCTCCTCTCAATCATCCTCTTTCAAAGCATCTGATGAAATGAGCTTGGGCTCACAAAAGCATGTACCACACACACACTTCGGTTAGTCTATTAAACAAAAATCTCCCCTGCCTTCTACATTCACAGAAGCATGCAAAACAACATTTTAACTTAGCTATGATTTACTCATATACCTTTCCAAACAGAAAAAATAATCTGTACAGAATCAAAGAATCATAGAAATCAAGGGCTGGAAGAGACCTCGAAAGATCATAATCTGTCAGACAACATAACATGATCTTCTCATGCAAATTAAATTATTAGATCAGGAGTTTTCTTTAGAGTCGACAGTATGTATAATTTTTTTCTACATGTATTATACTTTTCAGTAATGTAAAAAATTGCTTCTGTTAATGATGAAGGCATGTAGTCTGTAATACAGCAATAGCCATATCTAATGATTAATGCTGGTGGACTTCAAAATGTAGAATAACAATGTCTTCACTAAAAATCAGGACATGACTAACCTACTTTCACGGACATTCTCAGAATTTGAAATATGTATGGCTTTTTGCTGTACTTAATGGAAATGTCTATGGCTTAAAAATCAACCCAGCGCAATTTATATATAGCTGTGAATATTCTTTTAAAAAAAGGTTCACATTTACAGATAATGACATCTGTTGGTATAGTGCCACCTTTGGTGTACATTAAATTCTGAGCCTCAGATGATGTTTTCATTTACAGTTGGCCCAATGCTATGATGTGCTGAGCAATTACTGTGACATGCTTTATGACCTTGATTCTCATTGATCTGAATAAGATTTAATGGTGTTCAGCATGTCTCAGGATTGGGCTCTGTATTTTACACACCCGTTTATAACAATAAGGCAGTGAGCAATAAGAAAAAAAAAATTGTAATATAGTTCACCTAGAGCACAACCCTTTACCTATACTGAATAATTTTGTGTCTGAAATCTTTAAATATGTCAGCTATTCAATACAGTAAGGATTTTACTATACTGTTCCTAATGTGTTTAATTTCTAGTTCTAAAGAAAACTGAATTGTTAAGTCAGCAACAGTGTTGCAATAAGATTAGAGTTTTAGAAAAAGGGATATATGAGCCAATAGAAAATATATTGCTGATCATTTAAGCAGTAGCTATTGAACCATTATAATCCCTACATTTGAAATAAGTAAAGTATGAAGAATAAAGCATATGCAGTGCTTGTTGAAGTTTAAGCCACACCATACCAGAAATTATAGTAGCTTGAATTGCACATGTTCCATTTTTATCTGAGCTTTTATGTGTAAAAGCTTAGGTGTCTTGTAGTTGTTTAAATCAATTACAATAGTGACTACTGAATTAAATTAGAATATTTAGCTTTTTTTTATACTTGCTTCCTTTTTTTTAGCGTTTTAGTGTGTGATACTTTGGAAGTATTACCATACCGAATGAAGAAAGCCCTGAATAAATGAAGAGAAGGTTTTCTTGCTTAAAATCCTTAAACACTTTAAACACAACAAAATTATATTTTATTTCACAAAAGGGATTAAAATACTGCAAAAGTTGGTCTTGAAATATTAGCTATGGTTAAACCCAAAGACAAATTATCAATAAAGTTTCAGTAATTATGTTATTCAGTAATTATGTCAAATAGGGTGGAAATGAGCATACTTAGAGGGACGACATGCCCTTTAAAAGAGGAAGAAGATCACTCAATGTATTTTTCCCTAAATTTGCAATTAATTAAACAAACAATAAATATTTGGACAATTGTGTTGAGCCAGACACTGAAATACCCTTACATTCTAAAAAAGATCGATGATCTTCCATGGCTCACTATTCAACATTATTTGTCCAATGCAGATCCAAAAGTATGACCTTGGAAACCTCAAGAATTCCAGTGTTCAGAACTCAAGAATCAAATATTTACCTTTACATTAGTAAACAAGGACCAAGTCCTGGAAACACACAAGCAAGTAACTATATTCATGAGTAAGGTCACTGAACTCAACAGCCTTACTCATGTGAGTAAATACATTCTACTACATTTTCTGGTTTAGTACTCAGACTCAAAATTTTAAGTCACAGGTTTGCCTAAACTGTGTAAATTGGAAGGCTTCAGGCATGCACTTTAAAGGAGGTCTGTGATTTCACAGGGTAGTAGCCCTTGGCTTTTCCTTTCAAGACTATAAAATAATGATTGTACCTGGAAAAAGGACCAGTTATTTCTCAGGAATTGAGGAAGTCCCCCTCTCCCTTCCCCACTATGCTCAGAGGCATGTCCTCTGCCCTCCCATTCCCCACTTCCCTGCCTGCTGCAGCTGCTGTCCCAATGGTGAGGGGAGCACCAGTTCCGCTCCAGCCAAGCTGCACCAGGTCAGGAGCAGCGGTGGTAGCAGCAGCATCAATGGCAGTAGAAAAGGAACAGGTGGGTGGGTACCTCGGCCAAGTACCTTTGGGTGTTCCCGCCAGCCTGAGAACAGACATGGAGAGGGGTGACCTGACTACTGCTGCTGCCACTGTCCTGAACTGAGCCCAGCTCTTGTGTAGTCCAGCTGGAACAGTTCTGCAGCTCCCCTCAACACTGGGACAGCAGTGGGTGGGGAAGGTAAGTGGTGGGGACATGCCTCTGATTAGAGATAAGAATAGGGGAATTCTTACATTCCTTGGAGGTTTAAAAAGCTGCTGACTGCTGCTGTCTTGGAGCAGTCTGCCTGTGTAGGCTACCAACAAGAGCTGCAGCCACTAATAGCCTGGATCTGCTTCTGGGATGGAATGTGCACATTAAATGAGATTCTTTGATAATGCAGAAATTCCCTGTACCACTCGTATTACTTTATCCTCCTGTAAATTAACTCTTTGTAATAGCTTTCACTTTCTCTGTAGCCCTCATTTCTTCGGTATTACGAAATGATTATTTAGTACATTAGTTATCTTTCTATTCAGTTCTTCTGTCTAAGACTATTTTCCTTTTCCTCATGATTTCTTTCAGTCTGCTACACCATGTGTTAACAGGTGAACATGTAATTGTTTGTTTCAGATCTTCTCGTGGTTTATCTGTAAAGGTTGTAGAGAAGAACAATTTTTTTCTTTACTTTGTACTTGGAGATACTATGTTCAAATGATGTTTTACTTAATATACTAAAAAGGACTTTAAACTGCAGGAATCATTCCCATAGGAAATGTTTTGGGTACCTGCAAAGATGTCCAGAAACCTTCAAATTAATGGATATATACACCTTTATAATTAACACTTGTATTTGCACATTTGCTCTCTGCAAATACACTGGCCACTGTCAGTAGTTACTGCCTATTACCACTACTCACAGTGAGGCACTACATTAATGAGCACTAAGAAATGTGTTGTAATCCCCAAACAGTGGCTTGCAGGGCTGTTCTGCAATGTGCTATTTTACAAAATGCTGCCTCCCAAAGGAGGTGTTATTCAGGCACAAACTCAAACTTAGAACTTTGCAAAACTTCCCTAAATAAATGTGAAAATAGGTAATATTCAATGGGTTTGAAATTTTGTTACAAACCTGGATTTTAAACTGAGGGAAGAATTTAATTTACTCTTATGTGTCTAAATAGCATTTTTGTAGCTTCTTATGTAGTGTGTTTGGCACTTATGTACAGGTTGACATTCTAGTACCTCTCCACTGTAAGGATACATAAGCAGACTGAGCATGGACTGTAGGCCATACATTGGCTAGGCACATATGTGGTGATGTAAGCATCCTCATTCTGACTGTGTGAGTGCATGTAACTCATGCAGATATAACTAGCCAGAAACCCACAACTAATGTATTAGATGACAGAGGAAGGGACACTTGCTTGGAAGCAGGAAACCTTCCTGGTCTTTAGTCCCCCCCCTGTCCCCTTGCCTAGAAAGGATTTGAACCTATCTTTTTATGACTTCTTAGCACAGACTTCTCACCAGCCACTCCTCCAAGCTGAGCATTATCTCAGTCCTTATTCGGCACTCCTTTTGAAGCTGATCCCCTGGGCAACCAAGACAGGTTCTCTCATTTTGAAGACCAGCTCTGATACCTAACCTCTAGGGTTGTGCGATGCTTCTGGTGCTGATTCAATTTGGAGGAAATTTGGCTCAATTCAGTGGCGGAGTCTCCAAATCCATATCAAATCAGGGGACAAATGAAAAGGTCCAAATTGATTTGAAGCTCTCTGAATTGATTCAGAAAAGATTTGGAGAGCTTTGGTGATTCAGGCAATCCCTGCCCACTGCAGCAGGGAGCTGGACCTGGACTCTGAGCTGGTAAGTAGTGGTCAGGAGAGGGTGTCTGGAGGAGGGAGTTGGGGACCCCATCAGGCCCCATCCCCTGCCTGCTCCCTCAACCCCCCCGCCCCCTGCCTGCTCCCCCAGCCCCCCCATGACTGCCCCACCCAGTCCCAGTTCCTGTCCATTTAAAAAAAAGCCCTCACTCATTGGCTGCTGCCCCCCACTGCCCTACATTGTATGGGGGGCTCTGCCACAAGTCCCCTGACCCCTGACCACTCTCTTATCCACCCCCCCATGGCTGCCTTGCCCATCTCAGCTCCTGGCCCTTTAAGAAAAGAAAAAAACCTGAACTTACCAGCTCCTGCAGTGGCCTCAGGGCTTCTGGGGGCTAATGCAGAGCCGCCCACTCAGTGCAGGGCAGTGGGGGGCAGTGGGGATTGCCCCCCTGCCAGGCAGCAGCCAGTGAGTGGGGGCTTTTTTATTCAAAAAGCCAGGACCTAAGTTGGGCAGGGCAGCCATTGCTGGGAGAGTGGGCGGGGGATGGGGTCTGTGTGATTTGGAGATTTGGCTGATTTGGCAGAGCCAAATCTCTGAATCAGATTTGGCTGAATTGATTGAGGACAGTGATTCAAATCACCAAGTCACATCACTGTCCCCTGAATCAGCCAAATCCGAATCCATAGCAAATACTAGGCGCTTCTCACAGGCCTACTAATCTTTTTATTACCTTCTTGAGAAATTCTGCTCTTGTAAATGCCTTCACTCCAAAGAAACTTGGTGGCAGGGATTGTCCTTGGCCTAAAGGACTATTTTCATAAGGGCAGCCTTTCATAAGGCTGCCTTGAAATGCAGCCATTAAGTTTTGACAAGCCTCCATTTTCCCATACAGCACATATGCTGAGAAATTCACTTAATAACCTCATTCAGAATTCCTAAGATTTATCAAATCATTATATCAGACTGTATTCTTACTGTTTAAAATCATTATGCAGATTTTTTTCATTTTCTCTTGAAAAAATTCTCAAAAACAAACAAATGAATGCCCCTAGTTATTAAAGCAAATAGTAAAAATAGGCAGCAAACATGAACATTAAAAATTGAAGGAAATTATAGTCTGAGGTTGATCCTAATTTATTCTAAAAATATTATGTATATATTTTTTGCTGACATATTTCCATACAATTGACCAGTATGTGGCAGAACTAATTATATAGTTCCAATACGGTGAATAATGATGATGATGATGTATCTAAAATATCTTCACTGAGAAACTGCTGCAGCAATAGAAGTTGAACAATAAGATTCTGCTTGTGGCTGATATATTCTGTAGATTTTGTTTTGATGACTTAAAGCAAGTGTATGGCTCACTGTCCTTCAATTGAGGTCATGATGATCGTGTATACAGACTTTAGCCTTCCTGTGGCACCACGTGGAGAAGTTGAATTTGCTCTTTGGTTTTCTGGTAAGAAAAGGTTTAAAATAAAACTAACAGATTTTTTGTTGGAATCTCTTAGCTAAGGCAGATCTCATAAGTTTGGTTTCAAGATACATAACTAAACTTTTCTGTTTTTCCATCCCAAAAATTGATTTGGACCAGATTTAAGTCTTGGTTGCATTCATGTAAATCTGAAGTAGCTCCATTTATGTTACTGTCTCCTGAAATATACATCTGTGTAAAAGAGTTTGACATTTTCCTATTTTATAATGCTTTCTGCTTAGAAATTATATCTTATATGTCAAGCTATTCTTGTTCATGTACTTGTGCACAAAAATGACCTTCCAATGAATCATCTATTTTATTTAAAGGTGCAGCATAGACTAAAATTTACTTTTGGGAGTCGGTGTCAAATACTTAGCCTTCATTAAATGACATGGATTTACTGGCCACGTTTGAACCAGTTAAGGGTCTGAGAGAGCATCTGTGCTTTTATTTATTTATTTATTGTGGTTTAATTTAGAACAACAGATCCATGGAAACAGCCAAACCTATCTATGGGTTTTAAGTAACCCTATTCATTTTTTCTGAACTTTTAGTTTTATTCTCCTATCACTCCCAACGGGCATATTCATGATGTAAATGTATTTTCACATTTCTTGTAAATGGATCTCCATGCATAAAACATAATAACAAGTGATCTTCTCCTAGCATCATATATATAGTCTTTGGTAATACGCTATCCCAATAATATTTAAGAATGTAGCCACACATGCCAGCATTTGTGCTTTCAGCAGCTCAAATAGAAGCAGTGCTAATCTGAGCTGGGGCTTGTTGCCTCAGCCCACGTGCCCAGACATGAATTTTGGTGTGGGGCAAATTGTACCACTTGGGGCAAAATAACCCTGCCTGGCTCCTCCTGGATCTGCAGCCAGGGGGAGCTAGAGCCCAGGGCCAGCCCCTGTACTGTCCTCAGCAGTAGAAAACGCTTCCCTGTCAAGTAGCTCAGAGCTACTCACTCTCAGGACCTTCTAGGGACTAGCCAATTGGTACCTGGGGACACTACCCGTTGTGCCATCTGGACTACTGAAGCAGCCTTGAGAGTTCTCTGCACCCTTTACCCACTGCAGGGGTCTGGCAGTGGAGGCTGCTGCCTAGCTGTGACCTGCTGTGCACCTGCAGACCCAGATGGGGATTGCACAGCCAGAAAAGGCATGTGTGCCTCTGGGCTAGCTACCAGTGGGCTGTGACTGCAGAGTTGGCCTTTGTGAGACACTACTGCCATGTGTGCCTCCTGGCTTGCCACCTGGGCAGCTATCACCCAGAAGATATTCCCAGTGTGGTGGCCCACTTTGAACTGTCAAAGCTTGTCCTCCTGGCCCCAGTTGGTCAGGAGGTCAGCCACCTCCAGCTGGGTCCAAGGTGCCAGGTCTGAGCAGGCTTCTCTGCCTGGCTCCCGCTACTTGTCTCCCTAACAGGATTCTGGTGTTCCCTGTTTGAAATCTGAAAAATCCCTTATAAAAAAACCCCAAAGTGACTCTGTAAAATACTCCAAAATCCATGTGGGGGATGTGGCTGAGTGGGGCAGTAATCTGGGGGGCTGAGGGAGTCTCCCCATGATCTCCTTCCTGCTTTCCTAGCCCCTCACCCCATGCTTACCAGAAGGTGCCTTGGTCCAGTTCCCTGTGGCTGGCACACTGCCTGCCCTGCATGGGCAGGTAGCATGCTTCAGCACTGGGGTGTGGGCCAGCCATAGAGACACTCTGGATGGCTGCCAGAGCATCTCCATGGAGGACCGAGACTCCAGGCCATTCCCCGCTTTTTTCCCCCGTGGTGTTTTTTTACCCCTGGATATCCAGGGGTCTAATTTTGCCCCTGTGCTGCAAATTTGCAGCACAGGGAACATTTTTTCATTCCCACATGTGCCTCTTGCAGCATCTCAAAGGGCACGTGCATGCTTGTGTGAATGCACCCTAAGGGTGCATCTGCACAACATTTTTTGCTTCATCTTTCCTAGTTTGTCCAGGTTAATTGTACATAACCCTGTTAATAAAAAGAACTCTTTGAAAGAACAGTGTATTATATTGTATTTTGTAGACATCTGACTACTGAGCATAGTGAAAGAGGACACACATAAAGGTACCTTGAGGGATCAGAAATATAATACCATTGTTCTTTCCATTACACATTTAAAGTGGTTGTTAAGACTTTCTCACCTTAGAACTCACAGATGAATAAAATAGATGCTGAGAAGAACTTAGAGGTAGTTTTGCTGTTCATGTATTTATTTGTGCATTGTTTCTTCTTTTCTCTTGAGGTTTTTTTCAAAATAATAGTGAATTTTGGTGATGATATTTAGAAATCTAGATACCCAGGGGTCCCTAACTGAAATTAAATATTTCAAGGTTCTTTTACTTGCTGTGATATGGATCTGGGGAGAAAGATTATTTTTCTCCTTGGTACCCCTGTGTGATATGAAAGCAAATTTTTAGGTGAGCAGAAAATTGTTTTTTTTACCCAAACTTTTCAAGATTTCAGAAATATTCCTGTTCTGCATTAAGAAGAAACCAAGAGTTTTAAAACACAAAAGATTCAATCTGTAAGAGAAAAAGCTAATTAGGGCATTCTCCTGGGTAGGGGAAGGCTCAGCAATCAAACCTGAGTTTCCCACATCTCAGGTAAGGTTGTGACCATTGGATTATTTTTTTTTTTTGTCTGGAGTAAGGCTCTTTCTGATGCTGACCAGAAATTTCATCATGGAGCAACAGCCCCTCACCCAATGAAAACTGGATTGAAATATTTTTGATTCAATGATCATTTGCAATGAAAAGCATTTAGTCAAACAATTCTAAACAGCTCTAAGCAAATTATAACCAGTAGAAATGGCAGTTTTTTCATGCAAGTTTATTTCATGTTTTCATCTCTAACCATATGTTCTGTAATTAAAGCATGAGCAATTTTAAGCTATTTTCTTTATACAGTAATTAGTTTGGTTAATCAGTGTATTGATACTACAACGCATTTCTGTGATTTAAAAAATAATCATTTCATACATGAATAATCAGACTCCATGTCCTACTGTAATGAAAAAGGGGAAATTCACAAAGCTAAAAGAGATTCAGGGTTAACAATACATCTGTAGTGTTATGTCTACCCAGGTGAACAATGATGATTTATTGCTTCTGAACATTTTATTTAAGAGAGTAGGCTAAGTAAGTCATGCAAAATAGATCATCTGACTTCTAATTCTGAATTATTTTTCCCTCTAATATTTTTTCATACATTGCCTATCAATGTTTACCACTTTCCATCTTCATAATACTGCAACTGGTATTATTATACAGTGGAAATACTTGTCTGTTCACCTGCATAAGCATATGTCACTTCCTTATCCATATGTCACTTCCTTATCTGTGGTCTTCTGATTCAGAGTAGCTCTCAAAGCCAGTATAGGTTTCCTACTTAGGTGTATATTATGCTGTTGGCTCATACTTTTAACCATAGAAAATCTTTTTCTTTTTCTCACTTTTGTCATTTTTTATGAAGTCTCTAATTAGCATCAGGAAAATTACTGTACTATTTCTTTCTAATTACCATTTTACGGAAATCTGTAGCATGTTACTACCAATATGTAAAAATGCCAGATGTTTCTTTTATCAAATGGAATTCATGTATTCTGTGTTTTGGAAATATTTAACAATATTTTTTGTAGCTGAGACAAGAAAGTTATAACTAGAGAACAGGTCAGTTATTAATGAAAGATAATTTCGTTCTCCCTTATATATTCTCCCATAATATAACAAATATGTAGCCAATGAAAACAATAACATACACATTTAAAACTCATATAATTTACACATATAAACTAATAAAAATAAAACATAACCCTAATGTTCTTGCAATTCATCACACAGGAGATACATATATTACTTCTGTGTAATAAAATGCAGTACCTGGATTGCTTTAAAACAGTAATTCTCAACCAGGATGCCATGGCACCTTGGGTTGCCTTCAGATATTTTCAAAGGTGCTGTGGCATGACACCCAATTTTAGTAGTGTTACATTTCCAAAAAAGATAAACATGATTCACAAGATTTTGAATAGGAATTCATATCATTTCCAACCATTCTGGACTTCTGCAGTCTTTCTGAGTTCTTTCCTACAGAAAAATTGCTCTATTATTTGTCTGTAGTCAAAACAAAAGTAAAAACTAAGAGCTATCATTTTTCCAAAAGGTGTGTTGAGAACCACTGATTTAAAAGGTCTGGATTATAGGTTTCACAGATTTCATAAACATTAGGGCTGGAAGGGACCTCGGAAGATCATTGAGTCCAGCCCCCCACCCAAAGGGCAGGAAATCAGCTGGGGTCATAGGATCCCAGCAAGATAAGCATCCAATTTGCTCTTGAAGGTGTTCAAGGTAGGTGCTTGAACCACCTCCGCTGGCAG
>NW_017728906.1:98436488-98439539 GCF_001723895.1 Crocodylus porosus
CCTTGAGGAGCAACCACTCTTCCTGAACTCCCCTCCCCTTTGGGTCATGGTCCCTTAGGGCCTGACTGACAAGCCTCCTGAGCTTGTCAAAGTCGGCTTTCCTGAAGTCAAGGACTTCCATGTGGCTGACTGACTTGCCAGCTTTACAGTGGATGGTGAAGATGATCAGCTCATGGTCGCTGTCACCCAGCTTCCCATTGATCACTAGGTCGCCAATTAGGTCATCCCCAGTAGCCAGTACCAGGTCGAGCAGCGCTTTGCCTCTCATTGGCCCATAGACTTCTTGAATCAGGTAGGGGTTATCCACGCATGAGAGGAAGCTTTGAGACTGCTCGGATTTTGCTGAGTGATCCTCCCATGAGATGTCTGGGTAATTGAAGTCACCCATGACAACCATAATCCTGGAGCATGCAGCCTCATGTTCCTGGGCAAACTCCTGGTCAAACTCAGGACTTTGGGTGGGAGGTCTGTAGTAGATTCCCACCATTGTGTCCCCTGTGCCATGTTCCCCCTGGATTTTAACCCAAAGGATCTTCAGTCATCCACCCTGGTTGCCAATATCAGCTTGCAGGGACATGTAGCTTTCCTTAACTAAGAGAGCTACACCCCCTCACCTTTTATCTACACGATCCCTTCTGTACAGGGTATAGCCGTCTATACCCATGGTCCAGTCATGGGTGGAGTCCCACCAGGTCTCTGTTATCCCTATGACATCATAATTATTTGCATTAAGCAGGAGGACAAGCTCCTCCTGCTTATTCCCCAAGCTCCTGGCATTTGTGTACAGGCAGGCAAGTGTCCCTTTGGGGGCTCTTGCCTTGCCCACAGATTGTACCAGGGCTGGAGCAGGGGTGGGCTCCCTTAAGTGCCTTGGCCTGCTGGCTTTGCAAGTGTTGCTCAGTGGGCCAGCAGTGGCAGTAGTTCCCCTGTCCTCCAGTGGGCTTAGTTTAAAGCCCGGTAGAGCAGGTCAACCAGTCTGGCTGAGAAGAGTCTCCTCCCCAGGGGGGAGACGTGGAGGCCATCTCTTCTCAGCAGCTTGCTGCCTCTCTTGCCAAAGAGTGGGCTGTGGTCATGGAAGCCAAAGCATTCCTGATGACACCAGTGCTGCAGTCTTTGGTTAACTACGTGGATCCTCCTCTCCCTCCTCAGCCCATACCCTGAGACTGGGAGGATAGACGAGAACACTACCTGTGCCCCCAGACCCTTTAGCCCCGCTCCCAAATTCCTATAGTGCCTCATGACCCAGCTGGGAGTGCTCCAAGCCGTGTCATTGGTTCCCACATGAATAAGGAGCATGGGATAGTGGTCTGTGGGCTGGAGGATCCTCTCCACAATGTCTCGGCTGCAGGGCCCCGGGAAGCAGCAGACTTCCCGGGCTAAGGGGTTGGTGCAGCAGATTACTCCCTCAGTCCCCCTCAGGATGGAGTCTCCCATGGCAAACAGTTTGCATTTTGTCTTGGGGAGAGTCGGGGCAGTAGCTGCAGTTGAGCCTGTGTTGTCTGCAGGAGCTAGCAACTCAGCAGGCTCTGCTGGAGCAGCAAGAGGTACGTACCACCTTGGTCCATGCCCCTGACTGCCCCTGACTTGGTCCATGCCCCTGACTGGATCATTTTAAGACAAGGAATAACTTTCTTAGGTTGCGAACTTTTTCATATACAGTATAATAGTCTCTTCAAGCTGGGACCATATCTTTCTCCTTGCTAGGGCAGGATGAGCATGGGATGGTTGCAGTATAAATCAGGACCTCTTGGGAAAATATCCTAGCAGAAATATTAACTAATAATAGCCTTGCTATCTTATTATCTTATAATTGTTACCTTGCAAGGTAAGATAATAAAATTTCCATTTTTATGTAATAAAATAGTCAAAACAGGGATAAAGAAGAATTCTCTTTTCACTTCATACAACCTTGCAATTTCCTGTGTTGTGGGTTCCAGCAAGCAGGCAGAGTCTGTGGAATAACACACAGGCATGAGCTGGAAGAGAGAGAAGCGGCTCTCTTCCTGCTGCCCACTCAAAAGCACCTTCACCATTTCCCCGGCGAGGAGACAGAGCCCACAACTTCCTCTCAACAGATATTCCAGTCTAAAAGAGGGCTCCTTTTTGTCTGAGGGAAAACATATCCATTAGAGGTTATCTAATGTGCCACTCACCCAGATGCAGCCAGCATAATAGGTCTGTTATAGTACAGTTGGAAAGGCACATTAAGCATCTAATACATCAGTCATGCTGAGGAAATTATCTCATAGAGAAAAAAATGTCAGTAATAGAATAGTGTGTTTTCAAAGTCAAACCTTCAAAACTTAAGACACAGGAATTTAAGCGTGCCTGTACATGAGCACAGACAGCCTGCTCTGACGTGAATTAATTACAGCAAATCGGAGTAGACTCAATGAACTGAGTCTGCTGGAGCATGGTAATTACCTCGCTCCACTAGCGTCCCATGTCTCATGTATCGGTGTCCCCATGCTTCAAAATGGCAGCAGGGGCACTTGAACTAAAGCTCATCAAACAAGCTATAGTACAAGCACATCTGCTGCCATTTTGAAGCACAAAGACACTGATATGCAAACCCATTGGTGATGCATAGGGGGTGCACATGAGTGGATGTGCACCCCCTGAGATTGGCCGTGCACCCCCTGGAAATGCCAGCTACAAAACCAGAAGTGCTGGCGGAAGTGCACTTCTGGTTTTGCCGCTGGTGATTTTGGGCTTGGCAATCAGCTGCTGGGGGACCCTCCAGACTCAGGAGGCACCAGTTGCCCATGCACAAGGTGCTGCAGTGTTTTAATTAAAGCAGCTCTCAGAGCTACTTTAATTAAAGTGTTGATCCTCCCCCCCACTCCTGCAGCATATGGAAAATTGCCCTAAGTTGCCAAATTCTAGTTTAGCTCCATTACATGTACACTCATAGATTCATAGATTCATAGATGCTAGGGTCGGAAGGGACCTCAATAGATCATCAAGTCAGACCCCCTGCATAAGCAGGAAAGAGTGCTGGGCCTACATTACCCCAGCTAGATACACATCCAACCTTCTCTTGAATACCCC
>NW_017728906.1:98439550-98503609 GCF_001723895.1 Crocodylus porosus
GCTGACTTCCTGCCCTTTGGGCAGGGGGCTGGACTCGATGATCTCCCGAGGTCCCTTCCAGCCCTGATGTCTATGAAATCTATGAAAATCCTGTGATCCTGATAAGAACCCTGGGACCAAATCCAGAAAAATGGACCTTGGCTCCTAAAAGAGGATTGAAGTGCGCTTTAGGTAGTTAAATGCAAATTAGTGATCTAAAATCCTCTTCTTGATGGATGCCTAACCTTGGAAGCTCCTAAAACGCACTGGGTACTTCCCCATTAAGCCAAAAAGTTCCTTAGGCATCCACAATTCTGCTTGTTTGCATGCCCAGACTGCCTTGGATTGAGTAGGGCACCTACCTCCCACCTAAGCCTCATGAGGATCCAGAAATCAGGTGAAACTGTGTGTAAATTTAAGGACAAGAATGAATTAGTAGGCATGCCACAACTAGCAGAATCGTTGGTGGTGTAGGTGTTCACACTTTATATATGCCACACTGCTCTACTACCTTCTACCCTTTTTATACCAGTAATGATTTAGTACTTAGACTACTCACTGTGATGTGATTTCTAAGCATTCCTCAGACTAAGGGCTTCAAATGCACAGCTTGCACCTCCCAGGAGAATGCCCTAACATAGGGTACACTAAGTAAAGGCAACCTGATGCCACTGTGAAGCATGAAATGCAGGAGTCAGAGGTCCAGAAATAAGAGGGATTCTGAGCCTTTATCTTAGTGGCATTGTGTATATATGGTGGGGTTTCTGGACTGTTTATGTGTTTCACAGTCAAGGAATAAAAAAACAGATACAATCCTGAAAGCACGGACTAGAACTGAAACCACACTTCTCACAAGGAGCTGTTTTTAAATTCTTGATGCCTTCTAGGAATACCATTTCAGGAACCTGACTGATGCTAACTCCATTCTTGAACTAGCATATTCAGGATGTTTATTTAGTGGGATATGCTTTGTAAAGCAGGCCCTAAGTCACTGCAAGATGGAGGGGTTCAATGATGAGCTAGAGAAGAGATGTCAGAGGCAACCAGGACAAAATAGTACTCATCATGCCAGTGTAAGCTCAACCAAGTTTGGATGTGCACTTGCTGGAGGGTCAGTTGGCCACGCATCAGACTTCTCAGCCACTCAAGATACGGTGGTACCTGGTAACCCACCAAAGGTACAATCTCCATGGTCTCCCAAGACAAATAGCTGCCAGTAATGACACTGCTGATACCAACAGAAGAGAGAGAAAGAATTACAATAGCTTGAACACAGAGTGATTTCCTGGTACATTGATGTGAATGGGACTTTTGCCATGATTTCATTGAAGCCAGATTTTCACCCACAATCAGTAGCAGAGTCTAAAGTGCTTACATCTCCCATGTCTTCTGTATGGCCTAACTTCAAAGGACCATAATTTGTTTAAATTGTTAGAGATGTGTCTTTTTCTTCTGCTCTCTTGTAGAGTTTTTGTTGTTGTTGTTGTTGATCTTTTCAAGGCTCAGGTACAATAATCAAGTCTATAACTATGATCAGGTCTGAATTCTCAAAGTTGTTGCATCATGCAGCAGACTCAAGCCATGTCTACATGATAATAAATCACTACGTATATCATTATAGCTATACAGATATGGCTATCTTGGTATAACCTACCATCTGGATACTCTTAGGTCATGTACAGACATTCGAAAAGCCTGAGGCAGAAGCAATCTAAGTTATGTGGTTTAAGTGCCCTAGGTTAGATTAGTAGTGAACAGAACACATGATTGCCTTTTGTTGGAGGGAGCATGTAGGCTGCCTACACTAGGCAAGGCTGCCAGGTTGGGGGTGCTTCTACCTTCCTCCCAGTGGGCTCCCCAGGCCAGGCATGGCCAAACACCCCTTCCTCCCCTCTCCCAGCAGCATCAGCCACTGTTTGCATGTAACAGAAGTAACCCTGCTTGGCCATGCTCTTCTCCAGTCCTGCCCCTGGATTTATGCCAGATTGTGGAGGCATGGGGGTCCCTGGGTGGGTATATAGGAGCCCATCCAGGGACCTCCATGTCTCCTAAAGCTGGTACAGCCCTAGGGAGAAGGACTCCCTCTCCCCTGCCCCCCAGCTGGCAGTGTCACCTACTGCACTGACTTGGCTCTGTGACAGTCCAGGTATGGAGCCAGTTAGGCACTCAGTGGGACCAGCCGTACTCAAACTGAGTTCCAGAATGCCTTCCTGTGAGGAGGGGTTAGCAGAGACCCACAAAGGCACCTGGGATGCTGGAGAACAGCAACCTAATATGAATCGGGAAGGAATCTGGTACAGGAATTCGATAGACTGGCCTAAACTAAATTGCTTAAATCTAATACTGCATCAATCTGGGTCTATCTTAGACGAGGTTCTGCCATTTTTAAACCAGTCAATGTGTGTTGAACTTCTGTTTGGTTATGGACGTAGACTGGTTTCCTATCACTTATACCGGTATAAGTGTAATGTCTATACCTGGCCTTAGAATAAAAATGTCCATAGGGAGATTTTACTAGTATAACTCTAAAAAATTAAAATCGTATCTTCAGTTAAAGGAACAACTTTGTCAGGTAGATAAGCCCTTAAGTGTAAAATCCAGGAGGATTCTGTAAGTAGTCTTTTATTCAGTCAGTACAACTTTTTGAGGTATCCCAAAAGGGTATCCACAGGACACGTTGATATACTTCTTAGGATTGTCATACTTTGTTCTCTTTTTATATGTACAGAGTGAGTTACCTTCCAAGTTCTCTGCTTTTATTATTTATTACATGTGGGAAATAATTTGCCATGCTTTACATTTACACCTAATTAATGTTAACATTATAAAGGAATATTTGCATATAATTTAACATTTATATTTCTTAGGCAGGTAATTGATAATACGACTATATTTTTAAGGACGAATACAGTTTATTCATATAGACAGTACAATAGAAAAAAAATTATATAGACAACATAATCCTTCCTGAGAATTCTGGTACTTTTTTCCCCCCTGTAACTATTGGAAACACAATATTTATTCTCCTTAACCTTCAGAACCTTACTGAACATTTTAGGTTACTTAGTGGGAAAGGACCTTCAAGTGAATCCTTTTTTTCGCTCTTCTGTCTTGTTTGACGGTATATTATCAGAAGTCACAGTACTTCTAACATGATTTGATGAGAGTAACTATTTTTAACTGAATAAATGAGAGAAATCTTTCCAGAAAAGGGTCTTAATTATCTCTTTAATCGGTATGCTACAAAATATATGGACCTGACATCCAGTCATGAAAATTGCAGCACAAGAACAATGGAAATAGTAATAATTATTATTATTATTGTTATTAGTGTTGATAATAGCTCACAGTAAATAATTCATCTGACAAATTTAAGCAATCTTTCTGCTCATGAAATATATACAAGCAAAAGGACATTTTCTTGGATTTATTTGTTATTTCACTTTCTGGGTACTCAGAGTGCTGATAGAATGTTTAGTCATAGTACAGTCATTTTCCCTTCACTGTTCAGTGTTTGTACAACCATTTCTGCCACAAACATTTAAATGCAGTGAAAACAAAATTGTTTCCATTAATATTTTTATATACAATCTGGAAAGTCACTTCTCACAGGCATCCTTGCTTTGAATATCCATAGAAGATGAAACACAAGCATGGCTTGAACAATATTCAGCTAAGTATTTGTAGTGGTCTTTTCTTCCAATACTTATTCTGCTCTAATAATAATTCAACATGCTTCACATGGCAGCATTTATCACCCCTAGACTTTATAGAAATGAGTAAGCTTTAATATTCCCAATTTACTCACAGTCTTAAAAAACCATAGACCGATAAAAAGGTTTCTCAGTCTCTTCTAGAGTAGGAAATATGTTTCCCTACCTGTATCCTTGGAACAACAGCTTGCCCTTACCTCGGATTAATTTTTTTTTGGTTATGTCTGCTTATTTTGCAGTTTCAAGGCAACACAAAATGATGGCATTCATATAGGGCATTCTACACCTCGTGTTGAAGGGCTTCCTGGTGGCTTGGCGGGCAGGCATAGTAGTACACAAGTTAAATTTGTTTTGGTGTACACAGTTTTAGTTTTTTGGCTTCTTAATATACGCCCAGCTCTAATCACTCTGCAGCTCTAATCACTCCACAGAAATGAAACCTGTATTAAGTGTTACCCACATTTATGTTAGTTTTGTTAATTTAACAATGAAAATACTGCTGATGGAACATACCCTCCCTGGCAGGGTTGAAGACCATAAATTCCTCCACCTGTTCATAGAACAGGCATAGCATGGAAAGAGCCAGAAAATATTTTCTTTCAATGTAACCCTCATGGTGAAAAAAACAGCTTTATTTTCTTTTGCCCCTCCCTATCCATTACTTCTCCACCTAGCATGACTACTGATCACGGAGCATCAGCTTGCAAGTACCAGCTGCCCAGATAGAGGTGGACTGCGGAGAACAGCTGGATGATTGGTAATTTCAAAGCAAATTAGGTTTCATTAGGTCTTTCCTAGTATTTCCATGACATTACAGCAGTAATCATCAATTCCGTGACTTTCCATTAAAGTCTGTGGAAAGTCTTTCTTTTCCTGTCTGTTCCCAAAGGACTGCTGATGATAATAATCAAGGCTGCTAGGAGTGAGTAGACTCTGTTTTTCCTCACTTCAGATTTAAGTGCCTTGAACAGAGGCAGAAAACAATGCTAAATTCCTCCTTTCTCAAACCTCTTTTAGTACCACTTTCTGCTGCACAATGTTACTCAGTTCAAGGGTAAATAAATGCAAGATAAGTTGTAAACTATTGAGCTCTGTGCATTGTGGCTGCATGCTACCTGTTCTGAGCAGTAATAATAACTGCTACACCTATATATAATTCTTTGTTCGTTTCCATTATTGAATATCTCACTGCTTATCAGTAGAAGTCTGGCTGGCAAATTCCTTTATAATAAACTTATTTAGCAGCACTAGGTGGAAAATGTTACTTTCTGTTTTTCTACACATCAGAGAAAACATTTGTGTCTGCACCCTGTGATGACATTTGCACCAGGTGCAACAGGAAACCCACTCAGTGCTTGACAATGTATCATTTCTGCATGTCAAAGATGGTTATTGTATATAGATTTTCAGTACCTCTTAACAAAGTTGAAAGAAGGTCTTACTCCAGCCTCTCTTGACATTGTACATTAGGGAAAATTTAACTTCATGTGGAGTTTGTCATGTAAAAATGAAAAACTGCTTTCCTACATTTCACAATATTAGTGTTTGCTGACTAACCCGTTGCATTTTAGTTCCTTCTATCACTCGACTGGATTGATGGCCAAGAATCACTAATGAACTCAGGCAAGTGTTAAAGCTGAGCTCAGTTACATTATGGACTAGCCAGTATGCTTGATACAATAAATTACAAGTCAGACGCAGTGAATTTGTATAATTAACCTGTCAATGTTTTCATAAGAATACTTGTTCTGAAGTCAGACTATCAGTACATTTGTGATTTTTTTTTCACTTTGAATTTGTAATTAGATTTCACACAACTGCAATGGAAAACAATAATCTCTACAAAACGTGGGCGGTCAACTAATGCTGATATTAATGGTATCACATTTGGGCAACAGAAATAAATGCTAACTCTGGGAGGTGTATTTTAGTTTTCTCTAGATGGTTTTTGTGATGATCTTGCATGACTTTATTTTTGTTTTATTAATAAAAATAATAATGAGCTATTAGTAATTGAAACCCAATGAGTATCACGGAAACATAACATTAGGATGTGTATTCACATTTGCACACAACTGCCTTGAAGCATTTCTCCCTAGCTGTTCACCTTGAGGTTCGCTGGCTCAGTAGAACTGCATTCATATAACCAGGGTCTAAGATTATATGACTCACAAACTTAAAAAAAAAATTCTGTGAAAGGCTCATGTATTTTTGGAGATAAAATTAAAATTCATATATTGCTACAGCTTCTCTCCCAGTTTGGTCCATTTCCCTCTGTCTACATATCTATGAATAAAACATTTTAAAAGGTTGAGACTGTAGGTTGTACTCTTCCTTCCTTTTCTTCCCTTCAGTTTCTAGCCAGAATCGCTAGAGTGCATTCTGTGGTTACTTATGGATGGTTAGAAAAATATGGTGCCATATCATTACTGATATCATAGTCATCGTTCATGAAATATCAAATAGGCAATTTTTTAGTAAGGTTTATTGCAACCTAGTCTGCAAACTATTTCTGGTATTTTATGAGACTTAACCTGGGAACACTAGAAAACTTGACAAGATGTTAGTAGAATTATAGTGATTTTTCAATCAACTGTGATAATCTCTACTTACCATAGGTTCTTGAATACAACATACCCCAGAATAAAATACATACCTTGATTTGAAAGGCAGAACAAACTAAAAAAGAACATCTTTCCTTGTAAGTAGCTGAGTAGCAGCAGCTAGCGACCTAAGCCTGCTCATGGTTCTACTCCCTGCGAGTTGTGCAGATTTTACTTTTGCTTTTCACCAGTAAGGTAGAATCTGCTCCTACTGTATTTCTCACATATAATGGTTACAGCGATTTCCATCAGCTGTTTTCTTGGGTTTTTTAGAAAAAGGGTGAAAACATCTGGTATGCTTGTTTTAAAGATGTTGTTCTTCAGTTCAGTCTCCAGTGCTTCTAGGATAAATTCAGAACTAAGGGACAACAGGTGTCATCTTTGTCTGCAATTACTTGACCATCCAAAGTATGGATGATGGTTCCCTTCGAGAGACTTTGGGTATGTGCAAGCATTCAAGTGTGCCCATAGAAGCTTAAGCTATTTAGTTTAAGGAGTTGGAACCTCTACCAATAAAACTCTGTGCATAAATTCATGTGGACAGCTGCCTGCTCTGAAGAGAGACTGTTGCTGATGGTACCCAGCTACTTGCTGGGGTCAGAGCACACAACCCAATATTCTTTGGAGGCTTCTGAGTCTGCTTGAAAATGGTTAACAGCACTAGAGGGCATAGGTTATGGGCTGATCCACATCCCTCATTCCACCTACGCCCTCTCTGTCTTTCTAGAGACATTTGGGCCAGATACCGACATTACACTTACAGCAGCGTAAGTCATTGAAAACTGTTTACACTCATAACAGACCAGAAGGTTGACACACACAGACTGGTTTAAAAAT
Organism: Crocodylus porosus; assembly: GCF_001723895.1. NCBI lineage: Eukaryota > Metazoa > Chordata > Crocodylia > Crocodylidae > Crocodylus > Crocodylus porosus. The sequence goes on from NW_017728906.1 coordinate 98,446,683, forward strand.
GGCAGAACACAGTCTAAGATTTGCCCACCCCTTGCCCAACCAAAGGGCAAATGCGTGTTTTGTTTGTCAGGCACCAGACCCCAAAAGTATGTTCTGTTTTTTCAAAACTGTCAATTTCCCCTCTAGCAACTCCGGGGGTCCTTACCCCTCTGGCACCTGGCAATGAACCCAGTTCCAGCTCAGGTCTGGTAAGTTTGTTTGGGATCAAGTGCCAGGTTAGTTGCTGTCTGGATGTGGGCAGGCTGCTTGCTGATGGACGTGTGTTTTTGGTTCTGTGTTGAACTGGTTCAGTTCCTTGTGGCAGGGGGAGAGGGAGATGGGGATCTCTGGTCCCAGTTGGGTCTGAGTCAAGGCTGTCCTTGTTGGTGGGGAAGGGGACACTGTAGTCTACATCCCCTGTGGGGCCTGTGCTGTTTGAATATGGGGGGAGGATCTGGTGGGCCCACATTCTCTCATATGCAAATATCACAGCTCCGGTGGGAACAAAGCCCACTGACCCTCCCACCCGCTGCCACCAACAGAGGCCAGCCCTTCAGATTGGGTCTAGGTGTGGTGTGGGTGGGTCAGAGGGCTCTAGGAATAGGCAGAAACATGTTAGCCAGACTGCTGGGGGGATGGGTTGGTAGGCTTCCCACTCCATGCTATAAAACCTGTGCCTGCAGCTCCATCCATGGCCCCACACATAATCAAGTACCAGCTTTGTGGCCCACAGGATGCTGCCAGGTCTGGCAGGTAGGTTTCCCCCTTGCCTGTTCAATGTCAGGGACAGCAAGGAAATTTCTACTAGGAAGAAAACTGCAAGTGTTTATTATACCCTTCTCACCCAGATTGACCTAGATTTAAACCTTGTTGCATGAAGTTTAATTTTCTGCCACTCATGCCATTTTTAGGTTGGACTAGGCATTGTGAACATGTTTACACCCACTTTTTATCAGGAGAGATGTGATTTGTTTATTGAAATGTAATGCATGTACACATGCTTAATAGAGACTGAGGAATTACAGACATGCCCATAAGCCTAAAATGGAACAAGAAATTTGAAAATCACCTAAAATAAAATCTTCAGCAACCATACGCATATCTTTCTAGAGAAGGGAGATAACAATATTTCCATTTTAATGCAGTTTTAACCAGTACAATTTTAGAGTGAGGGGGTTAGGTGGGGGGGGGAAGGTGTTTAGTTTTTTAGATTTTTAAAAAAAACTTTACTCGTAAAAGGTTATGCAACTTTGATTCAGTTAGTCTAATGTATAACTCTACCCTCTCCTTATTTCAAGTACAGTCAAGTATGGCTAAGAGAATATCTGCTTCAAAGGTTGTTTTATTTTGGTTTGCGTTTTTGTATTCGTTTTGACATTTCTGCCATCAGTCTTTTTGTTAATTAGGTGTTTCTGTCCTTTTGTGTGTTTTTTTTCCTTTAAAATAGTGTCTTTAGGAAAACCTTCTGACATGGTATACAGAAGCGATTCCTCCATCATAATCACTCTGATAACTGAAACTCCTGATCTATGCATATATGCAAAACACAACAATATGCAAAGATTATCCATGAAAAACAATGAGTGACCTATCAGTATTATAAGGACAACACGAGACTATATAGATTACAGTAGGTGACAAAAACTTCCTGAAATCTAATAAATGGGATGAGTCACAGCTTTAAGATCCTCACAAGTAAGCTATCCAGAAGTTATTTTAGCTTATTGCCAGAAACATATTTTTGCATCTAAATTATTCACTTTTCCCCCAGTTTCTTTTTCTTCTTTGTAGTCTTACTCTCATATTTTCCAATACTTTTTTTAAGATACAAAGATCTTAGGCCACATACAGATGTTAGACTTAGATCGACCTAACGTGGTTAGGTTGATTGAAGTGCTGGTCTGTATATACATTTAGGGAGTTTACATAAGGCGAAAAATGGCTAGACTGATCTAACTTGGTTCACCTGGAGAGGTGCACTAAGGAGATCAACAGGGATCCTGGTTTTCTCTGATTAAAAAAATTCCCAATTTTTGGTTAACCTCCCCCCAAATCCATACTTCTCTGTGATTTAAATGAAATACCACCTATATATATATATAGTGGTGTTTAATTTTAGTCATGGAAAAATGTGGATTTGGGGTTACTTTTTATACCGAAAATTTAGGGATTGTTTTTTAAATCAGAGAAAACCAGGATCCCTAGAGATCAGACTAACCTGTGTCTGATAGAATGTAGCCACAAGACTGGGAAAGACCAGCCACTTGCCCACGCCCAGCTCCAGGACTTCATTTTTCCTAATCCCCTAACCCCACTGTGATTGAGCTATTTTAGGCCTTTTCCCTCATCCCCAGATGGACATCCCTGCCCCACCCCACCTTTTCCCAACCTGCAGATCCATTAATCTCCTCCTGTGGATCTGACAGAACTCACGCCACCCCCAACCCCCCCATCCCACCAAACCCCCATGGACCTGCCAGCCCCCAGCCCAACCTACTTAGGTTGCATTCCCGTCACAGTTCTTGGCACCGGTAAATATGTGCACAAGCAGGATCCAATTTATAATCATGCAGTTCAAAGCTGTAATTGTAGATTGAGTCCTGGGAATGTCTGCGCATGCCCTTCATTTCAGTTCACATAACCATCATATCTAACAGTGATAATCGTATGGGTTTATTTCCCCTGTTAAAAATCTATCATTCTAACCATGCATATACTTGAAATGGGAATTGCTGGTATGTGAGTATATTTCCTAGCATTGTGCCTGAAATTACATTCACATTTGGGACCCCAAAAGAAATGTGGGAACCATCCAGGAATCTGAATTAATCTGTCATTAATCTAATTGTCCTGTTAAAATAATGACTGGACTTTTCAGCTGTCCTTCGTAATAAGAAATAAGGTGATTAAAAAAAATAATATCCATCTTGTCAAGTGTGGCATAGTTTCCCAAGAAGGTATATGTTATATACTCACTAGTATCTTCAATATTACTTGAATATCACAGAGTTCCTATGTCATTACCAGTGGTAAAGAGTTTCAAATAAACCAGTATTTTTAACAAGTTTCCATCTAGAAGTCAGTGTATTCTTGTGCAATCCCTAACAAGCAGCATTAGTAGGCCACACAGAGTTTTTTCTTATTTATCCCTTAAAATTCTGAGGATAAGCATCATGTATTCACACAATGTATTTTAAATATGAAGTAATACTTTAGTATCTCAGATATCAAAATAACTGTTACAACCCAAAGGCTGGTGTATGGTAACTGTTGATTTCTTAATTTTTTAATATTGGCCATTGTGCCATTGCAGTATGCAATTTTCATTTATTCTTACGTCTGAGTTTTGTATCCAAATCACTGAAGGCATCTCCACATAATGATTTTAGGTCCCGGCCTTTGTTTAAGGACACATGCATGTACACTGAATTCTAATTTTTCCTGATGCTAGTATTGCCATGTTCAGATTAATTCTTTCATCACACAACTAATTGTAATTTCTTCTGTAAGGTATAGTGATGATGTGCTAAGCAGGTAAGGAGCTTCTGAATTTTAAGTAGCCTTCATGAATGATGCAAGACTATGCTAATCTCTGGAACTGTTGTTTTCCTCAAAACATACAAGCATGTCAAGCAGCATAATTAGTAAGTAGACATAAATGAGTAAATTCAACCTTCTTAAAATTCAGTGCCACAGTTGGAGTGAGGAAGGAAAGTGTGGGCAAATTTGAAAACGTTCTCTTGGCAAAACAATACTATAAAGACAACAGCTCTTAGTCAACTTGAACAGTTGAGAAAAAGATTACATTGGATGCTAAGACTAACTCTTAAGACAAGGCCTCTGCCAGAAGCAGATAAAACAAAATAAAAGCTTTTTATGTCCTGATGGTGGCTTATCCTGCATTGTTTTCTGCTTCTTTTTCTTGTAGATGCCTCTCGGCGGCCTCCATGCTAGTGTTGGTGAGTATGATGTTCGATTCCAAAGACCTTGATAATCACTGGGTACATCAGAGCAAATCTCACTTCTCACAACCTCTTTATAAATCTCACCATGTTATTTTCGTTTAGACACCACTCCTACCATGCAGACCTGGAGGAAGAGAGCGCTATGATTTTTTTTTTCAGAATTCTAATTTTTTTTTTAGTTTAGTTTGTGTGACCTTTAATAATCTTTGCTTGTCCTGATCATATGTAGAAGTTAATAAGATAAACTCTTTAGCAAAAACTCAGTGGTAATGGGCTATATTTCTGAAAGTTTCCAGGATAAGAGCCTTTGTGAGCCATTTTCTCAAAGTACTCTCTAAGATCTAAGAACCCCAAACATTGATTAGTTGTGTAGTGTTTCTTCTTTCACAGTTTGCTTCCTCCTTACTTGTTTCTTTCCTATGTCATGGAACAACCACATTTTTGGGGGTTAATAATATTGTCCATTGCAGTGGCTGTCTCATTATTTTCCTTCATCCTAACTCATGTTTGCTCATGTTTTATTTAACCATTCATATTCTTGAAGATCTCTGATTTCTGGGGGAAATGATTGTGCTGATCATCTTGCCAGTGGTATTTTGTTTCCATTCTTGTGATGAAAGAAACGTGTCTTCTTTCAGCCTTATCTCTGACTTCAGAGCAATATTTATTGAGCTCTGTGAGCTTCTGATAGTTGATAAATTTCTCTGAAAACTGCAACACACAAATTAGTAGATAGGAATTCAGAACCAAAAGTGAGCTATGTATGGGTATTTCTGATTTTTACTCAACTCCCAGTAATGTTTGTTTGTAGTAAAAGCATTTGGTTTTAATCAGGAATGAAATAAGTTGGTATTAGCATTTGTCTATAGTAAGCCGATATTTTGTTCTGTGCAGGATGGAAAAGCCTCATGCCTCTTAAATACCTGTTTAGAATCTATTTCTTCCATTAATTTTGCAAGGGATACAGCCAACTAACACTTACATTTTATTTCTAACATACAAAAGAAAAGGTCTTTCCTGCATTATGCTCTAAACTAATATCATTAAACAACATGTACTTCTGCTGAGGATCCCTAGCTCTTCTCTCCATACTGCATCCTAATGTCTTGTTACTCTGTTGTCATGGACAAAGTAACATTTTACAAAGCTTTTTGGTCAAGGAATCTTCCCTTTTACCTTCATTGGGAAGCATGTCATTTTCCAGGGTATATGCTTCTCTCCTTGTATGCAAAACATTTAGTTCAGATACTGAATATTGGAATTGACATCTATGAGAGATCCATGCAAGGAAGGGGAAAAGAGACTTTTACAACTAATAGGAGAATCAGAGTAATGATTGGAATATGAGGGAACTCAGCCCTTTCTTGTTTGTTCTACAATATTTTCTTCTTTTCAAGTACAAATTTATCAGTGTGCAGGCAAGCACACCAACTCATCCACCCACACAGAAATTACTTGTGTAACATGGTACTTTAATGAAATTGGAGCGAGATCCTAATTCATGGCTAAATGTTGTTATATACTGAATCTGCTCTTTAATTAAAAAAAAAAATCAAGTTTATACCTTTAGATGTAAAGGTGCATCACCCTGGGGATAATGCCAAGAGGCACAGTACCCCCCGTTCCCTCCTTGCCTCCCAGGGCTGATAATTTACTGCCAGTTTCTATCAGTAATATGTACAGCATACCTCTATTGTGAACCAGTTTGACGACAGGTGGATCAAAGGCTTCTCCCATTCCTAAACTTGTCCTTGATCACTTATTCTAGAAAGAGAGTGAGTAAATGATTTTGTCCAAGTCTGCTAGTCTGGGTCATCTACAGAGAGTTGTGTAAAAGAGGCTCTTATTCCATCCTAAATCCTACCTGGTCTGGCATTAATTAAACGATTGGATTTCCTCTTTTATACAGTATATATAGCTGTCTTCTTTGCATCTTCCATTTAAAACTTGAATAGCATCTCTCCCTCTCTTTTTTTTTTTTAGTATTTCACTAAGGTATCAAATATTGTTACAGGTGTCAAATATTGTGAAGAAGAATATAAAGAGAAATGTGTGATGGTATCAAAAGTCAAGTTGTCTTAGAATAAAGAGTTTTACAATGTTGCTTTTGAGAATATCAGCTAAGAGACACAATGGGTGTTCATATAACTGGAAAAATGATTCAGACAGTATTGACTTGTTACTACCTTAGCTTACGTGCTTTTATTTAGTTATAAAGAGTTCATGCATGTACTTTAACACTAAACCTGACGATCTTTTGTGATAGAGACAGATGCAAGAACAAGTGCTATAAAAAGTGAAAAAGCTGCTTCAGATTCTAGGTTGTTATTATAAAAAAAAATAAGAACAAAAACATTGTTTTATATAATGAAGAATAGTACACATTTTATATTTCTGTTTATGAAATTACTGCAGAATTTAGGAAACAGGCATCATCTTTCATATCCATGCCAACATTGCCAAGTAATCACTATAGAAACATCTGACTGATTTATATTTTGAAGTATTTAACCAATTTCTCTCAGGACAACTTACTTCTTGAACACTTGAAAGATCCTGTCCTTTGGCTTTGTTCCATAAATCTCCAGTGGATATAGCTCATAAATTCACTCTCTGCTACATCTTATGCTTAATTACAAAACTGTTTTATTAGTAATCCCAGTAGGCGTCTGCCCCCTATTTTGGTAAGCACATATACAAATAGTGGCAGTGACACTGATCCTTTCTTAAAAGCTTACAGTTTTAGAAGATGAGTGTAGCAAAGGGCAGGGGAGAGAGAGAGATGCAATCAAAATTATATAGCCATCGTGTACATTATGTTCACTCCTTTATATAGTTTTAAGCATACAAATGAATGAAATTGTCCCATTTTCTTCAGGGCTGTTGCTAACAGCTATAGAAAGTAGATTTGGCAGATATTTGGGAAAATATAATTTAGAGATATATTTATATTGAAACACAATTTAGTCTGTGTGTTTTAAACAGAGAAGTGAGTTTTTATTATTTTTTGTGTGGGTTTTTTATGTTAGTTCTGTTTGTAATCACCAGGGATCCTGGTTTTCTCTGATTATAAAACATCCCCAATTTTGAGATATAAAAAGTAACCCAAAATCCACATTGTTCCACAATTAAAATGAAACTTCACTATATATGAACAACGTGAATTTTAGGTTACATTTTTATATCCAAAAATTGGGGATTTTTTTTATAATCAGAGAAAACCAGGATCCCCGGTAATCGCTATGCTGTCAATTTTTGTTTTTCTCCCTTATTTTTGTTTATTTATTACATTTCTGCTAATGAAAAAGGATTGATGGCACTGTAAAAAATATAGAAGGAATCTGTTATTTTTTATGGATGTGTCCTGTAGGATTTAATCCTTAGACAACTTCTAGGTAGCAAGTAAATAATTATATGTGGGTTTGATAGTTATGGTATTTCTGGTTACAAGGCAAAGTAAGAATTGAATACTGCCGGAACACAAAACAATGGCTGTAGGGAGCATCTAATTGACTTATACTCAATGGATGATGTCAGATGGCCACTGTATGAAGTTCAGAATCATGCCCCTAGTAAACTAGCTTGAATTAATTAGGATAGAAAAAGCAAAGGGTGAAAGAGATAAAAGTCTGTCTGTAAACTCGCAGACTGAAAGGTCCACAGAGAAGCAGGCTGAATCTCATAACTGAGACAATTGAAATACACCTAAGTGGAGGAAGAAAAGGGTCAGGTTAGGTAATGAATTAAGGGTTTTGTTATGTGAAACTTTCCCATTTGATTGTGCCATTTCTATGGACAAATAAATAACATTTTATTTAGTTCTGTATATGTTGGCTCTTATCACTGTATTACTTACTGGTCACAGCTTCCAGAAAGGTTTCTAGATCAGGTGCCAAACTGACTTGAACCTACTGAAAGTAATGCTTTGGGAAAACAGATTTGGTGGTACAGCCAATGGTGGAATGACGCTCGAGAGAATGAGCCCACAGAGTGAAGGAGAGCAAGATGACTGGCATAACTCAACTAAGACAAGAAGCAGCAGAGATTCCTTAAGGATTCTTTCAAGAGTCCAAACCATAGTCTGTGAGTGGGCTTGGTTTCCTGCAGGCTTGCTGCCCAACTTTACACACTTGTGAATCTATACAACATAAAACACAAATCCTTGGCCCAAACAAATGAATAAAGCAAACTTGTAGCCTTTTTTTAGGTGGCACAAAAGGGCCCTCTAGCTTTAGCTCTCAGTTTGTGGCTCCATTACCTCTGCACATAATCATGTAGATCTATATTGGGCAGGTGAAATAGTCTATACACTGGCTAGATAGGTACACAACTACATAGGTATGTACCTAAATATAAAGGATCCAGAGGGGGAGAAAAAAAACAGGAGAAGGGCTCCCCTGTGTTTTAGCCCCAATTGCTTAACAGCTAGGCAACATAACTACCAAGCCAGAGACCTAGACTCTAGTCCTCCACTCACCAAGAGGGGATTTAAACCTGCGCTTCACTGATCTCCTAAACATAGTACAGAAACAACTGCACCACAAGTTAAGCATTAGCTAGATACTATCTCCGGTTCTCTTCAAGCTGAGGCACTGTATCATGTGTTTGTTCTTGGATAAAACAGATGGAGAGCAGTACAGTGGGGAAGTTTCTGCCCCATGAGGAGCAAGGGACCATTCACTTTCAGAATGACAGCCATCTCGCTGAGTCATACACCTGACTGATTCTTTACTTCCAGCTTTTACGTGCTTTTAGGTGGGGCTAAAACATGAAAGGAACTACTCCATAAACATGTGTTTTTCTTCTGGATACACTGTCATGACCTCTGTGTTTACAAAGGGCCTGCATATATGGATGCATATCTGCCTGGCCAGAGCATAGTCTACTGTGCATGTTCAGTATACGCATGTACACTTATGTATCTGCATTGCAGGGGTAAAAAGAATTGCAAATAGTGCGTAAGTGCCAAAATGGCCACTTTCCCAGCTGGAAAACTCCCAAAACGAATAGAATTCCATCCCAACTGTACAAATCTTTGGTAAACAAATACAATAGGAACAGATGTGTCCGCCTAGAAAAGAGAAGCTTAAAAACAATTTATCTTAAATAAATCATTCTGGAATTGACACCAGGTAAGCATCTCAGAAAAAATAAAAAACAGATTTCCATGAAGAAATCTAATCTTTCTGTGATCAACATGCATATTAAAATAAACAAAGTATTATGTGCTCAAGATCTTTTTTTTGAGAATATATTTTGTAAAATAAAATTTCTCCTCACTTGAATGCACTTATTGCAGTGTCTAAAAGATATGCGTCACAATTGCCTTTCAAGAGCATGCTTTAAAACTTTCATTATCCATGTGGAGGTGAAGCTTGACATTTTTGTCAAGTACAGTACAAATGGTGCCTCTTTTTCTTTTACAAGGCACAACCAAATCTCAATGTGCTGCTGCAGCAGCAGCAGCTAGGAAGTGGTTGGTAAATTAATAGATGGGCTTGCATACGGATCTGGTGACCTAACAAAGACATGGAGAACTTTCAGGCGTAGCTGCAACCCAAGGAGCATCAATTCCATATTAGATCAATGGTCTATAGACTTTATGTAATCCAGTATGTTGTTCTGGATGGCAACCAGTATCAAATGGCATTAGAAGAAGAAGGCATAACGTGCTCCACTATATATAGCCATGGGATTATCTCCTGATTAAGCAAATTTCTTCTTAACCCCAAACAATTAGTAGCTAGGCCTGTGCGAAGCGGCTAGTATTCACTTCAAATTTGGATTTGGCTGATTCGAAGGACAGTGATTCGATTTGGTGATTTGAATCACTGTCCCAATTAGAGTCGCCTGAATCTGATTCAGAGATTGGGCTCCTGCCAACTCTCTGAATCAGGCAGGCCCATCCCCCATCCCCCTCCCAGCCCAGCAATGGCTGTCCTGCCCATCCCAGCTGTGGCAATAAATTCAACAGTTTAATTATATGTGTGTAAAAATATTTTCTTGGTTTACTTTTTTTATTCTTGCACTTTCACTGACTGTCTCCTCTTATATAAAAGCAGGCATAGGAACACCTAATCTTTTTTCTGTTTTCAATCATGTATATTTTTTCCTCGCTAAATTAAACCTAGGAAAGGGCAAGGGATCTCTACAGGTACTGAATCCCTGTAAAATCAGGAAGTCAAGGAAATACTAACTACTATGAATTCATGTTAAAACTACTGATTCAGATTTGTAAAAGCCACAAAAATGGAAACCACCAGTTCTGCATAGCTCTTCTATGCAACCTTTACATTCAATCCTTCCCTCTTTACCTTTCATCTTTTGAACAAATACTTTCTTCAGAGGATGCTATGCAATTCTTTCCTTTTCACTACAGAGAAGCAGAAGCATAACAGTGCAGCTGGGTGCCCTGGGCAGCAGCAACAAAAATTTGGAACTAGTTGTTGTTCAGACTCCATGGGCTCTGTGGATTCTGACTATAATTGGAAGTAAACTGAAATAAAGCATTACATGGGGCTCTGAGGCAAGTCTGTGGTTAATGATAACTACATATTTGTACTCCCCTATGTTTTTAATGGGGAATGAGCCCAGAATCCAAAAGCATATGCTGCAACCGTTTGAGTTAATGAAATAACACACATTCCCATTAGTCGGTATCAAGTGATTATTCCACCAGCACATCAATGAAAGAAAACCTGATCGAATACAGTAACTAGCAATTATGTTGGCCCTCAAAGATATGTGGCGTATGTGTGTGCATGTGTGCATGCACATGGGCACACATATGAACTCGTGTATTTTCACTTGTATGTCTTTTGCCTGCTGTAAGAAAAAAGGAGGCTGGCCAGTACAGTGTCTATAGATGACCAGGGCTATAAAAGTTATGATATGGTTCTTCCACGTAAAGGCAATGTCCAGACCTGCATGGATGTTTGGTTCCCTGGGGACAAGAAGCAGTTGCACACCTTGTGCTGCAGCTACTTGTCCCTGGGGGATGCCCATGCCACGTGCACTTTGGTGCGTAGCAAGTTACCCCAGGGACAGTAGGGGAGGCTGCGGCCAACACTGTATTGGTTCCCAGCAGCCTTCTCTGAGGTCCTGGGGGCCTCCTGGAGCTGCAGGAGCGGCAATCCTGCCAGGCAGAGTGTGGCTGGCAGCCGCAGTGAGGCTCTGGGTGGCCCACCTCAGCTTTTCAGTAGTGCACGCTGCCCATGTGTGAACTGCTTGTGTTCTTTTTTCATGGTTTTTTTTGACCCCAATATATTCTGGTCAAAAGAACCTGCAGAAAAAAAACAGAACAGCATGTGCACAGCCAGCATTCACCACTGAAAAGTGAAGCTGGGCCACCTGGAGCTCTGCTGCAGTCCCAGAAGACCTCCAGGACCACAGGTAAGGCAGCTGGGGCCAGCTGGGCCCCAGCCTCCCCTACCACTCCCGGGCTAACTTGCAACATGCCAAAGTGTGCTTGGCACGGGTGTTCCCTGGAGACAAGTGGCAGCGGTGCAAGGTGCACTGCTGCTACTTGTCCCAGGGGAACTAAAAGTCCATGCTGATCTAGATGTAGTCTTTATGTGTAAGAACCACGTGGATGCCCAGAGGCCAAAAAAGCTTGTGGGGGGGAAAAAAACCCAGAGCAGCGCATGCATGAACAGTGAGCAGCCCTTGCAGTACAGTGAACACCTAACTGTGTGGTATATGGCACTGCAGACATGTTTGTGGTGCCACGTACCACAAGACCATGCTCATCTGGACTTGCTCAAAGAGTATAAATAAATGGTAAAAAGAAAATTAACATTTTAAAAGGAAATGTATATTTACTTGTATATGTTCTATTTTCATATACAAATAGAGTGCAACGTCCTTTTTAAAATCATAAGTATGGATGGAGGCTTTGATGCTTAGCAAACATGCAAAATAGCTTATACTGCACTTAGTCATACTTCGATGATGTGACCAACTCTGAACAGGAATTGACTGCAGAAGAAAGACTTTTCTAGCAGTCTCACACACAGACACACTCTCATCCCATATAGTGTATATGATTAAAGGTAAGGTTTAATGCTGATTGATTGGATTTTGTTTAACTGGAAAGTAGAACACTTTTTTCCATCACAGTTTCCTTTTTAAATATCTAATCCCAAACCTTCAGCTGTTCATTTCTTTTTTTACCCTTTAAATCTTTTCTTGCTCTCTAAATAATTCTGACTTTTCATATACATTATTATGGTTAATCAATCAAAGAAGGCCCCACTTGGCCTGTAGTGTTACCACCCACTTCGTGTGGGTGATGGGATAAGGAAGCATGTTACCCTGTATTTTGCTTGCTAGTTTCTTGAATGGGGTCCTAGAATAGGGTGACCACATAGTTTCTAACCTCAGATTTTCAAGGCCCAACTGATCACTTCTGAGTCATTTACATCACTACAATTAATTTTAAAAAATTAAAAAACTGCTGTGGCAAATGTAAGATCTTGGAAGAATGGAAACTTGGGCTATTATATTGAGAGATGATAGCTGTTATGACAGAATATTCATGACAGACTTTTGTATCGATGCTATAAGTGTTATGGATCATTTGGCATGTGTAGATGAAACAGAGGCCCTAAATTGAAGGAGTGGGTTTTAAAACACACTGCTTCGATTTAGGGATGATTAAACCCCTGTGTCATGCACACACCCCACTGACTTACCTGCCTCTCCAGTAGCGAGCGGAGGGTGAACTGCCAGTGGGCAGAGTGGTCCCTGGGCTGTGGTGAGGGCTGGTGCTTCCCTCCATGGCAGCAGCTCCCCTGCACCCCAGGTGGCACGTGCCTGCAGGCACCCTGCTCAGGCAGTCCCTGGAGGTACCACAGCCGTAGAAGGAAGCACCAGGCCCCCACTCAGCTTAGGCAGGCAGGCTCCAGGGGAAAAAAAAAAAAAGATCAGGCTTGCTTGCTTTTCTTGGGAGCCTGCCCCCCCCGGGCTGCTGCCAGGCTGCCTGCAGGGCTTCCTGCAGAGCTGCATGGAGCCTGGTGCTTCACTCTGAGGCTGTAGGGGCAGCAAACTCCTCAAAGGAGTTTGAGTTTGCTGTGCCCCAAGTCATTTAAATTCAGCAGTGTAATGTGCCTTCCTACAGCGGCTGGAATTAATGCACAATACGCCACTGAGGTGTGCAAATGCCGACACCATTACAGCGGTGCAAAAGCATTTAGCCCACTTTAAAGTGTTGTGCACAGACGCCTCTCATTTTATCTGCACATGGCCATTGGGTTCCTGACTCACTGGTAGATGAATAATGCAAATCACTAAGCAGGTAAACAAGGTGAGAAAGAGTCTCTCCTTCTCACGCTCCACCAAGGGAATTTACATATTCTGGTTTGTTCTAGTTCAAAAGACTAAACAAACTAAGCTAGAAGTCATAAGGAGACAGTCCTCATGTGGGGTCAGGAAGATATATACAGAAGCATTGACTGGAACAAATACTGGATGAACTTTTGCCAGACTTATCAGGATCCCATGTAGATGATGAGTGACATCTGGTAAGCCGAGCATGCATGTAGACTATTAACTATTTCACTATGTATGTTCTTGAATGCTTTTTTTCCTAACATAATGCTGTGCTTTCTGCTAGTTCATTCTGCCACCACCTATGAGGGATAGTGTAATGCAAGTTGCTGAACTCAGTTCATACCTCCTAAGGATAATCAGAATGAATTGCAAAGGGAAGGCAGCCTTGAAAATCTGGAAAAGAGAGATGATGGTGAAAGGCTGGAAGCCTGAGACCTGACCAAGATGTTCTGGAGGAGACCACAAAAGGATCTATGATAGTGTAAGCCAAGAAACTGTAAGAGCTACAATTCTGATTTGCTAGTGTTGACTGTACATGATACAAGTCAAAAGAGAAAACAATTCTTGATTTTGTCTCTTTTGCTAAAAATGGATTGTCTTCTTTAAGGATATCTTATTTCTAGGCAATTGGTCCAATTCATTCATACCTATTCTGAAAATCCATGCATCCTTACTTACTGAACACTACTCATCCTTGCTTACTGTACTGTCTCAGCTATGGTCTGGGAAACCAAATTGTGTTCGCTTTCTTAGCTTTCTAAGCATGTAAAAATGTAATAAGCCCAGAAACTTTTTTTTCGGAATGTATTTGCAACTCACTTTCTAAGGAGCTCTAGAAAATATTTTACTGTCATTTTGTCTGCTTCTAGTTCTTGGTGTGAAACCAGTGGGATGTGTTTTGTTATGTGATAATATTAGCTGTATGTTACTATCCCATCTGATTTTGCTGATGTAGCAGAATGAATGACCTAAGACCAAACCTACTAAGGGGTACAGACCCCTACGACCAAACCCACTGTGCATATAAATGCCACTCTAGGTACCTAAATCACCAAATTTAGATGCTGAAAATCGTTCCTCAGCTATTGCCCTACCCTTGAAGGGCCTAAATTCCCTTAGACGCATACATTTCCACTGCTGGGCATATACATAACCATCCAAGTCCAGACAGCACTGAGCAGCTTGATATCTAAGCACTAGCAGGATTTTCAAACTAGCTATTTCTCAGCTTAACTCACCTGCAGGTGTCTCTCCTGTAAAATTGTTCCCCATTGTAACCCCCCTCCCCAAAAACAAAAACACAAAAACAATACCCCCCCTCCAAAATCACTCACATTTTTAATGGACCAGTAAATGACTCTCTAACCCAGTGATTAGCAGGCCTAGGCTCCAGTCTTTATGCCAATAACTACATTTTTTTACACAGTGCAGAATAACTTTGAAAGGAAAAGAAAGAGAAGATGAGTAAATTCAAAAGAAGCTGGATCTAATATTGACAGGAGATTGAAGCCTGGTGAAGCTACATGGCTCAGACTCAGTCCAGGGAATTCTGGGATGATAACAGTAGGATTGGGCAGCCCAGGTAAAAATAAGGATTATAGGCTTTAGGCAAAGTACATTGAATTTAATGTGAGTGCAGACCTCACCTATGGTTAAAGTAGACCGATAGTGGCCTTTGCCAAGCAGGTGATTTTTCAGAAACACCACTTAACCACGCTAAAGAGGAGAGATATCAAATATCAAATAGAAATGCTAGCCACATGCAGGAGAAGCACATATAGTTTCAAATGTATTTTTTCATAGATTTCATAGACATTAAGGCTGGAAGGGACCTCGAGAGATCATCGAGTCCAGCCCCCTACCCCAGGGGACGAAGTCAGCTAGGGTCAAATGATCCCAGCAAGATAGGCGTCCAAATGTTTCTTAAAAGAGTCTAAAGTAGGTGCCTCCACCACCACATTTTCAAGGACCCTTGGATATTTCTCCTGGGGCTTCCACTATTGGATCTTCCCCTTCATGCAAAGCCCCCATAGTACTGCGATGCTCCTGCAGTTTTAAAAGCCAGACTCCAGCTATTTTGCTTCAGATGTTTTCAGTGCAAGGTTTTTCATTTAGGATAAGCAAAGTCAAGATAAGAACTGAACATGTGTTTTCACACTTCTCACAATACCTTATTCTCTAATTTGTCAGTATACCACCATGATGAATTCATCAAGGCCATCATTTAAATGAGCTGGAATAAACATATTTTTAGATTTTTATAGATAAACATCCTGTGGAATTGGTTAGAACCATTTTTAAAGCATTTTAATGTATTTTATAAAAAATGTGGATCTGAATCCTAATGCAGATGGTTTTATTACAAAAATATGACTATTGTCTCAGAAAGAAAATTATAGCTGGCTGCTTCTGAAGAAAAGATTTATTAGAGGGATTGGCATTTCACCAGTGGGACCAATTAACCTTAGGTCTCAAGCACAAAGTTTTTTTTTATGGCATCAAATCAGTCTCAACTGAGTAGTAGTGCAAATTACAAATTTTCACATCACGTTTCAAAAAGTGTCACAATTTGTTTCTCCCCACTTTCCCTTCCCACACCCCCTTTCTTTGCTTCTGCTTCTAAAAGCAGAAGATGAGACTATTACCTACAAAGGAGGAACCGTTTGTGTCAAGAGTGAGCAATCTTTTATTTCATTTGGTATAATCAGAAGTGAGTATCATTAGACTTTAATGTAATGAAGATAAATGTTGTTGGCTGCAAGAAGATAGTGTCTCATGAAGATGACTTCAAATTGCAAGAGCAGAACATATCCATCCATCTTCACCATATATAGTAGATCTGACTTGTGCAGGAGTAGAACATCTTTGATTTTTTAAAATACCAATAAATATATATTTTCTTCTCTTAAAACACTGAGACAAGAAAAACCTTTGTATAATAGAGGTATAGTGTTGAATAACAATGGGATTAGTACACTTACTTCAGCACATGGGACACTGCTTGTTGAATACAAATTCACAAACTCAAGTTCAATGGTTTTGTGTGTTTGTCTCTGCTAGATGACTCATTAATTCAAATGAATAAATGAAATATTTCCCCTTTGAACCACTTCCCTTTTACATGTTCCTAAATATTATGTAATCATTAAAACAGACAAATATCATGGAAAAGTGCTATTCTTTGGAGGGAAAACTCAATCAAATATAAGATGACTGGAAAACTATTCTTTATAGTGGTTTGGGGAAATGACTTGTTAATATCACTGGTAAAGTTGGGTAAGGTTTTTAAAGGTATTTAGGTCTTTAATTCCCTTACTGATTTCCAGATCCACACAACTATGTAGTTACCTAATCCCTATTGAACTAGTTGCCTAAGTCATTAGGTGCCTGGACGTTTGTAAGTCTGGAGTTCTATTCAACCCAAGAAAAAAAACCCTGTTGGACTCCAGTAGTAGTTTTACACTGTGCTTCCCATCCTTAGGGGTCCCCTACTCATTCTTATAACCTGATACCCCTGATTGTGTCCTGCATTATGCTAACCCCACAGGCCATCCCTGAGGCTTACCCCCATTGGCTTGGCTCCCTGTATCCAAGCATAGATCCCCAAAGAAACCTGCCTATGACTCAACAGTATTTTAGGCAGCTAACTGGAGGCAGCAACAGCACTGGGTAGGAGAAGAGAGGTCTACAAAGTACTGAGAGGAGGCTTCCTGTTGGGTGCTATCTTCCTGTTTGGGTATGAGGGAGCATTGCTGTGCCCTGTCTGTCCTTCACCAGTGCACCTATCTTTTTTGGATTATAAAGCTTCAACCAGCTCTGACTGCTTAGGGTTTTTATGGGTGTCTCAACTTCTTTTACATACTTTATAATCAGGTGTTTTGTTCTAATTTTACTGTCTGTCTGTAAATTTATGGACAAGAAGTAACACCATCTATGTCACAAATCATCTGGCCATCAGAGTACCTTCCCTCCTGAAATTTTTTCTTAGCTACTACACAGAAAATGTATTAAATGTGCAGGCAGGTTCTAGATTCTTTGCTCCCATTGAATTTGGAGGTGTTTAGCACAAATTAGGGATGTGCCAGTTAGCATAAGTTTACATATATTAATCTGGACAGTCTCCAATTATCAGTAGTTTGCTCTACAATACAATAAAACCTTATCATCTGTAAACCTGTGCAGCAACTTTTTTTAGGGTAAAGCACAAATGTTTATCTCCTTCAATAAATGTGTATGTACTAGCATGTACAAATGTCTTAGCCAACTCAAATCAATTGGACAGCAAACAACCTGGTTTAAAAACTCTAGTATAAAAAAATCTTGAGTACATTATCTCTTCTCCCATTTTGATGTAGGGGATATTATTTTGAATTTTTTTCTATTTTTAATCAAATAAATAACCCTCCCACACACACCTTTAATATGATCTAAAAACAGCCCCGTAAGTCTTTTAAGGTGAGCAACAACCTACTTCCAATGCAGTGACAACTAAGAATGACCACGTTAACTGAAGTTCCTGGAACTTCTACAAGATACTGTTTTATCAGTAAGACAATTAAATTGCTGACTAAATATATAAGGGGGGAGTTGCGATTGTTCTTTTTGTTTGCTTATTTTTGAAATATCAAATAAGCCAGTAGTATGCTTTCAAAAAATATTAAAATGGGATGTAGCTTATTAAGCCATTGTATTTTTTGTTACTATAAATTCTGGTCATCTCTTGCAGAAGTGACAAATCTGAACTTTATAATGGGTTGGGGAAATGACTTGTTTAATGTCATGGGAAAATTTTGGAAAGATTTTGAATAGAGGCAGTTTAAAACAGATTGGAGATCAATTAACCTTAATCATTTTATACATAATGGTAACAAAGAACTGTCCTGAAAATCCTTTATGTGAATTTTTAATGGAATGGATCTGGACAAAATGCCCAGAATTTCATAAACCTTACATCAAACAAAACTTGGTAGATTTGTCTAGGATCACATATTAATTATTTATCGATTTCACTGTACAGTATGTTCAGTTCAGTTGTTGAAATGAAGCATATCATCATCTGCTTTGTAATGTAGTATATATTTGGATTGGACTAATTTCTATTTACAGCAAACTTTATCTCTCTGGAAAAATGAGAAATGGGCATGTGCAAACTTGTGTTTTCAAATTTATCAGTTTTAGAAGACTGAGTTCTCCGGTTAAAATGTAAGTCGGATCTTTTCAGGGCTGAGCTTTGTCTGGGTCTACTGAAGCATGATCTAATTTAATTTCAAATGGGAGTCTTTATTGTTTCTGTCTATCAAATACTCCCATGTTCTTAAAACCTGTGGAATTAATTTCTCTTGAACTGAAAAGAGCATATTAAATTAACAAGAAAAAAACATATTCTAAATCTCAAGTTTTGTGAAACCCAGCATAAGCACAGAAGAAATTCTAGAGGTTTTTTTAAATAAAAAAAAAAGCCAGAACATGCTTCATCCCTAATTAGAAAACTCATAACTTTACAAATTAATAAATAACAGAGCTTGACTAAATCCTCGCTTAAATTATATGCTGGTACAAGTCTACTGTGGGGTATGGTGGCAGAGCATCTTGCTACATTTCTAAAGATGCTAGTTCAAGTTTTCCTTTGATCTTTTTCAGAAGGCATCCCTGGTTGCAAATACATATCTGGTCATTCAGCCTGGGGAATCAAAGGTAGCTGGCTATTAAGCTAGTCATCCTGCTTTCTTATATGCTGTTTGCCAGAGAAAATGGCATATGTTAACCAATGGTCATATGAGCCTTTAGCTCGATGTTGAGCCTATATAGATTTGTGCTGTAACTTTTAAGATTTGTAGCTGCAAAAAAATTTTCTGCCAAGCAATACTGGAGCTTTTTTATTTTGAGAAAATAAACCTAAATAAGCCATATATTGTGATACGGATATAAGCATATGTATGCGGGTTTGCAGGAGCATAAATTGCTTGAGTTAGGAAATATATCTTCCTAGGTATTCATAAGGTGCCTCACCTGAGTGGGGTCCTATCTTGAGCATACAGTATGGAAAATATTAATTACTATAAATATTGGCACCAATAGATTTGAAGAGAGATCTGTTGCTGTTTAAGACATCGTGGCTTAATGTTTTCCTTTGTGATTACAATTTACAATTAAAAAAAAGTGTTTCTTGAGGTGGAAACAACCAGACCATTGTCACTTATTTTAGGTTTCCATATGCTTGTGTTACAATAGATTAAAATTTTCAGCAAAATATCTGATGCCAGCTAGAGATATTTGGAGGTACTTTTTACATACATTTTGTCCACAGGATGCATTGCACAGTTTGTGTGCTTGATGTTATAGGAAGGCTGGAAGATTTTTTTTACAATAATCAGTTTTGGAAAAAAAGGTCTTTCCTTTAAACAATCACACATTCTTTCTATTTACTTTTTTGGAGATTTATACAAAAATGCTCCGTGTTGCATACTATGAGGAATATAAAGGAAGCAATATAAGCACTTTGGCCCAGTGCCCCAGAAAAGTGTTTCTTATTACAGAAGCCTCCTGAGTAAGGCAGGGATTGTATAGGTACTGGTTTAGGGGATTGTATAGGTACTATAGTGAGCCTTTGAATCCCTTATGGACTTTGGAAATGCCTTTCTTGCCAGAGTTGATTTAAATTAACATGGCAGGGACCATTAGTGCAGTGACCATTCATGGACTTTATCATCTTATATTCTGGAGAAAATGTGGGGCCAACATGTAATCAGAACAGTATAACAGGTGTCTATGACAGTCTATGATAGTGCCTTGCAGGGTCAAATGGAATTTAGCAGAGAAATTAAATTGACACTTTTTTCTTTTTAATATATAAAATATAGACATAGATTTATTGCACCTGGCCAGATGCTCTTTGTATAGACTGCCTTGAAGTTGCAGAAGGTAAACTTTTGGAAAGGCTTGGGGCCAGATTCTGCAAGCATCAACACAAATAAGAAACTTCATGGACATTTAAGTATTTTCGTAGACTCTACACAGTTAACAACATTTGCCTATACTTGCATATGCTTTCAACTTCAAAATCTCAGGTGAAGAACCTGTGACTAGTACTAGAAATAGACACATCAATTATGAGACCTCACATTTTCAGTCTAATCTTCAATTGTAGCACAAAAAGCAGATTCAGGCAAAAGACAAGATCATGTTGGACTCTGTAGATTTTAAGGACACAACTGCCATAATTAAAATCACTCATCTGTATAGGTGTTTGAAGAATTAGAATTGTGTGGGCTGGAGTTTACTGTTCATTTATACTTTCCAAGCTGGATTTTTACAACCACAAAAATAAAGCAAGCATATCTCCTCTGAAGAGTTCAAAGTAGACTGAGCAGCACTGGGGGAAGACAGAGTGTCAGATCCTCTGAATGCTTTTGCTTTGATGTTGTCATCTGCATTTCCATTATATTTACCCTCTTGTCCATGCAGCAATTCATGGATATATGGGAGGCTTAATGCTTCACACAGAGTAAATTCTTGAATGTTATAACATACATAAATAAGATTTCTTCATAAAACAATTCTGGCAGTGAGGATTGGCTTGCAAGAACACTCTAATGATGAGGGTAGTGTTGAAATTATGCTGTAGTCATGGTGGTCCAAGAAATATGTGAGAGAGTAAGATTCTTGTAGATGGTATCTTTTAATGGACTGACTGTTTGGTTATGAGAAACTTAGACAAGCTTGTGAATGTAATGCATTCATCTTCAGGTCTCACTGTTCTCAAGAAAAATCAATAAAACTCCAAAAGGAATGCCTGGAAATAAAAATTCACGATCCATCCTGACTCCAAGAACACAGCTGAACATGGGAAAGCTTATCTAGTCTATGCGAACCATGTGGTTTCTCCAATGGAAGATACCACCGACAAAAATACTTGCCTTTCACATAATGATGTGGGAGAATTTACTTCACTGATGATCAGAGACAAGTTCTAGTCAAAGCCATACATCACATTACATGAAAATTTATTTTGGCAAGAGTAGGGAAGAAGAAAACAAAGCAAAAAATAGGTACCTGTTCATAAGACTTATCTCTGATGTAAGTAACTACATGGATTGGACCAGCCTAGCTCAGGTTATGGGCAGGTCCTGCTAGCATAAACCAAAATGTAGTATTGCCAAAATGGAAAAGAAGTGATAAATCAAGTAATTCAAAAATAAAACTTGCTCTGCATGGCTGGGGTATGCACTGATTCAACTCCTTAGCCTTCCCTAGAGTAATAAAAGTATCTTATGCCAGGAAAATCAGGGAGTAAATATAGGTGTGCCAATATCAGTGCTTGTCCTTTTTGGGATAGAAGCCCTTGGAACAAAAAAGGAAAACAAATGAGGAATTGGAGGTGTAAGTCACCCTTTGTTCTGTCTGACAATGTGGGAGAATCTATACCATTATATGAAGAATAGCATATACAAGTGACAAAATATGAATTATGGAGCTATAATCCTAAATATTAGCTTCATCATTATTTTTATATTGTCATTAGAACATTTGGGATTATAACTTTAGAATTTACAGTTTTCTGATTATTTTAATTCTATGTGCATTTGCATGAGTTTTTAAATGTTAGATATACAATTGTGTTTATTTAAATATCTGTGCTTGTCTTCTTACCCATGTGCACCCTGAATCATCTATTGTGAAGAAGCAGTTTGACAATGTCAGTCACCCACAGAGGTAGGACTCTTTCTATTTTTATGAGCAGATTAGTGTGCTAAACAGTCTCGTATGCTGCGGTGAGGTCAAGGAAGTGTTAAACTATACTTCTTCATTTTGGAGTGGCTCATTAGACATCAACACCAAGTCATCCTCCCATGACATCCAACCAAGTAGCCAGCCACTTACTTCACACAGCAATAGCACTATTGGAAAAGGGAGTGAAAAGCTGCCTCCAAAAAGAATGGAGGACTTTTCACTGGATGCACCATGTAGCAGGGTACTAGGGTGTTTGCTACTGAATAGTAGTAAATGGGCTCAGCTGCCACTCACCAGGGCAGCGGGTGGGAGTTGCTATGGCAACTGATTGGGTCAGCTGACCACCAGGGGGCAGGGCCTGGCCTTTATAAACAGAGAAGGCCGAGGCCAGAGGCAGTTCTCCTGCTGGCAGCGTAAGAGGAGGAGGAGGAGGAGGGAGCTCTGTGGGAGCAAGCAGAGCAGAACATAGCAAAGAAGCCTGATGGCTAGAGAGTGTCTGCTTGACAGTCCTGGGTGGAGGAAACCCTGAGAAGGATATACGTAAAAGGGAGCCAGGTTGGCTTGGAAGTTGTGTTGTAACCCAGGAGGGGGAGATTTTGGTTTTGGTTATTGTTAAGAACCGGAGGACCGGGCAAGGCTGTAGGGGTGGAGGAGGCCTCATTAGGAGCTCCCCAGTAAGGTGTGGGTGTTCCTAGCACTGCAGGAGGTGCTGCGTTAGTGGGGTATCCCGACCCCAGCCCAGCGGGGGCGATATTGAGACGAGCCCCAATTGGGAAGAGCCCCAGTGGGGTATAGGCCCAAGAAGGCGGGTCTGGGGGCCAGGTAAGGCTAAGGCCGCCTGAGCCCCAATTCTGGGAAGCCCAAGTTGGGCATAGAAGGCCCCAGTGCGGGTGGGCCCCAGTGCGGGCGAGCGCGGGAAGCGCGAGCAAGGCCCCGGTGAGGGCAAGGAGAATGTGAGCGCGGGAAGCATGAGTGAAGCCCCAGTGAAGGCAGGACCATGAGAAGTGCGGGAGACAAGCCCACTGAGGCCTAGAGACTGCGGGAAGCACGAGGCACAGGCCGGAGTGTGGGTGACTGCGGGACGTACAGGAGGCAGGCCCGGGTCAGACACTGCCTGTAATTGAGGAGCCCCAAGAGGGGAGTAAGCCCATTGAGAAACCCGGGGAGGGCAAAAGGGCGCAGTCTGGGAGAGGCCTCAGGGGTGGGCGCAGTCTGGGAGAGGCCCCAGGGGTGGGCGCGTATATTGAGCAGGCCTGGGAGAGGGGATGAGCATATCGGGTAGGCCCCGAGAGAGGACCAGCCCAGGGAATAGAAAAGAACCCCGGTATAGCAAGACCAGCCCCATGCCAAGGAGGACAGGAAGGCAGCCTCCCATTAATAATAATAAGATCAAAGACGTGGAGGGCGAGATAGAGGGTGCATTCATGACCCAGGTTGGCAAGGTAAGCAAGGGCACTAGAGGAGGTCACGGCACCCCTAGGAACCATCCTGCCACACACCAGTCCAGAACCTGTCACAGTTCGTTAACTTAACAAGGTTTTGGAGAGCATCAAGTCTGGCATCACCCCAGGCTATGCCAACATCTCCCCTGAGTTCCTGAAGCATCTCAGACCACTTACTCATACTTGGTTGGTTAAGTTCATTACAGGGGTCACATGTGAAGAAAAGCTGCCAATGATCTGGTGCATGTCAAAATTCACTGGCCTCCGAAAACCAGGAAAAGATCTAAACCAGGTATCGGGCTACCACCCAGTACTGCTGTCTGTCTATTTTAAACTTCTGGAGTGCCTCATTCTACAGAGTATACTCCCAGAGGTGGAGGACATCCTGAGTATTGATCAAGCATGTTTCCAACAAGGTCAAAATATGTGTGACCAAGTACTTGCACTAACAATAACAATATGGTATGAGCACATGGTTTATAGTAAGCACTGCTACTGGGCAACACTGCAGTAGGACTACAGCAAGTAGTCCCACTGACATCAGTGTATTCAGGTATAGAGCTGGTCATGGGAAATGGAGTTATTTTACATCTTGGTGTCACTCTGGTTCAGAAAGAAACCAGATTTATGAAATTTTCTGCAAATTATTTTGACAGTGAAACACTGACAACGTGGTATTTCTGAAATTAAGTGGGAATATCTCCTGGAACCCTGGCAAATGCTGACTGAAATTGCTATGTCTGTTGGTTTCACTGTTAATAGAAGTTTTGCCAATAAGAATGGCCTGGACTATGGATTCTAGGTTATTCTGACTTTGAATAGAGCTGGATTAACATGCCAGCACATTTCTACACAAGTAGCCCTGAGAACCATCTTCCCCAGGGCAGCACATGGTATACAGTGGAGGTATCCTAAAAGTAGAATTATTTAGATAAGTTCTCAAGCACAAAGTACTCTTCTTCAGCTCTGACAAATAAGCAGATCAAACATGAGCTAAGTAATGAATAAAACAATAACCTGTGAAAAACTTCATATATAAATAGAAAGATGGTCTGTTAAAAGGAAGGAGACATTATCAGAATTAGCTGAAAGACAAAAGCGATACAGCAAGAATAACCAATAGGGTGAGATTACACATTATAATTAGACTATGTTAAGAGCACTTATAACTTGAATGATCACACATTAAGTCTCATTAACAAGTGCTAAATAGCCTTTAGCATCTTAAAGTGATGCTATTTTGAGCAAGGATTATCTTGGAGCTGTGCTACCTAGTTTGTGTTGAATTAACTTTCAGGATGTTCACCAGAAATAAAAACATCATTTTGCAGTCCCCCAGTATATCAGGAGGTACTGGTCCAAGGTGGACTAGCTATCATGCAGAACTGACAGCTGAGAACAGCTGAACAACAGATGGTTGGGGATGGAGTAAATGGGGAGGAAGGAAAAAGGGATAAGGGAAGCCATGGGAAGTGAAGCATGGGAAAGGGATGAGAAATAGCAGGATTGGAGTGCAGAAGGAGAGGGTAGGAAGAAGGAAGGATTGGTTGAGCAAGGAGTTGCTGTTTTCCTTCCTCCTCTGCCCACTGAAATTGCCCACCTGACCTCCAAATCATCTCCTTGACCCCCAGATCACTAATCTTCCACCACAATTTCTGCCTATGCCCTACATAAACCCATCCATCCCCAGATCATTGCCCTACTGATCAGTCCAACAGTGGCAGAGATGCTGGTGGGATGGGCTGGTGGGGGATCCCCCTCCCTGCTGATGCTGGAGAGCCTGCAGACCATACCACCCCTGCACACTCAGATCCGTCCCCTGCCTGGCCCTGCAACTGAAGGGTAGGCAGGAGGAGTGGGTAAGGAGGGGTGGGGTGAAGCTTTCACACAGCTGCAGGGCCTGATGGGCGCTGGATGTGGTTGCGTGGAAGCATCATGGGTTGAAGGGAGCTCAAGAGTAGGCAGGGAGGGAAAATCATCCTCTCCCACTTCTAACACCACTGCTCTTGGGTTGATTGAGGTGGCAAGGCAGCGATCCAAGAGTGGAGGGGCTAGTTGGGATATGGGAGAAGTGATCATGGTGTGGAGAGGCTGAATGAGTGGTGGTGGAGGTGGATCTAGCAAAAAGGGTGAGAGGGGGCAGGTCATAGGTAGGGTGATTTGGGAGATGGAGAGAACCATCCAGGTGCCTCCCCCTCCTCCCTGCTTGATAATGTGACTAGAGATTCAGTGAGCAAGGCAGGCCGGAAGCAAACTTGCACCTCTAGTCACTCTCCTGCTTGCCAGCCCTCTAGCAGCAGGCCCGAGCAGTGCACATTAGAGAGGGTATTAACCCTAAATGTGTCATTGATCACTAGCACTAGTTAACCGTAACACAGATTAGCATTCCTTAGAATTAGCACTTGCTAACTCTAACATGTAATCTCACCCATAAATGGAAGAGCAGGACTATCTAAGAAGTAAGAGTGCCCTGGAGTGTACAGATATTAGCTGGTAGATTGTAATGAGCATCTAGACTTTAATTTTTGGTTGTTGTTGACCTGCTGAGTTATGATTTTTTTGTTTTAGGGTCTTTCTTTTTAAGTGTGTTGGTAAATTTCCCTTGAGCACAAGCACTGTTAGGTCAGAATAGAAGTGGTTGTTCTGTCAAAAGTGTTCTCCTATTCACACTCATATGCCCTTGTTCTTAATCTTCTTCCTACGATAGTTCATTATAGATCATAGCTTTTATCTGGTTTCACCCACATAATTTCCATGAGGGCATGTGGTGGTGCACTGGATGATGTATACCACATTCCATACATTCTCATAGTATTGTTGTCAGGGATGTTTATTGTGGTAACAGTGGGAATCAATTGTCAGGTTTTGTTCATTTGTGATGGTGAGTTTGAAGAAGTTAGGGAGTTGTTTGAAAACCAGGCATTGGGGGATAGCAATATTTCTCTTGAGTTCTGATCCATGTTTAACATGAGCTCTAATTGTTTGACAATTCTTACTCGTTCCTGTATTGCTAAGCTGGGTGGGTGGTCAGTGGTGGCTTTCTTTTTGTGTTACAGAAGGATACCACAGGGTTTACAAAACTTTATGACCTAATATTCATGACAACCCCCACCCCCACAATCCTATACAACACCTTCCTTTCTTGCATAGTTCCAGTTCAGAATTCTCCATTCTTTATCACAGTAATTTGCTGCCTGACAGGTTACTCAGCTTGGATGACAAATGTATCTAGATAACAAAGCATTCTAATTCATAAGTAAAAAGCTTTTTCTCCTTTCAGTCTTTGTCTCCCTTTGTTGTTTTGTATTTTGTTTCTATGGATGGGGTGTGAAAGCAAGGGACTTTCACTATATGTCTCACTTCCTATCTTAAAAAAGGTCAGTGCTATCATGAAAAACTGAGCCAACAGAAAAAATAAATTATGGTAACTACAGTGCCTTGCCACTCAGCGCTAATAGAATGTAAAGCATTCTCTGGAAGCCCTGAAGACCTTGTTGGGCTCAGAGTGGGACTGACTCTTTAATTTTTCTCCTCTTCTGTATAATTTTATTGACATCATGGATTTCTTCAAGTTCAGAAAGAAACCATCCAGTAAAATAACTGAGGGGGATGAGCTCCAGGCACTGAGTTATGGGATGGTGTGCAAAAATAGAAGCCACAGGCACTGGTTTCCCAGCCACTGTGCTGCTGCTGACAGCCAGACATGAGCTGCTGCCTCATGCACCAGAGCTACCCAGGATGCAGAAAGTTGTTCTCTAAGAAGAGGTGCTGGAAAACACCCCAACACTAATCACTAAATACATTTGTTCTTTATGAGTAAAGGCACCTCCTTCTATTCTTGCAAGGAAAAATGAAATTATAAAGTGAGGGAAAAAAAGAAAAACAGATTTGCAAACCCACAAATACTGTTTTTGGATAGGGTTGGTTGACACAGTGGGCTTTTATTTAAATGCCCTAGGTTTTTTCATTTTAAAATTCCATAAGGTGTTTTTTGTTTTCTTTATCTTTGAGTTGGTCGAAAGCTTTTAATGAGATTTTCCCCCTGGAAGTTAACCCCTTTCCTTTGCTTCTACTTGTAATGAATTTGTAAAGCATGGAATCTATTTATTTCCTGCTGATCTTGTGTATTGCTTACCAATGGTTTCTTTGTTTTCTTTGCTTACCAATGATTGCTTAGGAAATCTGACAACTAAATCAATTTGAACATTGTACTGTGGGAGTTGTATGTTTTAAAGCAAAAATACCAACTAGAAATTAATATTTGTTTTCAAGGAATTAAAGAAAAAGCTTTGAAATGTATTTGAAATGAAACCTGGAAAATCCAAACCACAGAACTTTGTGAGAGACATCCACAAAACAGTTATATGCACCAAGGGAACAGGCTGAACACTTTCAAACTGTCACTAGTGAAACCTGTCAACCTGCCAAATAAATTATTCTTAATGATTAGATAGATGGAAAACTCCTGGTTTCCAAATACCATGCTGAACAGCCTTCCTTGTAGCCTATACGGTGAAACATAGCTGGCAGCATGCAATTTTTTCTATGAATCAAATTTTCATTTTACAGTAGTTGGAAGCAAAAATATATAACTTGAAAAGTGAAATCCCTGGCATCGTGCAGGGTAATTTCTGTCCTATTAATTCTTTGCCTACATGAATAAGCACCTGCAAAACAGCCATGCTCTTATTTTTTTACATCATTACAATGTAATGTGGGAATTTGCTGTAGGATTTTGAGTGTCAGATTTACGTGTATGGAGACACCCTTCTCCAATTATGTGTATGACTTTGGGGTTGTATCTTGCATTCCTGGTGCATACACAATTTTTTTCCAAGTAGAAGGTGTCTTTGGGGGCATTGAGAACACAGGAGGGTTGGTCCCAACATTAACAAACCTATCGCATTCCATGCCTATTATGTTACTACATGGAAGAACTAGAATTTATTCTTGAATCAGCTAAACCAGAGGTTCCCAAACTTTTTCTTATTCCATACCTGCTTCCAGATTTAACAGCTGCCCATGTATGCCTACCAGCCTGTTTTCCATTTTAACCCCTTAAATATCAATTATTGTTATGAAAATTAAATCCACCATTACACAATTTCTCCTCCCCAGAAATGTCTTGTATACCCCCAGGAGTACATGTATCACAGTTTGGGAAATCCTGTACTAGAAATATTCTTCTCCTCACATGAAAACACATTTTTACTTTTCAAGCATTACTAGTGAAGTATTAACTTGACCTCAGTAATCCCAAACCCATTCCTTGTTATAAAACTGGATTTATGCTGAAGAAATTGAAATCACCTTTCACACTGAACAGAAGTGTATGAAGGTGAAATCTCCACTTGTTTGGGTCTTATAGTAAGATTGGTATATAAACTTTCAAATCCTTTCATCTTTTAGTCCAGTGTCATAGGAGAAGAGCTGGTATTAGGGATAGAAACACCAAATGGTTTTCAGTGATGCACTCTCCCTGACTTCTATACAATGCTTCAGAAAAAGCTGAAGCTAAACTGCATCAGGCAACCACTTGACTGTGCTGTATAGCTCAATATAAAATGTAACCATTTCATGTCAGTTTTCTGGGGCTATAGTGGAATGCCACACAAAAAAGAAAGGGGAACGGGTAACTACAACAGAGCAGAATTAACATGTAGCTGCGACAATAAAAGTGATACTTCTGGTAACTTATTTATATAGGTTTATGTTGGCAGCGTGAAAATTATCAATCTCAGAATTTCTTTCTCTTTAATACAAAGTGATTCACAGTTCTTGTTGTAATTTGAATGAAGTTTTATTCAGTATCTGTAATTTTATAAATATAGCTATAGATAATTACAGATACTGAATAAAACAACATGGACTATATCATCTCATATATACTGCATGTACATACATACTGTACATTAGGGGTTTGCAAAATGAGCCATATTCAATTAGATTCAGATTTGGCTCAAATCAGAGACAGTGATTCGATTTGTTGATTCAGATCACTGTCCCAATTCGATTTGGCTGAATCCAAATCTGAAGATTTGATACTGATTCAGAGAATCAGTGATTCAGTCATAGACACAGCTTTAAATGTTTTTTCTACATACCTCAAGCTACCAGGCATGGCTCGTGAATGCTGCAATGGTGGGATAGATGGAGCGTCCCACAGGAGCGCAGGGAGGCCCCCTGCATGCTCGGTGGTGAACCCGGAAGTACTTCGGGTCCACTTCCAGGTCTGCTGCTGAGTGTGGGAGCCTTCCCACACCCTCTCCCAGCTCGGTGAACGGGTATGGTAGGACCCTGAGTGCCCCAAGACCCAGGAGGCACTAATCACCAAGCCAGGGAGGTATGGGGGGCCCCTTGTGTGCTCCCCAGCAGACACGGAAGTGCATTGGAGACCCCCCCCCCCATGCTCCTGTGGGATGCTCCATTTGCCCCAGGATCTCAGCATTCATGAGCCACCTGGTACTTTGAGATATGTAGAAAAATATTTAAAGCTGTGTCTATATCCTTATCAACAAATCTCTCGGAATTGATTCAGAGGGTTCTGATTTGATTCAGAGGGATTAAAGGGTTTCCTGACTCAATTCAGATTCAGAGATTTAGCCACCGAATCAGGCTGAATCTCTGCTGAATCGAATCAGCAACTGAAGCTTTGCACACCCCTACTGTACATATATATTCAGATTATACACACACACACACACACACACACATATTCAGAAGTGCATAAAAAGCTATTTAAAAACTATCATCACATTGGTGATGAGGGGTTTAGTACCCTCCTCTGTTTGTTTTTATTATCCCTAATTTCTGTGCTTATTTGCTTTGCTCCTTTTTGGTTTATGATCTTTACACAGATGAAATTGTGCTATATTTTTGTAATGGGAGTGTCTGTCACTTTAGAATGACCAGAGATCCTGGTTTTTGCTGATAAAAAATATCCCCAATTTTGGATTAAAAGAAGTAACCCAAAATGCACATTTTTCCATGATTAAAAGGAAACACCACTAATGTATATATGCATGTGAAATATATGGAGATATTATATTACACACAACTAATATATATAGTTTCCATTTTAATCATGGAAAAATGTGGCTTTTGAGTTACTTTTTTAAATCCAAAAATTGATTTTTTTTTTCAGAGAAAACCAGGATCCCTGATAATTACTATTGGAAATAGTACATAATTACTTGCACTCTTCTTTTGAAACCACAAATGAACTGTGTAAGTCATCTGAAAACTAGTGTCAATAAACCCTTATTCCATGCCATTCAGACACATAGTCTATTAACATTGCCGGTTATCCGGGACATAATTATACAGAGTTTGTAAAGTTGCATGTGAGATTTCTTTCTAAACTGCCCTAGGACTATTTTTACTTCATATTTTTGTAGTCTCACATCCACCACTGATAGAAGTCATTTGAGCTTTGAAAATGAGATTCTGGGTCCTTATTACCACTTCAGATGTGGTCCTTCTTTCAACTAATCTCAAAGGAAGAGTTCTTAATGGACAATTAATATTATAACTTTTCTTTCTGATTACATTATTCATAGCCTCAGATGCATTGAACTAAGCTCACATGTTTCCTTTCACAGATTGATTCTGGTTATAACAATAGACTATTGCATCT
Organism: Crocodylus porosus; assembly: GCF_001723895.1. Taxonomy (NCBI): domain Eukaryota; kingdom Metazoa; phylum Chordata; order Crocodylia; family Crocodylidae; genus Crocodylus; species Crocodylus porosus. The sequence continues at coordinate 98,477,765 of NW_017728906.1, forward strand.
AACTCCTTAATTTCTCATTGAGTTTAGTGGCTATTTGGAGTCTAAATAAGATGCAGCCTGGGGCATGTGATTTGCCTGATATTTTGGGGGGAACTTAAATGTGAAGGATTGACATGGTTAAAGCTCCGTGCATGTTTCACTGTAGTAGCAGTACTGGTTGCTTGGCAACCAGCAAAAAATCACAGATTGGAGAGTGGGAGAAGTTCATATGTAACAACTAGCATCAATTGCTGATGGGTAAAGGAAGGGGAAAGCCCTTGACTAGCTTACCTAGATTTTTTATAGGTAGGAATGACATATGCAAAAACACTCTTGTATTGGATCATGCCATTTCAATGCTAGTTGTGCTCCAAACGCTGTCTTACCAAAACAGTTAAGACCATTCTTAATTAGGTTCACTTTTGGATATGAGATAAAATTGACTAAACATTTTAGAAGCTAAATTGAATTGTTCCTTTTTTATTAGCAAGAGGCATCCAGTGTTCCTTCTTAGTTATGTCTAATGGGAAACCTATTGTTTCCTGTGTTAGGGGCTAATTTTTATATTGGTTGCATGAGCAGACAACTGCATTCACACAGACACCAGATTACTTTGAATGTGCTGTGTGTTAATTCAGTCAGGTAATTCATGAAGGCAGGAGATTAGTTTGCAAAGTCCATTTCAAGACTGGAAACTTTACACTGTGAAAAAAAATGTGACTGAATGATTAAAAAAAAAATCTTCACCAGCACATCTCTCTGACTGTTACATATTTTTTCTACTCCATTCTGAACTTAAGGCCCTCTTTACACATGCAGGTAAGGCACAATTGGATCTTATGTGTGATCCACACAATTGTGACTCCTACCATTTCACATGTGCATGGCAGATGGTACAATTGTGGGATAGCACATTAAATGCAATCACACGTTATTGCCGATGTAGGGGAGCCAGATCTTGGGTTCCCACTGCACTGTCAAAAAGTAGGCCCCCAAGGCTGGGAGCCCCCATTACTGAGGGGCTTTCAGCCACAAGGTCAATGCATAGTCAGGACCGAGAGGTGTGCAACTGTTGAGACTCTTGGCCCTGGCTGCACCTCATGCAACTAGGACCAAGCATCCCACAACTAGCAGAGCTCTGAGCCCTGGCTTCACCTCACACACAGCTGGTAATGAAAGTCTTGCAACTAATGGGGCTGTCAGTACTGTCTGCACCTTGTGCAGCTAGGATCGATGGTTACACAGCTGATGGGGCTCTTGGCTCTGGCTGTGCTTCATACAACTGATGGGGCTTTTGGCCCCCGGGGCACATCAGTTGTGGGACTTGGTTGTGCATGAGGTGCAGGTGGGTCCAAGAGCCCTCTGTGGATTGGGGGTTCATGCACCTCCGAACCTTGGGATCATGGAAGCCATAATCCCCAAGGCTCAATGGTTTCACACTGGACATGGTACAAACCTGAAGGCTGACAGGGCTCCCAGCTGCAGGGGAGACCCTGCTACATGTGCAAATTAAAGCTCAATAGCCATCAGCTATAAAGTTAGTACATACTTTTGAGGTCTCACTTTATAGTAAGTTGGAACTTTTTATCATGTGATAGCTACTTTGCATGTGTAGCTGATCTTAAGGTAATTGTGAAATTAATGAGTTAATTGTGCGATACCTCTACCACATAGAGAGCGGCCTAAGTAGTGTTTTTATATCTGATGTGACATTCTGGTAAAAGAATATTAAGAATGCAAAACTAAGCAATCAAAAATTAGGAAAGGGCAGAATGCTGCCTATGCATATGCTTTATGTAGGTAGTCATAGAGTCATAGAATCACTGAGTCAGGAGGGACCTAGACAGATCATCGAGTCCAACCCCCTCAGTCATGCTGACTTTTTGCACAGGACTCTGACCACAGCTACTACACAGGAAGCACAGTGCTTCTGATTGGGCATATATATGGACATATTTCTTCTTATTCCCTGAATTCATATGCAACCATGTACTATTTCTGGTACTTGAATAAAGTATTACCAGTTTCCTCATGGGTATTTCTGTGGTGCTGTCATTGTAGTACCTTTTTCTTTTCAAACTATAAATTAATGGATTTATTTCATTGCATTCCACTCAGGAGAGGTGATATATTATACATGGACAAATAAGACAGAGATTGGAATCACAATTATCCAAAGTGCTAACTGATTTGTTGCCTTATTTGAGAATCCTAGGGCCAAATCCTGTTTCACTTTGTGCATGCAAATAACAGTTTTCCAGTCACATGAATGGCATTGTTGGCACTTATATGCCATTTGCATTTCTATGATCTGCTCAGTGTGAATGTGTAAGCACCTATGTGGCTGCAGAGCATGTACAGTATGCCGTGCACTGGCTGGGCAGGTATGCAGCTGCATTGGGCTTGTATAAGTCAGCAAATTCAACCTGGCAGAAACCCATAACCAGCAGGTGTTAGGCAAAGGAAGGCTGTCTCATTTTTTTGTCCTCACAGCTGTATGTTTAGAGCATTCACCCAGGAAGCAGGAGATCCATTCTAGGTTCCCTTCACTTAGAGGGATTTTGAAACTGAATTTCCTCAACTTCCCCACACAGACCTCTAACCATCACATCATACATTAGCATTATCCAGACTCCCTCTCAAGCCTTATCCTTCAAGCTGTGGAAGAAATCAAACTTCGCGTTGTGGTTGAATCAGAACTGACAGAGCCAGCTTTTCTTTATTTAAGGCTATACTGTGATCACAGGAAGAATTCCATATAGCGAGGGAAATCATCCACTTGTCTGTTTCAAAGGATTTCTCAGACTCTCTAAGGTTACAAGCGTGTTTATACTTAAGACAGAGAAAGAGATAAAAAATACACCTCGGAGAAACAAAACAATAGTAAATTACACAGAAATTTAGGAAGTTTACTTAAGCAAACTAGCTATGCACAGGGCAAGGTATTAAGATAACCTAAGGATAACCCAAGGATAACCCAAGGTGTGCAGGATTCCTTATCTCAGAATATTTAACTGAATTAAGCAGTATCAGCACTTCTGGTCTTTGTCTATTTTTCTAGTCAAGTAAGCCAATTACTTCTACAAAGCTGTACCCCTGGGCAGCCAAGACAGGGCCTTGGAGAAGAAAGGAGCTAAGGGGATGTATGGTCCTGTAAAATGGGGGCTTCTATGGAAGGAAGGAAGTCCTGGGTACCTCAGAAACTTTTGAACTATTCTGCACCTGGTTTAGCCAGTGAACACTTAATGCAGCAGCTCAGCTTCAAAAGGAGTGCTGGTGGGGAGACTGACCTATGATTTGGTGGTTAAAGCACAGTACAAGGAAGTCAGAGACTCCTTAAACTTGGGCCTCCCACTTTTTGGGCAAGCGCCCTAATCATTCAGCTATTGAGACTAAAATATGGGAGAGTGATTCTCCTCCTTTTTCCCCTGCATAGGACTATGGCTCACGTATATGTGCACCTAGCCACATATGTACTCAATGTGTAGCTTACTACTCATGCTTAGTTGCTTTCATGTCCACCCTGCATGAGTAATAGTTTCCTGAAAGATGATCATTTAAGGAATGATGGGATTTAATCCTTGATCTCAACAACTGCACCTCCTTACCATGCTACATGTGAATGGCAGGACATGCAATTTTGAGAATTGGGGATTACATCCCACTCACACCTTATTTGAGAGTGCAGCAAGCAAGTTTCACCAGGAATTTGAAACCCAGGTGCCCACAATCAGCCATCCAATCCCGAGCCCCAGCCAACAAGCAGCTGATTGTCAAAACCCCAGCTTGGGGACACCTGGTTTTTACAGGTCCTGGCACATGGAGACCCCGGGATCAGGCTGTGGCAGCCTGATCCTGGGTTCCTTATGTCAGGATATTGCACACCACTTGATAGGATCACACCCCAGTTCCCAGTGACTTCAGTTGCAATTGTGAGTGAATAGCACTTATACAAATGAAAGGCAAAGTTTCAAGCTGGGCACACTGAAAATGAAAAACACAATTAGGGATTGCCAGTGAAAAGTTTTATTTAAGTGACTTGCCCAGATTTCCCATAAGAACTTGTGACAAAGGCTGGGTAAGAATTCAGCTCACCAGGTAGCATTCAACAGACTGCACCGTAAAATGTTTTCTTCTTGTAGCCTTCCCTCATTTACTATACCCCTTCTATCATATTCAATAAAGGAGACAGGGAACCTGAAAAAGTTCTACCTGGACTAGCAAAATCTGATTAATCTTCTGAGTACATTCACCAACGTTTAGTGTGATTTGAAGCAGTTCTCTCTTCTTTCTCTGTACTGTCTGAGCAGTAGCAAAATAGGTACTGAAAAAAAAGTAAAGAGAGCCTTCCCTGGAGTTCAGTTTTAAAGTAGTTACCAAGGTTCAGAAAGGAACAATTGCACAGATTTTTTTTTTCAGTTCCTGTAGTTCTGGGATTGAGCATGCCCCATCACTCTGTAATAGTTACACCACTCATACCTCATATGAGTTTAGGAGCTTAGAAGGAATGGGTATGCTTGTTGCAGATTAGGATCCATTCATTTAAATTAAAGTGGAAACAGAATAATTAATTTAGTCTAAATTTGACCTGACAATGTTAATGTGACAATGAGATAAATTTATTGAAAAGAAGAGGCTTTCCCCTGTCAAAGCATGATATAATTACTATTTTTCTTTTCAGAGTCAGTGGGATGGGATTGGAGCAGTCCAGGAGTTGAACATGCTTTTGTTTAGTTTCAGAAGGTATCCTGAGAGATATCACTAGAAATTACTGGTCATTTTCTTTCTGCTTCATTCATTCATTCATTCTAATAGGTTTTACTGATGATGACAGATTTGTTTGAACTGTTAGAGGGTGCACCAGCATCGCCCCCCCACCCTTGCTCTCTGCTTCTTGAGACCTTTTCTTGCCTAAGTCTGTCTGATAACTGGGAGAAATCTGTGTATCACATATGTTACCTTTTATAGCTAGCATGCTGGATACCTTGCATAACAAATAAAATGCAAAAAACAAACAAACAGATTTTGAAAGAAACAGATTTTGGGGTTTAGTATAAAATGTGTCAGGATTAAAAATAAAGCATCTCTCCTCACTTTTACCCCTTCTATCTGGAGACAGAATTATGTGTGCGACTTCATCATTTCATTTCTTTTTATTATTTCATTTCTGTAAGCAGAATTATAGATTTATAGATTTATATCATCAAACAAGATATTTAAAGCAGAGTTCATATTGACCTGCAGAGGACTCCAAGATTTTTTCTTGCTAATTCTTTTCAGTTACAAAATAAGAAAAAGTAATTTATGTGAATTTCCAGTTTTGATGATTTGTTTCTTGACTTATCAACAGGGATCCTGGTTGGCTAAAAAAGAAAATCCCCATTTTTTGGATTAAAAAAAAGGAATCCAAAATCCATGTTTCCATGATTAAAATGAAATGCCACTATATACAAATCCATATATGTATATATTAGTGGTGTTTCATTTTAAACACAGAAAAATGTGGATTTGGGGTTCTTTTTTTTAATCCAAAAATTGGAGATTTTTTTTATTAGGCAAAACTAGAATCCCTGCTTATCAAATTCCAATGAATGCAAGTAGGAGCAAATCTAGAATTTTGAAAAGGGAGGTATATCTCACTAGCTCACCTACCTCAGTAGGTTGTGGAATTTCCCTCCTTGGAGGTTTTTAAGACTCGGCTAGACAAAGCCTTGGCTGGGGTGACCTAATTGGGATGGTCTTGCTTTGAGTAGGGGGTTGGACTAGATGACCTTCTGAGATCCCTTCCAACCCTAATTTTCTATGATTCTATATGGGGGGTGCAACTGGCAATGTGGACTGGCACAGAGCTCAGTGCCCATGCCACACACTACCACACCTCTCTGGATTTACCCCTGAGTACAAAAGACAATTTGTGTAACCATCGTGACAAAGGTGTAGCTAGGAAATTTAGTGTCCTGCCAAGCAGCAGCAGTGGCAGCTGCTATTCTTGTGCCTTCTCTAAGATTTCCCTCAAAGACCTGCTTGCCCACTCCCAGTTACTCTTCTGCAGGAGTCAGCAAAATACAGTCCATGGGCCATCCAGCCCATGGGCACGCACCAACGAATTGTACCCGGGTCAGCCCTTCTGCCCATAAGGGTGGGACCGAGGCACCCATGTATACAACCCCTCAATATACCCTATTGTGCCTCACTCCCACCCTCATGGTCGTAAGGCCCCAGCCCAGCCAGAAGCAGCTTCCAGGCAGGGCGGCTGCTGCTGCTGCTACAGCCACCCCAGGGATACCTGCTTGGCTTCCATGGTGTCACACTTGCTCCAAGCAGCAGGTAGGAAAGCAGTACAGGTGGGGGCAGAGTTGGGCTGGGGTAGGGCGAATGGCTCTGGTGGTAGCATCAAGCCCATGCCCAGGGGGCCAGCAGGAGTGCACAGGTTGGCTAGGCAGGATGTAGGTATGAGGGAGGGAAGTGGGGTATGGAGACCCCCCATACATTCTCCCACATGGTGCAAAGCTCCTTCTGTGGGCAGCAGCAGCAGGTGAGATTGCTCAGGGTGCTCATGCCTTGCACATGTGCTGACACCTGGTAGTGTGTGGCTCTAGACAGCACTGCACATGGGGGCGAGGAGCACAGCCAGGTTGGACCACCTCTATCACAGGGGCTCCGTGTGGCATGCATGCACTTCTCACAGTCCCACGGCACCAAGGGAAGCCCCACCAAGGAGCTGGCTGCCTTCTTCTCCCCCTGCCACCAGGTCCCAGGACTCCATGGGGAAGCAGGGGCTGGGGCTCCCCTCCAACTTCTGGTAGAGTCCTGAGACCTGCATGGCAGGGGGTGGGGAAGGCAGCTGGCTCCAGCATGGGGCTTCCCCTGGTGCCACCTAGAGCCCCCATGATAGAGGCAGGACAGGCAGGCTGCACTCCTCGCCCACATGCACAGTGCTGACTGGAGCTGCACGCCACTGGGCACCAACATCTGTGTGGAGCATGAGTGCCCCAAATGCCCACACCTGCTCTTTCTGCCAGCAGTGGGGAGGCTGCACACTATATGAAGGAGTGTTTAAAGGGTCCTCACGCTCCACAAAGCTCATACACCCACACTTTGCCCCCACAACCCTTCCACATATACATACTTCCCCAACATACCCTATGCCCCCCACATAGAGCCACACCCTCTCACAACCCCCCCATACCTCACACCCTGCCACACACACACACACCCATACTTCACCTGCACACCCCACCCCAACCACACCGTATACCTCCCACACACAATATACAAGGGTAAGCCTTTATTTTTGAGTTATTATACAATCCCCTCTATATACAGTACATGAACACAAATCATTACAAATATTTTTGGAATAAAATTAAAATATGTTATAGTAGATGTTTGACTTACTGTATACTATTTTTTTTTTTTTTGTGGTTTCAAAATTGCAACCCTCCCCTCCCAAAAGAAGTATTTTTCAGGGCAAGGAGAGGGACATCTAGTGGCAAAGGCCAGGGGGTAGAGGGTAGGGGGCAGGACCTCCATTCCCAATATGGAAACAAGGGGGTGGAGCAACTGTCAAGGAGTTGGACTACCCATATGGCCCTTGACACCTCACCAAGACTCATTAAGTGGCCCTCCAGCTAAAATAATTTCTCTCCCCTGCTCTACTGCTTTCAGCATGAAGCTGAAAAAAAGTAGGACTTGGAAGTGTAAAATATGTGTTTGATCACTTAGCCAAACTTTCTTAAAAGATTGTCTGTTCTCTTCACTCTACATTTTACTATTTCTCTAACTTATTTGTATTTTACTTAACTATTATGTTTATGTTTTGTCAATTACTGAGTCTTATACTAAGCCAATTACTAAGTCTTATATATTCTTTTATATAGTTGTATATTCTTTCCTTATTTTTATTATTACATTATAAAAATTCTGCAGGTGAAGAGGAAATACATTACTTTTGATTGTATTGTGACTTTCCACTACCTTATTCCAAAACTTTAACCTCAAGCCCAAGTTTCTTAAAATGTCAGAAGTGTTATACATATTGCCTAATATTACCTGTTTGGATTCAGAACAAGTAAAGAGGACATTTCTTTCACTGGATGTGTGCAAAATTTGTATGATCGGTTGTTCAGCTGAAGTTATCAGAATTCTATTGCCATATTGTTTTTATGTGAGTTCAACAACTCACAATTGCAGACAAGTTGTGAGGTTTTACCAATTTAAGGTTGAAATCCTAGATTACAAATTATAATTTTGCATTGAATTTAAAGATAACATTGGGCTCACCCTATCCTAGAAATGTGATTTGAATATTGCCTTTTTAGCCTTTCTCTGCAGACATCAAATAACTGTTTTTGACACTTAAATTCCATGTATTCATATCCATTTGACTCTTATTTTTCTTAATGTATTTAAAAAAAATCTATAAAGTAATACATTTCAGTCATTGGTAGTTTCTTGTCATACTGCCACTTAACACTAACACCTTACACTTTTATTAATGGCTTATAGCCATTGCAGCTTTGTATGCTGCTTACCTTAATTGTTTACGTCACTGATTTCTCATCCACAATATTATATTAACAGATAATTTATAAATTCAAATTTTGCTTTCTATACTTACTATATTTCCACTGTTCCACTTTTCTGTCATACTTTAAAATGGCAGCTATTGCTATTTTGTTGTTGCTAAAACTCTCAGTATCAGGGCCTTCTGAACAGAATAAAGAATAAAGATTTTCTTCTGTTCACAGAAATGTTAGTCTCATGCTATTATCTCATGTCCTTAATATTAGAATGAATTAAAAAACACAATGCCCTGATTCCTTCAATTCACAAATTTAAGGTCCAGAAGAGATCTCCTTAGACACAAGGGCTAGTGTTCCACCTAAGTTGAGCAATTTTATTCTCTAACAAATTTTATCCTCTAACAAACCTATTAGTCCCATTTTTTCAATACATTTTTTAATGATGTCCTAGAGATCCTAGTGATTTCTCAGGATAAGTTACCTACTGAACTCTTAACTAGATATCCCAAATATTTTTCTTTAAACACTTTCACTCTTTTTTGAGCTTATTGACTGTCTTAAGCTACTCCTTGTTTTCTTTTTGTTTTTAGGGTCATTAGTTTGTAGACCATTTTGATGTCCTCCTTTGCTCCAATTCTTTGCTATTCTGTTCCAACTGTAGTTGAATAATTAGCTTCTTCCCCCCCCTTCAGTTAGCAATTCATTTTTCACCCTTTCATTTGTGAAAAAAATAGTATTAAAAGAGGATATAAAATAGTGTACTTTGTTTTACTTCCATTCTGGAGCAATATATTTTTATGTTAGTGAAGTAAGATGTCTGGCCATCTTGAAGTTTTCTTTCTATGGGAGATGTAGAAGATATCTAATCACAAAGTATGTATTCTCACATTGCTCTCCTAATATGCGCTCCTTTTGCCAACACACTTCACTATTGTCCAGTAGGGATCAGCTTTAGTGGTAAGATGGATCCTGCCTGCCTGACCTGTGTTGGGGCCTGGTGCTTCCCTGAGTGGCTACGCCCAAGCTCCCTATAGCCCAGGGATCACTCTGCCCACTGACAGCTCGTCCTCCTCCCCTTCCCACTGCCGGAAAGGCAGGTAAGTAGGTGTGTGCCTGACATGGGGGTGTAAAGGGCCTTAAATTAAAGCGGTATTTTTAAAAACACGCTGCTTCCATCTAGGGCCCTCATTTCATCTACACGTGCCCATAGGTTTCTGTTTTGTTAATTAGAAGATGTGGGTGTCAGGTCACTGACAATTGAAATAAGACAAAATCATTTTTATATGCCATCTGGAAGCAAAAATAGAACCAATTAAATATAGGTTATACAGCTATTCCTTACATTTTCAAATTCATACTGTTTAACTGTGATAGCATTGCACTTCTCCTAATTCAACTTCTATCAATATTCTAGCAAATTGATTTAATGTAAAGAATATTAATGGAAAATAGAATTAGTCATATATCAGAGATTATTGTTAGAAAGCAATTTTTAAATTTATAAACACTTTCCATTCCTCCCAGTTATAGAAAAGAAACTTATTTTTGTTTCCAAAATTAACAAATTAATGTTATATTTCTTTTTTTCTCCACATTCATAAATTACTACAGAACAGGAATTACAAAAATTATCCTCCAAATAATTGCTTATAAATACTCTAGAAAAATAATGTAAGCTGTTTGAAAACAATTAAGAGATATTATAATTTAATCGTGACTGATATATTAACTGAATATTAAAGACTGCAATATATTTTTTAAATGTGAAACAAAGCCTATTGTTTGTTCTCACACTTTATAATAACACATTTAAAAATTCCTACCGGGTATGATGAGTGCATACAGCTCTCAAAGCAAAGAAAAAGCTCTCAAGGCAAACACACATAACTGATGCTTCTGCAAATTAATCTAACATTATTTTCCATGTGAAAGGCAAGAAATCCTGTGGCTGATATCTTTTATTGGGCCAATGGCATGGTTGGGACAGACATAGACAAGCTTTCAGATATTTCAGTACCTTTTCTTAGGCCTTTTGGAAGAGCAGCAGACAGAGCAGAGCTAAGACAGATGAAACAAAAGCTTGTGTAAAACTCCATATATGAATAAAAACAGGATGTAAGAGAAATTATCTGGTAGTCAATAGACAAGAGGAATGCAGTTAAAAAAACTGATAATAGCAGTGCTTTCATGCTGTAGGATATTACTGTACCAACTGGTGACGTCCATGGTTACAAGTAAGACCTTCTCAGGGAGGAAGTTGATGTTCTGGAGTTTGCTGAGAAACTCAGTTGTGTCTTGATAAAAAGTTGCTCTTTGAGAGACAAGTTCTTTCAGGATGGTTTCTATGACTCTTGATGGCTTTTCAGTGAGGATACCACAGTTACATATGATTGGTATGCCAGGGTTGCCTTCTTTGTGACTCTCTGGAAGCATATGAAATATTCCTGGGGTAGCAGAGTATGAGATTAATAGAAATAGTTTTTTCCTATAGATAGTATGAAAAGGATTTGTTAATATTTTCCATTCACAAGTGAATACTGGTATCCTCTTTCAGTTCCTGATAGTTGGTGTCCAGGAATTGCCTCTGAGGGTGACATTAGACACTACAATTAGCTCTTGTTCGTAGTGCTTAAAACTCCTGCCCTGCTGCTTCTCTGAAAAACTGCAGCTACACAGCTTACATGACTAGGGATGGACATTACACACAAACTGGTTTAAGTGATCAGAAGCTGTTTTAACCTGTAATAGAACAGACATTCAGTGCACACAAACCAGTTTGATAATGGCCAAACCCGGTTTGAGATAAACCTGGTTGACTGTATTATCAGACCTAACTGGATTTGGCTCAAACCAGTTTACACTGTCCCATACCCCTTGCTGGTTTAAGCTACACAAGACACCCCCAGCATCCCAGCATGCTCTCTAGGCTGGACGTGGCTGCCTGCTCCGCAGCAGGGCTGGCCCCTCCTCTCTGCTCTCTAGCTGGAGCAGGTGTGGGGCATGGTCAGACACTGGCCTGCCATGGCCCCTGACGCAAATTCCTCTCTCTATCCCCTCTCCCCATGACAGGCAAACCCTTTTTGCCAGCCCCAGCCACACATCCAGAGCTTTCCTGTAGCCAGGCAGAGATGGAGTTAATTTCTCCCTCTGTCCAGCTTGCCTGCAGCCAGGGAGGGGATTAATTCCACATTGGTTCCTGAGCAGGGGAGAGAGGCAAGACCTGCACCTGTGAGCCCAGAGCTAAGACCTGCAGGACAGGACTGCATGGTGGGAAGTGTTGGCAAAGACCTGCTGGAGAAGTTAAGGGAAGTTGCAGACAGCTTCTGGATGGAAGTTGCAGACCAGAGAATGCCTAGAGCTACATTTACATTATAAAGCAAAACCTGTCAAACCTAAACAAAGCCTTTCTGAATGCCTGGCTGTAAGGAGACACTCTGCCCTCAGGATTAAGACTTATGCAAGGCTTTCTCTTGTCTTCCTGCTTTACATTTAAAATTAGACTAAATTGTGTATGCTGTTTTACTGGGTTGTATCTTAGCTTAGACAAAGATTTTTGGTAGTTCCCTGTTGTATGCTTTGCAAATTGCTGTGATTAATACATGCTTTTCAGAGGAAGGACTTTTTCCCCCTTCCCCACTCATCAGTCTGGCAGCAGCTCCCACCCCCCAACACCCCTCCCGGCTGTTGGATGGCATCCTGTATGTCCTGCTAGCCTCAGGCTGGTGCCTGGCCATGGCCCCTCCACTCCAGCAGAGATGGGTGAGAGCCTTGGATGGCATCTCTCTTCCCTTCCCTTTGGCGGTGGCTGGCAGGCATGCTCTAGCACCCCCCAGCTTCTGGCTTGAGCCACTGCATTTCCTGATTTAACAGAGAATGTCTGTCCAGTTATTAATCACTTTAAGCTGTGCAGCTTAAACTAACTGCAAAGAGGAAATCAATTCAGGCTTGGGCTTTTTGAATGTCTGTCCCTAGCCTGTGAGAGAAAACGCTGTCTTTAAACTTGAAGAAGCAGCTGGGAAAAATCACAGGATGAAGGCGTTGCTGTCCTCAGCCAAGGCTTGAGGCCCATTCCGTTCATGTAGGGTCTTGGGTCACCAGCCCCAGCTCTCCCCTCCTTAGACCCCACTTGCAGGCCACTGTAAGGAGCTCCCCCAGCTTCCCTAGAGAGGACAGGGATTTTGGTGGCTGGCTGGAATAGCTGGCTGGCTTGTAGCCAGACAGTATTTTGGGTTTCCAGGGGTTCATTGTGCCAGAACCAGCCCTCCCACACCCACCAGGAGGAAACCCCATCTCCATATCTATGACACCCCCCGCCCTCCACCCAACACTGGACACCCACAGTAGCCTATTCTGGCCTCCCCCTAGCCTCAGGCCAAAGGAGTTAGCTGTGCTGGGGGCTTTGCCCAGGGCCCAGCCATCTTCCACCACCCATCATTTCTTGAAAGAAGTGAGAGTCTAGAGTATCTCTCTTTTATTTCACTTCAGTCAAATAGCTATGCTTTTAAATAATTAACTTTTCCATAAAAAACTTGCATGTGCATGTTTTTCCACCACTTGGCAGTCCAGGTGTCCTGGCTCAGACACAGCAGTCCCTTTCTGGAGAGTGTAAGCAGCACACTTTAGTATTAATTCTTAATGTGCCACTGATCATTAGTTTGTGACATCAGGTAACATTCCTTGCAATTATAACTTGCAAACTCAAATGTGTAATCTCATTCTTAGCCTCATTGGTAGTCTTCATGGTTGAGGATGGACATTCATACTCTGAGTATGTGGCAACAGTAAACTTACTGTGTACACTTCCTTGCATAAAAGATTAAGTTGCTTTCTTTACTTTATCTCCAGCTTATGTCTTGTGATATTTTGGCTACATTTTTTACAGGATAACAACCTGTTTCTCATTAGGTACCCACAAGTTTGCATCTTTTCTTCACATTGGCATAAGAACAAATGAGTATAAACACAATTTATGTTGGAAATAAATTCTAACTGTATTAGAATACAGTTTCTAATCCACAGAAGATTGATTTTCTGAATCAGTGTTCCTATAAGAGCAATAGGCACAAAAATGGAACTGTTTACAGAGGGAGCTGTTTTTCAGAGATTATATGAGAAGTTTTTCTACAATAGCAACAGATTTGACTTCATGAGCCAGGAAGTCACTTAAAGTCATATATGTCTAATTAAAAAATTCCATTTTAATACATAAACAATTGTTGGTACAAATTATAGTATGTAACTACCTGACATCATATGCAAATACATTCCAAGAACGACAAATATGTTTGAAGAAAATCAACAGCAGATTGTGAATGATTCATCTGATTACCAAGAAATAGGCCAGAACTATTAAATATCATTTAAAATAATGATCATAACAGCTGTTTTTATATTTTTGTGAGGTATTCCACAAAAGTATTTCTCACACTTCAGAAAAAAGTTTGATTTTTTTTCTATACACTTAGTAGAGAAAAATGAAATCAAACTGATTTCTAAAGTGTGAAGTGTGAAGCTTTCTAAAGTGCTGAAGATGAAATCTTTCCTTTTGGAGAAGTAGTGGCAGAAAATGAATGGGAAGTAATAACAAAAGTAAAACTTATTATAGTACCTAGAGGAACTGTGGAATCTCCATGCTTGGAAACTTTCAGAAAAGGATTAGACACTTGGCTGGGATTGTTTAGTTAGGGATGATCCTGAAGAGGAGGCTGGACTAGATGACCTTGTGAGGCATCTTCCAGCACTACTATCCTACGGTCTCATAAAAAAAAGATGAATACAAAATTTCATTGCTTGATGACATCCTCAGAAAACATAAATCCCTTCTTTTTGCACAGTAAAAGCATGCATTCATAAACATAACATTGCAGCCACCAGTGAAAAAAAACTTCAAATTATCTAAAACAACAGGTACAGACATTACATGTTTACTGGTATAAGTGATCAGAAACTTGTCTACACCCATAACAGAAGTTCAGTACACAGAGACTGGTTTAAAAATGATGGAATCCAGTCTACATTTTATGCCCCCACCAAAGAGTGAATGTATGTTTTGTTCGCTACCGATCTAAACTATGCCACTTACAGAAAACTGTGTAATTTAGATAGATTCTGCCTCAGGTTTTTTGAATGCCTGTGCCTAGCCAAAGAGAGTTAAGGAAATAAATCTGTGACAGCTATGGCAATTTTAGTGCACATGAAATATAGCCATTTTTTATCTAAAATACTTTGAACATTAGTTTCATAACTTTTATATCAGAATATGGTGTTATATATCAAAACATTGCAACAACAAACAAAAAAACTGCAGTAGGATTCTTCAGGACACAAACCAAGAGGCTGACAAAGTTTCAAAAAGGTATAGGTCAAATGTTTCATTTATTATTTCAGGAGCGTGGGGTGAGAGGGAAGTGGATGTTATAGGACTAAGAAGGAGACTCATTTAATGTTTCTCTATTTATATTCAAACTTTTGGTATTCTGTTCAAAAAAGGGATTTTTCCAGGGTTTTCAGATGGTTGTGTCAGTAGTAATTACTAACCTTCCAAAGCAGTACAATAGTTCTTTGTTCCCAAAAAGGGTAATGCATTTTATGAATATGTATCTTAAAACTTTGGGACCTGGGACTATAGTGAGCACTGTTATTAGTCTTTGTTACATATAAACTCCCACTTGCTGAAGTTTGAGATAGAGCATAGGAATCAACAGTCTGTGGGTTCTGCATCTCTGGGAAAGGCAATATGTTTTCAGAATGTAGTTACTGGTAATAAAAAATAGTGACTCCCTTTATTAAATAGAACTTACTACAGTTCTAAAGATGTAATGGGAAAAATAGTTGTATGTGGAGTAATTTATTTGTCTTAGAATTGTAGCCATTTTGAAGATTACTTACTCAAGTATATTCTCAAATCGGGATTTAGGATTCTAAATTGTGAAGTTGCAGGCTGTGTTGTTTGTAGTGTTGACAGGCAGATAAAAGCCTCTTTAAAAATCATAGCCTATATCTTTTTCCATAAGGAAATGACTCTTACTATAAGCCACAGAGGCAGCAAATTCTAGATGGCCTCTATCCTTACAGTGTATGGGGAAGGGTTTAATCGCACATGTTTGCATGTCTGGGACCTGTCTACTTGTCCAGATGAAGCTGGACCACTGTGTAGCACAAAAATTAAAGGAGGAGAGCAAGAAAAGGAAGCCTGGATTTGTATCCCAGTGGCAGCCAGCTTGGAGGAAGGGATATTGGGTTCTCATTCAGATCTGTTACTGCATTTTATGGTAAACAGCCAAGGGATAAAAACCTGAAGTTTTCTTTGGATCAGGGACCAGAACTCATCCCTTCCACTTGAGGGCCCTTACCTATGTGTATAAGGGCATTTTTGCTTTTCCTTTTGAAATATGTTGTTGTTCACACAAAGCAAGGAAGAGACAGTCTATACTTCAAGGGAAAAATTGCAAAACATAGAACCATTTGTGCCATGTCTTATTTAATGTTGGATGTTAGGACTGCAAAATATATATATTACGATGATTGTCTGAGGAGTTTCTTAAATTCACTTATATAACCATTGCTTAATCAAGCTTCAAGCAGTTTCTAATTATATGCAGAAAGTTAACTGAATCTTCATAATACTGAATATCCTCTTTTTTGGATAACGTATTCTATAATCAGTACTAGATTGCAAAGCATTAAAAAAAATCTGGTGTATTTGATATAATAATTCCAAATAATTCCAGTTACATCATCATAACAGTGGGGTTACCATGGGTGTTCGAAATCCAGACAACAGCTGAAAGTAATACTATTATGATATAATTGCAAAAGGGTTGTATGAGGAAGGCAAACAATCTATACTACACTGAATGGGTATACATTTCTGTTAGACAAAATAAAAGAAATAGGCAAACCCATATGAAGATAGAAGCTCAGTGAAGTGAAATGCTGAGCAGGAAAAAGGCAGCAATATTTCCCATATCTAACTGTAGGGAGTATTTAATGCATTTCTGCATCTGTGCCTTAACAAAAATGATGGTAAAGGAGTCCTGGGTTCTGGTACTAGGATTTTTCTGTTTGCATTCAATGACCTTTTATTGTGAAATGCATGAACCAGGGAATAAAATGCAGGGCTACTTTTTTAGGTATATGCCCCATGTAACTAGCTACAGAGCTTTGCCCCATGTAACTAGCTTACGTTTTCTCCTTCTGGGTCCATGATATTTCATTCCTTCCTATACAATAGGAGGGGTGAAGGAGCCCCCCCCCCGACCCTGGCCTAGTCTTTAGCCTGGGATTAAGAGTGCTCTTCTGAGAAGTAAGAGATATCAATACTAGGGCTGTGTAAAATGGCACCGTTCCATTTTGCCTTGAGTTTTGACAGCTCAACGTAACAGAGTTTTGTATCGAATTTCATTTTGAGTCAAAACAGCTGTTCCATTCCATTCCATAAAAACAGAAAGACTGTTTTGATGCTGTTTCAAGTTTCACTGGGGATGGGAAGTCAGCCCAGGTGGGATGACTTCCCATCCCCAGTGCTAGATCGTGCTGGGGGGTGGGAAGCAGCCCAGCTGGGCTGTTTTCCTGTCCCCTGCACTACATCATGCAGCTGGGCTCTCTCCTGCCCCCAGCATAATGTAGTGTGGGGGATGGGGAAGCAGCTCACCTGGGCTGCCTTGCCACCCACTTCCAGATCTTGCACTGGGGATGGGAAGTCAGCCCAGCTGGACTGACTTCCCATCCCCTAGTCCCAGCTGGACTGACTTCCCATCCCCCAGCCTATGGTCAAAATGTTTCACCTTTTGTTGAAATGTTTCAACTTTTGAAACATTTTGACCAGCCTTGTTTTGTTTCAAGGCTATTTCGAGGGCCTTTGTTTCATTCCGATTTTGTTGTTTTGTCAGAATGAAACAGCTGGCAAAATTTCACACAGCCCTGATCAATATGTACTCCTGAAGTGTTAGGATACCCCAGATATGAAGTTGACCTTTTTCAGTTTGCAGGTATATATTTGACTTGGTGGCAGGTTATTAGCTTCTGAGAGTGATTCTTGTTTTTTCATGTACTTGATTCTGTAAGCAATACCTATTTTAAAAATATTACTTTGTAGGAGCAGCCAACCATCATTTTGGTGCAGAGGCAACCATTACAATATAGTTAGTGTAATATTGTGTCAAATATCTAAGTAGCCTCCTTTACATGAGTTTAATACATATGCATGTTATGTCTCTTATTGTGTCACAAACTGTACCCAATACTTTGAGGGTGTGTCACTGTCAAGGAGTTCTAAGCCTTAGGAAACTCTGAACCACTACAAAGCATCCCCCAAGCTTTGTGACAAGTGTTGTGACAAAGGTGGCTGCCAGCGAGTACAAAACACAGTAATGAAGGAATTGAACCTTTTTCTTTTCTTTCAAAGTTTTGTGGGGAAATGTTTAGCACTGAACAGAGCCTTCTATGATTCACTTTGCTTCAGCCAGACATAATAATGCCCGGCGTTATGTTTCCCTTACTTTCTCTGTATATATCTCTTTTGTGATTCAGGCAAAATAACCCTTGTTATATCAATCCTGTATCTAAACATGCTGTTTTATATGGTAATTTTGGGGACATGGAGAAACAAAAAGGAAGTACAATCAATATTTTTAGTCCCATCTCTCTCCTCTTTTCATACTACTCCAAGGACATAGAATGATTTATGTATCCCCATTTGCCTAAACAATCCACTACATTCAGAAGCGTGCTAAAAAACTCATTACTTTCTGATGGCAACAAGACTTGGTACATTGTAAGAATTAGGAAGTGGGAAAATATAGATTCCATATAGATTTAATGGATAATTCTAGGAAAATATGATCTTTGTTTTTCAGGACAGCAATCCTGCATTGGTGAAAGAAGTAGTGGAATCCAAAGAAGCAGTAGAATCAATGCGAATCCTCTGCATGGGGACAAGGGAAGAGTTAGACGGTTCATATAAGTGTTTCCCGAGTGCCCCTGTGTAACTATCACTGAAAGATACACCGGAAGTCACCTTGGTAGATCTATCAGCAATCAGTCCCCATTCTGTATTCTGCTCCCACTATACCTGTCATTGCTGAACAGCAGATTAGATAGAGCATCATATCTCATGCCTGTTTAATTACTTGTTGGCTCTGGGAGCTTAGTTTTGGGTCTAACAGCCTCTTGCTCCTGCTGCTCATTCGTCTGCGGAAATCATAAATCTCTTTAAGACATGCTGAGTGGTTGTTGTAAAAATAGTTACGATGTTATAAATGATTATGACTTTAAGTGAACAAAAACCAGCAGCTGTCAATCCTGTTTTCATGCAAATATCTTTCAACAAAATGATAGAGTGAAACAATACAGATGTGGAGTGCTAAGGCTTTGTGTGTAAGGTAAAATACAATGAGCATGTGGAATGCCAGAGAAACCATGTTAATGGGAGTGATGATGCAGTGTCATTATGACCCAGATGCACAGAAAGAATTTCTGTTCTTAAATTCTCATCAGTAGAGCTCCAGAGGCCATAGACATCTAAAGTTCTGCATTTGTGCAAGTCCAGGACTGCTGCTGTTTTGAGAGGGCTGAGCAGTTCATCACTTACCTCATACTTTTGTAGCAGGCTTACCTTTCAGAGCTTGGGTTGAATACCAGGCTTGAGATCCTGCTTTTTTGATTGGTGGAGCCCATCCACCAATCAGGATGCAGCAAGAGAAATAACATCAGGTCCCTTTCCTGAGGGGAGGGGAAGAAGAGCTCCCCTGCACCTGATTGAAAACTGCAAACTGTCAAGTCCAGAAGACTTCAGGGGCGGAGCCCTGGAGTGTATAAAAGGAGCTGCATGCCCAGCATGAGGGGCAGATATGTCGGGGACTGAGAAGAGCTGAGGATCGCTGCTCAGCAGGTCAAAGTATAGCCCAGGAAAAGCCCCTGAAGACTTCTATCAGTGGGGAGCGGGGGAAGGCTCCAGTGGTTAGGCTCTTGGTGTACAGTATAGTGCACAGTGTTCAGACTCTGAGAGCTGCATGAGGTGGCTCGGGTCTGCAACCTCTGGCGTGCAGCCAGAGACACGGTTCACAGGCTGGTGCATGGAGCAGGATCTTTAGAACCCATGGAGCGGCTCAGGTCCTCAACCCCTGGAACAGGTTTTGTTGTGATAATAAATTTGTATATAGTTAAGTAATTGATTGACTGGACCTGACTGTATAGGGGATGGAAGTGGCCGCTGGAGTGTTGTGTCCCTCTGCAGCACACTGTCCTGCTAATAATTCCCTCAGTTGGAGAGGGAAGTACAAACTCATTTACACTAGGGCTCCACTTTATAGATTCATAGATTGTTAGGGGCTGGAAGGGACCTTGCAAATCATCAGGTCCAGCCCCACTGCTCTAGGCAGGAAGACAACTGGGGTTAGGCAACCCCAGTGAGGTGACTGTCTAGTCTCCTCTTGAAAGGCAGGGTATCAGGGATGCTGATCAAGCCTGGGCCTAGTGCTGTCAAAGTCAGGAAAGCCAGCCTGAGCCAAGTAGTGGAGCACAACTGCAGCAAGCTCCTTAAAACTTAACTGGTGTGCAGACCAAGGCCTGTAGATAATGAACTCTGCCCCCTGGATAGAAGTATCAAGCCTCCTGATTAGCTGCTGGGAGTACCACCTATCCATTTAGCACCAGCTCAGGCCCTGGGTCTGGAGGTGTGGTTACTTTGGTACTTGGCTTAGGCTGGCCTGCCTGCTCAGAGTCCCTGACACAGAGAGAACATGAGGTCAGAAAAGTCAGAACACTAGATTTCAAAAAGGCAGATTAGGCAGATCTAATCCAACTCAAGGAGTTAATAGGCATGGTGTCATAGGAGAATAGACTGAAGGATAAAAGTACCCAGGAAGACTGGGAGCTTCTAAAGGACACAGTATTGGAAGCCTAACAAGAAACTGTCAAGAATAGCAAGAGATCAATGTATCTCAACAAGGAGGTTCTAAAATTCTTCACATGCAAAAGGAAAGCATACAGGCAATGGAAGAATGAACAGGTCACCAAGGAAATAGCAAAGACCTGCAGGGACAAAAATCAGGAACACAAAGACAAAGCATGAGCTGCACCTCACAAAGGAAATTAAGGACAACAAGATGAAATTCTATAAGTATGTTATTCAGAAAAGAAGGGCTAAGGAAGCTGTGGGCTCTCTGGTAACAATCCAAGGGGAACTCCTAACGGAAGATTCAAAGGTGGTGGAGCTACTTAACAGAATGAAGTTCAATGTCGACAAATGCAAGGTGCTATACCTCAGGAGGAATAATAAAAAATACAAATATAAAACATGTGACACCTTCCTGGATGGGATGGCAGCTCTAGAGAAAGGGACTTGGGAGTCTTGGTAGACCACAGATTTGATACGAGTCTGCAATGTGATGCAGCTGCACAAAAGGCATTTGAGGTTTTGGGGCTAGGGCTGTATCAATAGAAGCATTAGGTGCAAGTCACAGAAGCTGGTAGTGCCTCTCTAGTCGGCACTGGTATGGACTCTGGAGTATTGTGTGTAGTTCTGGGCTCCACAAAGGACATAGAGAAATTAGAGAGAGTCCAAAGTCAGGCAACAAAAATGTTCAGGGGATTGGAAGGCAAGTCAGATGAGGAGAGGCTGAAGGAGCTAAGCATGTTCAGCTTGTGGAAAAGGTGATTAAGAAGGGACATGATAGCAGTATTCAAATACTTGAAGGGCTGCCATAAAGAAGAGGGAAAGCACCTTTTTCTCCTTTTGTCTCTTGCTGCACAGAGGACATGGACCAATGGCTTCAAGTTGCAGCAAAGTAAATTTAGATTGGATATCTAGAAAAACTTCGTCACTTATGGAACAATGATACAGTGGAACAGACTGCCCAGGGATGTTGTGGATTCTCCGTCACTGGGGGTGTTCAAGAAGAGGTTGGACAGCCAGCGGTCGGGGATGATCTAGGCATAGCTATGCCTATGTTCTGCTATGGGTATTTCCTGTGCTTCCCTCAGAGATATTGGGTGTTGGCTACAGCCAAGGCTGGGGACTTTGACTGAGATGTGCCAATGCTCCTACTGAGACAAAAGCTGGAAGTTCCTGGCTGGAAGGTCTTGCCCCTCCACTCGGTGTGGATAGAATTTTACTTCATGGTCAGACTGGCATAGACTGTAGGGGTGTTTCCCTTCCTCTATAGTGGGGGCATGGCCCTCTACACAGAATCTCTTGAGCATATATTGGCAACATTTTATATAAGCAGGACATTGGCTGCCATGGCACCCCTGCTTTACCTGTGGCAGGTCAGGATGTTAGGTCTGTGTTGTGTCAGGGTTGATGGTAGGCTTATGTAGAGTTTAGATTCTGGATTGTGTAGGATAGTTCAGATCGAGATGATTCTGCTTCAGGCAGGGGGTTAAGCTAGATGATGTCTGGAGGTCCCTTCCAGCCCTTCTTCAAATCCAAACCATTGCAAGGTCCAAACAGGAGTCCTCCAGTTAAGACCCTGTGCTGCCCCAATGAAGATTAAATTTCGCGCTATGAGGTAGATACATTTATTATAGGCAGATCTGTGTTAGGATGAAGTTACACATAACACTTAGACCATACTAGGGGCACTTAAAAGACAAGGGCATTTTTACACATGCTCCTGGGGTAAGAGGGGGGCCCTTTAGTTAGAGCAGTTCCAAGAGCCACTATAAAGTTCCCATTTAAGCATCCCATGCTTCAAAACGGCAGCAGGGGCACTTTAACTAAAGCTTGTTTGATGAGCTTTAGTTAAAGCACCCCCACCACTGTTTTGAAGCATGGATACTCTGAATACACAAGATGCAGAGAATGCTGGACTGTGTAGTTCCAACATATTGGAGCAGCACCCCCCCGACATCTGCAGGCACTCCAAGTGTCCATATGTTGAAGCTTTTTAAGTCATCCTAAGTGCCCTCTGAGCATCTCAAAGTTATGTCACTTTAGGTGGGGTTTAACTCTGGAGGGATTTAACTCTATCTAATTTATGTTTGAATAATTTCACTCTGCTCCATGGAGATAAAGCACGAAGTTTACTGTCCTCCAGCATCCTAAGCTGCACTGCTTCAAGTCCCCTCCCCACCCCCAAAGGGTTAGAGCCACATGTTCTGAGAGGCACGGGGGGGCAGGTTTAATTAGTGTGACCCAAGCATCACATGTATCTGCATCCCCTGAACTGAAAAATGGTGGCATGGTGCTTTGATCTAAAGCTTATCAAATGTCCTGGCTCATAACCGCATTCCTTCTTATGGGGACTATAGTGGCAAGTCAGAGATGTGCAGGCCAGAAACTGTATTAACCCTAAGATGTGACTACTCACTTTTACAGCAATTTAATTCTGCCCAAAAACTTTTATCCTGTTGTCACCTTGTTGACTTGATAATTTTGCTCTTATATACAATCAGCAATTTGATATAAGATGTATGAATTGTATGGAAACTATCAAGTAGATATAAATAACACAGTGAAGTACTAAAATGATAATATAAAGATTTCAATTTTTTAGCATTGGGTACCCGACAGACCACAATATCTGGCAAACCCAATCCAGTCTTTTATTGTGCTTGTGGCTTAGCTGCTGTCTTAGTTCTGTTTATTATTTAATACTAGTGTTTTAAGGGAGCTTTAGAAGTGCCAATAAAGATCAGGATGCCATTGTGCCCTAAACTGTAAATAACACTGTAGGAAATACTCCCTACTTTGACAAGGTTAAAAGTTAATAGGGAAGATGGACAAAGGGCAATAATTGAATAATATCAAGGCCTTGTTACACCTTACATTGTGAGCCACGCAAAGGTTGATGGGTTTTAGTGTTAGCTCAAGTTTAGAGTAGTCACACTTCAGGCCAGTGGGGGCTTGGAGGACTGAAAGGTAAGAATCCCCTGCCTTTCCATTTCAAGTTTCTCCGCCCTTCCCTTCCCTTCTCTTCCCCCCAGCTTATTTGTGGCTGCTCATGCTGTCTGTCCTAGGGGAGATAGAAGGGAAGGGTTAACCTGCCTGCCTGGTGACCACTACTACCACTACTGAGCTGCTGCTCTTCTTGGGACTGAGCCCACCCATGGAGTAGTAATGGTGGTGGTGGCAGAGGCCAGGCAGGCAGGTTAATCCTGGGAAGCAGAAGGGTCAGAAGGAGGCAGTAAGTGGTGATATGGGGTGTGGGAGAGGGGACTAAGGCACTGGGCCTAATCCAGGCCGGCAGGGGAGGCAGGGTGCATGCAGTGTTTACACTGAGGTGTATCCTACAGTGGCTACACCTTAGAGTAACACAAACTGGGTAACATGGATCAGAGATAATCCTGCCCTGGAGCAGCATAACTTTGAGCCACATAATGAGTTTCAGGTGTTAATGTGTGGGCAATCAAGGTGTTAAGAGCTCCAGAATCCACCTAAAATTACTATGTAATAAGGCCCTTATAGGAGGCTGAGACATAAAAATTAAGGCATTTACCCAACACTGCAAGGGTCTTGTATGTACCATGTGGGTAGCTGGTTTTGTAATGAATAGGACTCAGCATGTGATGCCAACCCAAATCTACTGAGCCACTCCAGAGCTAGAAGCTTATTGAAGAGGCTATTCGAGACTCATTCTCTCAATCTCTGGGCTTGGATACACAAAGTATGCTGAATCCCACAAGACTGAACAAGTGTCTGTTATAAGGATAAATGTAGGGTACAGATAATCCTAGGGAGAATTTGTACTGGAACTGAAGCTTGAACCTTGAAGTGCCAGTCAAGTGTTTCAATGACAAGACGTACCCTTCTCTGAAATAAAAGGCTAAAATTTCATAGTTCCCAGGTCTTGTTTTTATGTCTCCCTATTTGATCCAGGTCTGAAGGAAACTGAATGGCTTCCTACAAAGCTACTAAAAGTTTCCTTGTCTCTTATCTTATTTCTCCAATAGTTGAGAGCATCTCATAGGACCTGAAGGTTCCATGGCAGAATACTTCAGGGACTTCAGATTCAAGCATCAACAAAGATTTGTTTTAACCTTCCAGACCCTTTATATCAATTTCTTTAAACTTACTGCTTTAAGAATGCGATGGAACAGCTCCCAAGAAAACTGAAACTCCCCCAAATAATTCTTGCTTACTTTAAAGTATAATTGCTATGATGGTCCACTTGCATTCTGTTTCTCCCCTTCCATATTAATAAGCTTAAAAGCAACCTTATCTCTAATACTAAAGCAATGAAAACAGCAAAATGACTAATGAGGAAAAGAGCTAATGTGTGTGAACCCCATAATATGCACTGCAATCATATATCTCAGAGTCCAATGAGAAAGATAGAGACTTATATTATGTGGGGTATGTAGAATAAAAATGCATTTTGTTCCATCTGTGATTTTTGGTTGCACTCTGCCCAGATAATTTGGGGGAGTCTTGGAAAGGAAATTGATATATCAATAACAAGGTACATTCCTGATTTGTTATAAGGGCAAATGTAAATCATTGTTTGCTGTTGTTTTAATTCTGGCCACATACAAACATTATACTTCTCCAGGTAGAAATGACAAGCATGCAAGTGTTCACTCAATGTCTCCTAGAAGAAACATGCCCCTTCCAGGAGAAAGATCTTTTAGGTGTCAACCTGGGAGATCTCCCTTGTGAGAGAAATTCTTTTGCAAAAGTGAGCATTTGTACTCTTTCCTCCTGGTCTGGTCCAGAAGGAGAGTGAAAAAGCAGGACAATGCTTTTTTTCACTTTTCCAGATCAGGGGCTGTCTCATTAGATTGTTCCACTCTCCCTCTCTCCAGTTCCTTCCTGGACTGGCCTACCAAGGGTTAGTGTAGTGACCATTCCCCAGGTCTGTGTGTCTTGTCTGCAGAAACACAAGAAGTTTCCCCCATTCCATTCCCACAGGGCCTAGGAGGCATTGAGCAACTAGTGGTCCCCACACCTTCTCCAGACCAAGATCTCCCCAGGCTGTGAAGGTGCAGAGAGCAGGGGAGAGGGGGAGCTGCAGGCTGTATATGTGTATGGTTCCTCCTCTTGAAATATTTCTACTGGTGAAAATGTCTCAGAAATTTCCATTGGTAAAAATGAAGCTCTCCATGGGCTTGGTTTGCTTGGTAGTACAGAATGTTATCATTAGATAAAAACCTGCTATTATGCTCATTTGAGTTACCATGCCTAAGGTATTTCCAAACATCAGTATAAAGCAGAAACTTCCCTTTTGCCACAGGAGGTGATCTGAGCTCAGTAAAATTCGTTATGATTTGAGAATACTCACATGCACAGAAGTCCTGGAACCCACTTACGGTAAGAAGCATAGTTTCATAGTTTCATAGTAGCTAGAGTCGGAAGGGACCTAGGTAGATCATCTAGTCCGACCCCCTGCTCCTGTAATAA
>NW_017728906.1:98503709-98527676 GCF_001723895.1 Crocodylus porosus
CAGACATGAACTATTCAAGAGCTACTAAAGGCCATTCAAGAGCAATGAAACCCATCAATAATCTTTACTGGACTCCATCATCCATGGGATGTAGCCTGCATCTCCCTGTGCCCATAAAACAAATAATTAATAAATGACTTTGTATCTCTATTACACAAATCAGAATAATAGCCCATGTTTCCAAGATGCATTCAGCTTTTCCTGATTACTGGACTTCTAAGGGATCTACTGTCATAAAAGCACTGTTGTTTCATTGCCAGAAATAAGTTAAATAAAAAAAAATCAGCGTATCAGATAAATGAAAAACCTATTGCATACATTCACTGTATTTCACTTAACAGAATGTTCAAGTTATAAACCATAATATCTAATTTTTAAGTTGGAAGAGTTGAGACAATGTTGCTGTTCAAAAAATTCTATGTTGTGTAAGTGTATTAGCCTAAGAATATTCAGCTAGTTGTTCTGGCATTAGAGGGGGTAGCGGGTGGGGAGGGAGGAGGGAAGACACATGAATGTTAAAATCTACTGTTTATTTGCTTGAGGGTGAGCATCTGAAGTATCAATTTATAGAAAACTCTAAGCTGGTCTCTTTCTCTTTTTCCCTTAGTCCTTCCAATTTAAGCTGTTCCAGGTTGTGTAAAATACCTATATGTTCAGTGAGAAAGCATGTGACACCTTAGCCTCACATCTGGGGAGTTTCTTGGTCTGGTGATGTTTAATCATGTATATGAAAAAAGAACAGGATCTATATGATCTTTTTGTTTCCTTTGGTGTTCTTACAAGTGCCCATAATGTTTTTTTATGGGGTGAATGGAATATTTTGTTCAACACAAAATGGAAATTTTCATGTTTTTTCCCCCTTTGTTTCAGAAACTGTCCAGAATAACTTTAAATCTGATTCAATCTGAATTTATTTTGTGTGGCTGCCAAATTGAAAACTAAAATTGTTCCCAGAGTCTAAATCAGACAGCAATTGCATCTGTGATAGCACTCGGGATGCAAAAAATCAGTTAATCTGTCTAAGTCTATCTCCCTATCTCTGGACTGAAGAATATTTAGCCATTAAGACAGCTGTCTCCATCAGCTGCCTGAATAGTAATGCAACAGCTGTGGCACTGTGGATCAGGAAACAAATCAAGGTGCTTTTGCTCTGTGCAGAAAATCAGTTTCCCTGCTTATTATATGCACCTTAATTTTGAGGGGTGGATTTTGAAGGGAATGATGTGTGTTGTATATGAGACAATACTGTATTTCAAGGACTACCAGCCATCACACAGGCTGCAGCTACATGTGCAAATGCTCTGGAGTGAGTTTACTTTAGAGTAAATTACCCAGGCAGGTGTCTACATGTGCAGGAAAGTGAAATCAGATTTGTTGTTCATTTCAGCAGTCTGCTCTCACCCCCACTGGCCCTGCACAGGCCCCTTGCATCTGCCATGGGGAGTTCTAAGTTCTCCCTGGTTGTTAGGCCAGGGGCTGGCAGGGAACATGAGGTCAGGAAACAGATATTTTCTGGTAGGGGCTGGGAGATTCTTGTCCCCAGGAGCTTCCTGATGCCCCCTGCCCCAGCAGCAGGGAGCTCCTGGCCCTGGCTCCCTGATCTGGGGCAGGGGGCTTGGAAAGAGCTCCAGGGGGAGACAGGTTCCAGCTCCCTGCTGTGATCCATTGGTGGGACCACTAGCAGCTAGCTGGGACCTGCCCCCCACCCCAATAGCTCTTTCCAAGGCCCATGCCTCATTAAGTAGTTACCTAATCAAGGCACAGGGCTGGGACCTGTCCCTGACTGGGACAGTTCCTGCCCAGGCCCAGGCTGCATGGGGAAGTTTGTATGTACAACCCAGAGCTGGCTGGGAACTGCCCAAAATGGGACAGTACCCATCCAGCTCCATACTGCATGTGTAGACTTTCCCGTGCAGCCCAGGGCTAACTGGGACCTGTCCCAGTCATGGGCAGGTCCTAGCCAGCTCCAGGCTGGGTGGGGAACTCTCACCAGGTAGGAAGCTCCCAGCCCTTACTCTGCAATCGTGATTATGGAATGGGGGATGGGAGCTTGGTCTCAGTCCCCTCTCCACAATCATGATCATGGAGCAGGGGCTGGGAACAGGCCTGGGGCTGGGAACAATCATCTCCAAACCCCTGCTTTGCAATTTTGGAGCTGGGGCTGGGAACAAGCTCCCAGCCTATTCCCAGCCCCCGTTATGAATTGTATAAGCAATGGTACATTATCAATTCCATGGAGTGTCCATCCTCACTCTATTCATTTGTTATAACTGTAGAATTGATTATTGTTATTCTCAATTTCCCTTTTTTGTTTTTGGCTTGCTAGAAAACTGGGAACTATCATTACATCATTTTTTGAATTCCCTCTCTGCATTTAGTAACCTCTAAAAAGTTCTCCTAACTCATAACATTTATTACCAAATTGCTAGTATGATTCAAACTCAGGAAATGTGAAAGCATCTAACTTAATTTGCAGGGCACTGTCAGTTATGTTTTTATTGCATGTATACAGTGAAAATGTTCCTTGAACTAGAACCCCAGAGATACATTACAGGAATTTATTTTAGATCATCTTCTTTTGTACTGAATTTTCTATAACAGGAAAAGGTACATGCAAGAAACTTTCTTCCCTTTTAGCCTTTTTTTACTGCTGGATTAACAAATTAAGGTTGAAAATTAATCTTCCGTAACAGGTGACAGTAAAGGATGTGGAAACACCAATATGGTGGTTAGAGGGGAGCATAGCATCTGGTTTAGCATGTTTCAAGTAATAGTGTGTCAATTTTATGGGGTCAAATTCTGATCCCTGGTGGGGAACACTTCTATTTTTAACTTGTGTACAAGGTAAATAAACACATACGTTATTCAATATCTTGTTTTGAAATAAAAAGACCAGCCCCCTTTTTACAATGAAAAATAGGGATTGTATGGGGTAGGGCTTTATTTTTGGCTCTGTTGTTTTAACATCTAGTATAGCAGAGTAGCAATCTAAAACAAAAATCTATGAAGGAAAAGTGAGTTTAATTCTACAACTAACATAAGATGTAATGTCATGTAACATTCTGGCTAAAAATGTAATGTAGTCTTTGAATAAGTAGTTTAGACACATGAATAGTTAATTGGGATAAGAAAACTATAGGTGTGGTATGTTCATCAAAGTTGACATTAAGACAGGGTCAGGACACACCACCTGCTAATTTGCCTGATGTTAAGAGATAGATGCTCAGGAAAACTGAGAGGAAACATATTCAGGAAGAAAGCCTATGTAAAATGTATCAAGATTATATCAAATTTTAGACAGCAGTCTACACAAAGGATTTTTTAATAGAAAACTGTAGATGCTAATATTTAGGAAACTAAAGGGTATGAGGGGAAGCACATTTGGAAAGATTAAAGCAATTATGATAAAGGAGAGCTTCATGAGGTACAATCTTTTCCTTAGCTCCTCAGGGTGCAGTATTCACTGTCCCAGATATCACAGTGCTCAGTGTCTCAGGAGGGAAATGAGGGAAGCGATAGATTTAGGTTTCCCTTCATTACCTATTTCTAACTTTATAGATTTCATAGATTTCTAGAGTCAGAAAGGACCTGGTAGATCATTGGGTCTGACCCCCTGCTCCAGGCAGGAAAGAGTGCTGGGGTTAGGTAACCCCAGCCAGATACCTGTCTAATCTCCTCTTGAACACCTCCAGGGTAGGGGAGAGCACCACCTCCCTTGGAAGCCCATTCCATATTTTGGCAACACTTACTGTAAAGAATTTTTTCCCTATGTCCAATCTAAATCTGTTCTTCAGTTTGCGGCCATTATTCCTGGTAACCACAAGGGGCGCCCTGGTAAAGAGAGTGTCCCCTATTCCCTGCTGGCCCCCCGATGAGTTTGTAGGCAGCCACAAGATCACCTCTCAGCCTTCTCTTGCAGAGACTGAAGAGATTCAGATCACTCACTCTGTCTTTATAGCGTCTTACCTGCAGGCCCTCAACCATACGAGTAGCCCTCCTCTGAACCCTCTCAAGGTAATCCACATCCCTCTTGAAGTGCGGTGCCCAAAACTGGATGAAGTACTCCAGCTGTGGTCTCACCACTGATGCATAGGGGGAAATTATCTCTTCCCTAGACCTGCTTGTGATACTCCTGCTGGTGCAAGAAAGGGTGTGGTTAGCCTTCCTTATTACCTCATCACACTGGTGACTCACATTCATTTTTGTGTCAATCAGGAGTCCGAGATCTCTTTGCACTGTTGTGGTGCTCAGAATGGTACCCCAAAGTCTATAGGTGTGTTGGAGATTCTTTCTCCCCTGGTGCAACACCTTTCATTTATCCTTGTTGAATTGCATCCTATTTTGATCTGCCCACTTCCCCAATCTGTCCAAATCTGCCTGAATTCGCTCCTTGCCCTCCAGTGTGTTTACTATGCCCCATAGTTTAGTGTCATCTGCGAAGTTGGAAAAGGTGCTTTCAACACCTTCATCAAAATCACTGATGAAGATATTAAACAGTACTGATCCAAGGACAGATCCTTGGGGGACACCACTGCCCACATCCCTCCAGGGAGAAACCGACCCGTCCACCACCACTCTCTGGGTGCATCCCATAAGCAGTTTTTCACCCACCTTACTGTGAAAAAATCTACATCTCAGTTACTCAGTTTGCTTGTGTGTGACATTGGGTGTGACATTGTGTCAAAAGCCTTTTAAAAATCCAGGTAAATAATATCTACTTCCTTCCCTGAATCTAAGCACTTTGTGACCTGATCATAAAAAGGCCTGCCTGCTATAAACCCATGCTGGCTGCCCCTTACCATTGTGTTATCCTCTGGCCCCCTGCAAATGTGATCCTTTATGATTTTTTCTAAGGTTTTATCAAGAATAGAGGTGAGGCTAACTGGCCTATAATTACCCGGATCCTTCTTCCTCCCCTTCTTGAAGATAGGGACCACACTGGCCCTTTTCCAGCCCTCTGGGACCTGTCCCAAGTGCCAAACAGTAGTGCCAGTGGTTCTGCTATGTCATCGGCCAATTCCTTTAGTATCCTTGGGTAAAGATCGTCGGGGCCTGCTGACTTAAATACATCCAACCCTTCTAAGTGCCCCTTTACTAAGTCAGTGCTGACCTTTAGTGGATTGGTATTACTCTCACTCCAAACTAAAGACTCATTGGGAGGTGCATTTGTATCCATGTCCAGGAAAACAGCAGCAAAGAAATTATTTAAGAGCTCCGCTTTTTCCATCTGATGAGTTACCAGTTGCGGTAGTCTATTCTGTAGTGGCCCTATGTTACCCTGCGCCTTCTTCCTGCTCCCTATGTATTTAAAGAAGGACTTTTTGTTATCCTTAATCTTAGTTGCCAACTTGAGGAATATAAGAATATATATATAGGAAATAATTATTTCTAATTATTTCCTATATGTATTCTTTTCAGAGATTGCATACTTCATATTAAATACTTTCTTGTAGTAGACAGGTACAATGAACAGCAGAGAAAACATAATTAAGATCTACCTGTGAAAGCTATACAGTATATTCCTTAGTGCTTTTAATCAGTGATAGGGGCCACATCTACATGAAATGCTACTGCACAGTGATTACTGCACATTTATTAGTACTTGTATAAACAAATGCTTAATAAATGTGAAGTAACTCAACTTACTGCACACTAGTGCTGGTGAAGGCCTTTTTGTGACGCTACTGCACAGTAGCCTAATACTACGGCACAATAGCATCATGGTTTTTGCCACATGACGCTACTGCACAGTAGTATCAAGTTACTGTGTAGTCAGCATCTTGTGTAGATGCAGCCACTGAGTATTCCAGAAGTTTGCTGAAAGCCTCATTCTGAGCCACCTGGATCCCACAACTGCATGCCTTGTGTTTCTTCCTGATTTTAGTCCTCTGTTCCTTCCCACCATGCTTCCTTACTCCTTTCCCCCTTTAATGTCTTGGCTTAAAACCATCTATACGTTAATACTTCTTTGTGTAAATCTGTATCAGTTTTGATTCTTATACATGCTTTTTATATACATGCTGTGTATAAATATAAAGATGTATTTATGTTGAAAAGCAGAATATGATAAGGAAGGAGTGAAGCATTCTAAAACAAAATATTGTCCATATATTCTAAAGAGAAATGTACCGTGTTTGCTCCTAGAATGGAGTAAATATATGAGGCCTGTGTTCTTTGCTGTTATAAACAATCACATCCTTCCTACTGATTATCAGTGATATCTGTCTTATATAATGAGATCAAGCAAGTTAGTAGGGGTGTCTGAAACAGGCCCTATTCAATTTGGATTTGGACTCAGCCCAAATCAAGGACAGTGATTCGATTAGTTGATTTGGATCACTGTCCCTGATTTGATTCAGCCAAATCCAAATCTGAAGATTCAGTGCTGATTTGGAGAATCAGCAATTGGCCTTAGACACAGCTATAAATGTTTTTTATACATATCTTGAGGTACCAGGCATGGCTCATGAATGCTGCAATGCTGGGGCAGATGGAGTGTCCCACAGGAGTGCAATGCGGCCCCCCGCATGCTCGGTGGCAAACCCGGAAGTGGACCTTAAGCATTTCCGGTCCACTTCTGGGTCCACTAGGGAGCATGCTAGGGGCCCCCCCAGGCCTTTTCACCTTGGCGAGCAGCTTTGGGGAGACCCTGGGTGCCTCCCCAGACCCAGGAGACACCAGTCGTCGAGCCAGGGGAGCACAGCCCCCCGCCCCGCCCCCCAGCTAACTCCTCAGTGGACCTGGAAGTGGACTGGGAATGCTTCTGGTCCACTTCTGGGTCTGCTGCCAAGGGTGCTAGGGGCCTACCCACACTCCTATGGGACTCTCCATCCACCCCAGCATCGCAGCATTCATGAGCTGCCTGATACCTCGAGATATGTAGAAAAAACATTTAAAGCTGTGTGTAAGGCCACTGAATCTGGGTAAATCTCTGCCAGATTGAATCAGCGACTGAAGCTTTGCACACCCCTACAAGTTAGGAGGTGAAGATGAGCCCAGGCAGCTAAAGATGTGATGCCTTCCAGACCCTTCAAATTCTGAAATTCAGACCCCGAACAGATGTGCTGTTTGAAGCACTACAAACACCTTTAAGGCACTCTAAAATAGTGAATGCACACAAGTGCATGGACACAGAAGTGCTTTAAAATAGGCCAGAGTACTTCAAAATTGATCCTCAAAGCATGAAGAATGTCTTTGAAGCATTTCCTTTTGCAGTGCTTCCTGAAACACTGGAACTCCAGAGACTGGAAGCCAAGAAGCAAGGTCTACAGGTATTTCTGCTCTCTAGATAAAGGGTAGAGGGGTTAGGAATGGAGTTCCTTGCATGCCTTTCAGACATTGGAACGTCCAGAAGCTCCCGAGGACAGCCACGCTCCCTAGAAGCATGCCCCACAAACTGGCTGTCCCTATGGGAAAGGGGGATGATTGGAGTGCTTTGAGATGTTGGAAGACTAACCAATCCTAATATTGCCCCCTGGCTAGAGCAGCATTGCTACATACCATAGTGGTGATTTTAAAGTGCTCTGGTAGGAGAGTGCAAGGGTGAGCTGCACATCTGTATAGCATCTGTAGAGCAAAATGTGGAGTTCTTCACATGCATGCCTGTCCTCAGATCAGCTTTTGGATAGTTGTGAATGAACAGGATTCTGTATTTGTTTATTGGTTTGGCTTTCCAAGAGTACCAGTGCTGGCAGAGACTCAAAACAATTTAATTCACTCAGGCACCACAATCCCTCTTCTTTAAAAGCTATTCTTTGGAACAACTGAACCAAAAATACAGAGTACAAAGTCCATCACAAATGGACAACATAAACAGTATCTGGACATAAGTTTGGATATTCCTGCCAGTTGTTAATCAGTAACAATGAAAAATGAATGATTAAAAAACTTGGTAGAAACTAAAATGTAACTAGGACCTTTCAAACCTTAGCAAAATGTACAACACTTCTCAAGTGTGACCTAATGCCCAAAACATTGTTTCTAATCTTATTTTCACCTTTCAAGAGCACACTTTCACAAATACATTCTTTAATCATATTCATTATAAATTTGAAAGCTGTACTTGACATTTCCACCCTACTAAGCCAATGCAGACAAAGTGAAAACCTTTATTACACCCCACTCTCCTCAAGAAGGCCACTGTGGGAACAGTTGACATGATCTGATTCACAGAAATGTTACTGGTTGTAAAAAAAGCATTTATGGTAAAGAAAGTTAAACACAGGGCACAAAATTACCATCATCTGAATAGCTTCTAATTCTGCTATTCCTCTCTCCTCCTCGATAGAACTGACACTACTCTCTCCTACATTTTGGTTGTTTACAGGCAAATCTATCTTGGGCAACAAACATTGGATGCTGGGTTTGAGGGGTAGGATTTCTCCTCAAGGAGTGAGCCATCTGGGAAGCTATTTTGTGACTACTATTGATGTTGCAATGATTTATAAAAAGGGGTGTAATATTTTCTTTATGTTTTCAGTGTTCTTTCAGAAATTAAATAAAACCACAAATCCCACTATCTAATAGTAAAGACTATTAAGATTATGTATATATCAAATGTGTAAATTCACAGTATGCTTTATGACTTTTGCTACTTATATGACTTTTTATTTCTTTATATATATGACTTATATAAGTAAAAACAGCAAGAATGGAATGGCACATCATTCATAATAGATTGTTCAACAAATCAGTAGATTAATAGATTAATATTCTAAATATTCTAAAAACTGCAATACATGTATCAGAAATGTTACATATGGGAATGATATATACTAAGCAATAATCCATTTGGACACTAGAGATGTCTGTTCCTAGAATAAAGGAAGAGATTTGAGAAGTGTGAATTACTGGCACCTGTAACAACACTTGTGTTGGAGATACTTGTCTCTGTTTCCACAGTTCAGGAAAGCTTCCATGTAAGGAAAGGCACATATGCTAAAATGCCCTGATTAAATGTTTAAATGCTTTCCAGAATTACAGTTCATCTCTGACATTCTTTGATTCCATCTAGCTATGAGCAAGACAAATAATTAATAATTCTCAAATTGATAATTAGCAGATTCCAGATTTTGCATTTCCTCCTGAGGCTCTCTTTTGAAAGGAAGGATATCGTCCACTTAAATTTTTAAATAATGATCTTAGGCATATACTTTCAGGAGAGGATTTGCAGCTGAAAATCCTGAACAGAAGGAGGTGCTTCCCCATGGAGTCAAGTAAAAGTGTCTTATCCCTGGCATGGGGTGGGACAGCACTGTCCTCTGCATTGCTGAACTGATATCTTAGGTAGGTATATAGCAAGCTGACTGCGGTATACGCCATTTTCAGTTACCTAATTCTCCCCATGCATTGTATTGAAAGCCTAGACACACAGTTTAGGTACAGACATTCAAAAAGCCCAAAGCAGAATTGAGCTGAGTTATACTTTTCTGTAAGCAGTGTAGTTTAGACTGGTAGTGAACAGAACACACATTGGCCCTTTTGGGGTGGAGGGGGCAAATCTTAGACCAGGTTCTGCCATTTTTAAACCGGTTTGTGCTCTGAGCTTCTGTTCTGTTATGGGTACAGACAAGTTTCTGATCACTTATACCAGTAAAAGTGTAATGTATGTATCTGGCCCCACTCAGGGCTGTGGACTTTGCTATGGAATAGGTACAACTGTTTGTTTCCACTGGCTCAGGAATATAACTGAAAGATGGGGCCATTAAGGACATTGGATTAGCCATTAAATTAAGGATAGCAAACAACCATTCATCTTTAAGTGGCCTAAATGACTTATTTAGATTCCACAGAAAACTTTCTCATGATGGTGAAAATTACATTTCAAGTATGAACTATATATAATCAATGTAGCATACTTTTCCTGGGTATTTGCACACTTTAAGGGCATGATCATAAATTGGGTCCTGCTTGTATAAATGCTTGTTGGTGCCAGGAGCTGCACCAGGAACCTGATCTAAGTTAGTTGAGGTGGGGGGATGTCTGAGTGGGATCAGAGGAGTTGCTGCATCCAGAGGGGTGGAGAGATTGGGGCTAAAAATAGCCCAGCCAGGGCTAGGGGTTAGGGAAACCATAGGCCCAGGGCTGGGGAAGTGGCTGGGCTTTCCCAGCCCTGCGGTTGTGCTCCAAACATGTACCCATGTTTGTTAAATTGGGCTAACCCATTGCCAATCTAATTTAGTTCACTTCCTCAGTTGAACCAATTTGTATCCAACCAGCCATTTTTTGCCTGGTCTAACCTCCCTGAGCAGCTGAACAGATTGGCACTTAAATTGATCTGTGTAATGTGTGCACATACCTGCTGCGTTTACAGACTACTTGTACTATGACCTTGTGTGTGCTCTCCTCTCTCTGTCCTTAATATAATGTGGTATTACTACTAAAGACCAACGACAGCGGTTTAATTGAAACATTAACTATTTAATTGCTACTTATTTTAAAAGATCCCACCCACACACTCTAAAATGCAGAAGGACTAGTAATGCATCCCTTGAAGGAAAAAGGGAAAGCAGAAGGAAAAGCAGAAGGAAGAAGAATATGCATTGGAAATCACTGACAGTCATCTTGTGGTAATTGCTCAGTGCTGAGGGGACCTCCAAGCCCTAATGCTCTTGGGTTGTTCCAGAATTGGGCCCAGGGCTAAGCTAGGAATCTGGTTTGATTTTCCATTCACTTCTACCATATTTCTCTGAATGCTTATATTATTTTTTGCATATTCTCTGAGTAAGCAACCAAGCATGTTTTATATATATTTTTCTATCTCAGGGTCAACAGGCCTAAGAAAATAAACAAATATACTTAGTATTTCTCTTTATGCAGTGTTGTTGATAAACTTTTAGGCAGGGCTCAAAGAAAAAAAGAAAAAGGCAGCATGTGATCCATATGAAAAAGGAAGCATATGAATCCAATTATAACCTTAGCCATTGGGTTTGGAGTGGGGCTTATATCTTCTAATCTTCAGGTGTGAGAAAAAGATAATCAATTCAGTCCTTCAGAAAGAGAAATCTAGGAGTTTGGTACCATTTCCCATCAATGAAAACAATTCCTTCCTCTTTTTGCTGGCTGGGAAAAGGAAACAGCAACAAGGAAAGAAGGAAATGTCCCTCTGTGTTTTAACAAAGAAACATTTGAAATGTAGGGAGTGAGTTTTTTCATGTCCAGAGATTAGTTCAAAAGTTTATGGAACAGTTAGAATAAAATTAAATAAAACCAACAAAAACAACCCCAATGAATTCAATAGTGGGAAACAAATAGGGGATTTATGTCATATTTATTTTCTTGTGAAAGACCTGAGCATCAGGATCTGAAATCTTTCTAAGGATTCAAATATTTGATAGATACATCAAATGCAAATTATGGTGTTGTCCTTCTGAACCAAAAATTAGAGTGCGAGCCAGGTTAAATCACTTGAGAAATCACTCTTTTCAACTCATATGCAAGAAAAGTACAAGATGCAGCTTATAGTTCACTTTTTTCCACTTACGCTAGTCATCAACATAACAATTATTGAAGTTGCTACATGCATACATTGTCTTTTGCATGTTTCTATAAGCCATCTGTAAATTCTTGAAACTATGCAATACTTAACAAATATCTGTGGTTGTCAACTTAAAATATTTTTTCCTGTGTGCCCATAGTGACACTGATTACAGGTTATATAAATGCAAGTTTTATCATTACAGTAGAACAGAGATGATGTAGCATACTAATTTATTCATTAGAGTGTAAATGAGGAAATTATCATTTGAAGTGGTTGCATAGTTTGTTCTTGCTACTCTTCCTGTGTAGAGTACATGTACATTCAAAACCCGGACTGCTAAACAGAGTCTTGCAAAGCCTTAAGCACAGCCTGGTCTGCCTTCATTATAACAGTGATTATAATGTTTCACTGAAGAGGCATCAGAATATCTCAAATTTGAAGCCCAGGCATCTGAGGATAAGATTTCACTAAGGGTTTTCAGGGGAAAAAAGAATTCATATTAAAAAAGAAAGCTGTGATGCCAGGCCCTGTTGATTTACATTTGCTGAAGTTCTTGTGAGAATAAATTTATCTAAAGTTGATAAATAATGTCCATAGAACTCACTAGAAACCTGCTTATAACATGATGGCTTGTAATAAATATGGAAAGATTTTAAGCATTAAACCTAAAACTATAGCACAGTCAGAAAATAAAATATATACTACATCCAGCAATTTGTTTTTGCTTTGAGTTGAGCAATCAGATAAAAAAATATTGTACAGATATGTTTTCTCCAACAGCAGTAGCCAGCTCCAGCATCCATTAGCGATGCAAGAAAGCTCATAGTGTATTTTGTTACTATAATGCACCCCTATAAAATCTAGCCATCAGATCTATTTGCCTCACAATGCATAGCTTAAGTCTGGAAGTGATCAAATATCTCAGCAAAGTTATTAATGAATGAGGCAGGGCGTTCCTGAATAATGACATGCTAAACAAGTGAGGTGAGCACCAGAATACACTAAATCCATTTATGTTATTGTTTCTACCACTGCCATTTCTTTTGCAACAAAGCTAGTATTAGTAGGCAACTATTAATCCTTCTACATCCTGGTGTATGCATGAGAGGTGAGCAGAACCTTTGGTGCATATGCCCAGACAGGAATATAGGCAGGAAGGAAGGAAGGAATGCAAGTATTGTCTTATTTCTATTGTGTGCCCAGATACTACTGAGCATAAAAACCTGGAATAAAATAGCGTTATTTAGACTTGCATTATTTATCATAGAAAAAGTTTCAGCGCACAGCAACATTTTTTTGTCCAACATTTAACCCCCAGAAACTTTGGCTCTGTAATAGTAAAGATGGCTAATCCAAATTATAGCTTCACAAGCAACTACTATTGAATAATTGTAACTGGCTATTGTAGGGAATCCTAATTTGCTGGTCCTTTATATTCAGCCTTTATATTCTCAGAGTTTACCTTAAGTAGCAAAGTCTTATCTTAATGATTAAATGATTAAAGTCTCTTTTAATGTGGTATTTTGTAACAAACTCTGGTTGTATGCCTGTAATGGTCATCAGTGGCAATGAGACTGATGAAGCACAGTACTAAGAGAAACTTCTGCTAATTCAGGTAGAAGAGAAATCTTAACCCTGTGAAAGGTGACAGCATAGTTGTACAGCCCCTCTATTAAAGGAAGTAAAGATCATCCATGTTAGAGTAGTGAACTAAAAAACTTTGTACCATTGGGTTTTGGGCTTCAAGTTTTGAGTCTTCCACATACCTTTGTGTGAAAATCAGTGTAGTTCTATAATGATTTTTGGTTTTAGTATCAGAATATAACCTGAATAACAATTAAAGATTGGGTAATTCTTTATGAGTCAAAAATTCATTTCTTAAGGTGTTTGTAACAGATAAAATTAAAGGCACTGATCATATTCAGCTAAGAAAGGGCATTATTGGCACATGAGACATGTCCAACCTCTGCTTAACATTTAATGCACTGACCTGAAAAAAGTTATAATTATCAGAGGTTTTCATTGGCAAATATTAGAAACTGATATTAGAAGATGTGAAAGACTATGATGTTAAATGTAAAGGCATCCTCTGAAGTGTATATCTGAGCAGGAATTCATGCTGATATTTAAAATAATATTCAGCAGATGTCTAAAAAAATAGATATATTTTTACATGTTTATAAGAAACAAGGATAAATCAGATTTTGTAACATTCAGGCTTAGGGAGTATATAAGCAGCAACATTTCTGTCACAATAACAAAAGTTTCCTACATCTCATAGAGCAGTTTGTGCACAACTGGCAATTAAGTTTCTCAGCATAACAGCTGCAGTGGCCAGTGTTTAAAAGCGTCCTACATTTGTATTCTTAATGCATCTACAACATTTGTAACCATATATAGAAATATGAGTAGTGCTTACATGCTTTCAGATTTTTACTTGCCAGCTGCAGGGTGCATCTACACGTGCGTATTAATGTGCCACAATAAACTTTGACGCTTATTGCAACGGATAACCCTTTAGTGAAAATAAAACCACATTTATATTACTAAGAGCCATTTTTGAGTCCTTTGTCCTCACAAGCTTTTGTCTGTCACTAGCTCTTTCTTTCCCAAGTACTTTGCAGGCCTTTTGGGTGGAGGATGAACACATCTCAGTCTGCTCTCACTTAGCTTTCCCTCTACATATATGATGTGCCCCAGTGTTTTCCTTGATGACGCCACAAATCCTCCCCTCCCCCCACCATTTTGTTCTCCATCAACTAGTCATGGCCAACTATTATTTCTTCATTGCTCAACGCTGACCCATGCAACAACACTGGTCTTCCCTCAGTCTTCTAGATGTTTCCTATCAAACAAATTGACATTTTCCTACTATTCTCTGCTCCTTATAATGTGTGCTGCTCCTATCATTTTGTCCATACCTTATTTATTCTCCTAATTTCCTCATCTATCTCTACATTGTATTGCAAAACAGGCCTACAAATACTTCAACTCAGATTGTAAGTCCCAGTATTCCTCTTGCTGTCACCTGAAAATGTGCATGACAGGTGCACATTTTTTCCCTAGTGATGCACAGACTGCACATTGCCAAGATGTACCTGTAAGATTGTTGAACCTCTATATATACACTGCACAAGTATCACAGAGTCTACTTATTTCACCAGAAGCCACCAAGTCACATCTTCTGACATGGTCATATATATTTTGCATGTCAAAGAACACTAGTGAAGACTTTTTGTGTTTTCACTGTACTTTTCCATTAGGAGTCTCACTGCAAAGTTTGCATCAATGATTGATGTACATACTTGAATGTAAACTGGCTGTCTCCAATTTTGACTTTTCTTATCAATCTTTGTTCAACCTTTTCTCCTAGTTTCATGGAGTGGTTGATAGTTTTAAAACTAGATATTTTCTACTGTGTGCATGTTGTCATTGTCTTAAAAAAGGTATAAAAAAAGCTTTTTCTCCACACATATAATATTTTCTTACACAACACAATCTTATTCAAGAACCATCTTTCCATGTCTGTATTGTTATTCCAACCCAACTCTTAACCATTTCCATTTTATTGATGGCATCTGATACTTTTTCCTATATTACTGATTCATTTACTACCACTTTTTACATGCATGCATTAGCTTTTCTGCCCAAGACCATCTGATTCACAAAAACCTTGTAATGAGGCTGTTTGGTGGGAAGATGCAGGCAAAGCAACCGTGCAAATGGTCAGGGATGGGACTGTAGGATAGTCACTGAAAAGTTCAGGCAGATACAGAAGAAACAATAACTCAAGTCATAGACATAATTACAAACAGGATAAATTAACATTGATTTAGCATCAGAGGAAAGAATGGCTGGAAGGGACCTCACAAAGTCATTTAGTCCAACCCCCTACTCAGCGCCCCCTGGCTAAAACATCCCAGGAAGTGTTTGTCTAATCTACTCTTTAAAGTTTCCAAGGGTGGAGATTCCACAACTTCTCAAGTAATCTGTTTCAAAGCTTGACGACCTTCATAGTCAGGAAGTTCCTCCTAATCTCCAGCCTAATTTTTTCCCCTGCTGCACCTTGAGGCCATGGCTCTCACTCCTACAGCATGAATAAAAGCCCATCTCCACCTTCTCTGTCCTATGGTCTCTGGTCTTCCTATTAATTTTACATGGCTGTAGAATCCTTTTTATTGCCCTATGTTCCTTGCCAGCTACATCTCAAATAATGCCTTGCCCTTCCCATTTTTTCCTGCATGCCTATGTAATACTGCATGCCTATGTAATACTTTCATACTCTTCCCTAGTATTGTGGCCCAGTTTCCACATTTTATAGGTTGCCTTTTTGAGTTTAACTCCATTGAAGGGATTGTTGTCTAGCCCTCCTTATCTCCCCTTGAACTTCCCATTCTTCCATCGAATTGGGATACCTTGCTCCTGCGCCCTTAAGAGGGCCTCCTTAAAGTACAGTGAACTCTCTGGACTATTGAACTCCTTTTCCCCTAACACTGGTCTCCCAGGTGATCCTGGCCACACATTTCCTGAGTTTGTTAAAACTGTTTTTTCTGAAGTCTTGTGTCCTCATTCTGCTGTTCTTGTTGCTTCCTTCTATTAAGATCTTGATCTCTATTATTTAATGGTCACTTACCTACCACTTACCTACCAAGTTACCTTCCACCTTCACATTCTCAACTAATACCTCTCTGTTTGTAAGCAGTAAATCAAAGAGAGCTTCCTCCTTACCTCTCTACCATCAGCATCAAAAAGTTATCCCCAACATGCTCCATGGAACTTTCTGCACTGCTTATGCACTGATGTTTTCCTCCAAGCAAATGCCCTGATAATTAAAGCCCACAGAGAACTAAGTCTTGGAATTTGGAAGCCTTCATCAGTTGTTTAAAGGAGGCTTCATCTACCTCCTCCTTCTGGTTTAGTGGCCTGTAGCACACTCCCACCATGACATACCCCTGCTCCTTTCCTCTCTGACCTTTAGCCAAAGGCTTTCAACAAGACCACTGCCAGGTCAAATCCCCTGCCTGCTCCCTCAGCACCCCTGAGCACCCCCCAAACCCCGCCCGCTCTCCCAGCCCCATCAATGGCTGCCCCGCCAGTTCCCAGCAACCCAGCACTTAAAAAATTAAAAAATCCCTGCACACATTGGCTGCTGCAGTCAGGGCCTTTGGGGGCTCATGGCAGAGCCCCCCCCATGTAGTGAAGGGCAGTGGAGGGCAGTGGGGATCATCCCCTGCCCTTTAGGAGCCAGTGAGTGCAGGGTAGGAGGCAGTGAGTGCAGGGCTTTTTTTTTTTTTTTTTTGAAGTGCCGGTTTACTGGGGCCGGGCGAGGCAGCCATTGACAGGGGTGGGAGAGCAGGCAGGGGATGAGGTCTGTCCAAATCAGAGATTCAGCCAATTCAGTGGCAGCCAAATCTTTGAATCAAAATCATCTGAATTAATTTGGGACAGTGATTTGAATCACCAGATCAAATCACTGAATCGGCTGAATCTGAATCTAAAGCAAATACTAGTCACTTCGCACAGGCCTACTAACCATTCTGTCCTTTCCATGAGAACATTGTAAGGCTTTTGTTAGTGCTTCCTCTTACTAATTTTTTTTTCCAGGTCCTCAGGTTCTCTACATTTCTCTGGGCTTTTGTTTTCATCCCCTGGTGAACCTAGTTTAAAGGTAGATCATCTCAGTTATCAATTCCTTTTTATAGATCATATCAAACTATTTTGATAGCTATCTTTTATAAGATTATTCAATTTCAAGACAATGGAAATATAGTAGATATAAACTGTCTGGATTTCAGTAGGGCATTCCACAAAGTGCCCATGGAAAATTATTGATTACGATATAGGTTAGTCTAAGAAATGTAAGGAGCGTATGGAAATAATAAAGATACAACAGCATATTGTACTGAAGGAGGAAATATCAAATTGTAAGAGAGTTCATATTGCAGCTCTTCTAGGATCAATTGTGGTGTGGAGCTCATTTAATGATTTAGTTCATGGTTGTTCATGTGGCCAGCATTTGG
Organism: Crocodylus porosus; assembly: GCF_001723895.1. Classification (NCBI taxonomy): domain Eukaryota; kingdom Metazoa; phylum Chordata; order Crocodylia; family Crocodylidae; genus Crocodylus; species Crocodylus porosus. Next base: position 98,521,209 of record NW_017728906.1, read on the forward strand.
TTAACAACTGCCTTTGCCACTGCTAAAGAGACGGGGAGTGCCTGGAGGTGGGGTATGGGTTGTGTGTGATCCTAGCAGGATCACCCCCACAGCATATGGCCCATGAAATATGTGCTTCCAGCTGCACCAAAGTTGCACATCCCTGTTTTAATTTATAAGCTTTGTACAACAACTGCTGACAATGTGATTTACTTTGACTTTAGCAAGGCTTTTGAGAAGGTCTCCTTTGCAAGCAAGCTAAGGAAGTATGGGTTGGAGGAATGCACTGTAAGATGGATAGAAAACTGGCTGGATTGTTGGGCACAGAGAGTAGTAGTTAATGGCTCAATGTCTAGCTGGAAGTTGGTATCAAGTGGAGTGCCCCAGATGTCAGTCCTGGGGCCAGTTTTGTTCAATATCTTCATGAATGACCTGAAAGTTGGGATGGAGTGCACCCTTAGCAAGTTTTCAGATGACAGCAAGCTGGGTGGAGTAGTAGATAGATTGCAGGGTAGAGTTAGGATTCAGAGAGGTTACCCAGAGAGATGGTGCTGTCTGTCCTCGGATGTTTTTAAGGCCTGGCTAGACAAAGCCTTGACTGAAATGATCTGGTGGGGGATAGTGCTGCTTTGAGCAGGGGATTAGACTAAATCAGTGATTCTCAAACTTTTTCCAACAAGGACTCACTTGCAAAGGTCCACGGTCTGTCCCAATTCACCCTGCCTCCCCAGCCTTGGCAGTGACCCACTGTCCCCTGCCCCCCCTGGGCCATGCTGGGGCCCCTCACTCCTGAACTGCACTGTTTGGGCCAGAGCACGGTGGTTGCCATGGCTCTGGCTCATGTGGTCAGCATTGGAGTGAGTCCAGCCTGGCATGGACTGGTGGAAGGAGGAGGGTGGCTCCAGGCAGCTTAGTCATGGCCCCTCCCACCCTCTTAGCAACATCTCCCAACTGCATTGGCCATGCTTCAGCCAGTCCAGCCATGAAGTTCTCTTCCTCGCCCCTTCCTCCCCTGACCCCTGCTGGAAGAGCAGGCGCCTTCCTACCACACCTCTACCCTGATGCAGCCTCAGCACCTGGCCACGTTCCTCCAGCATTAATCACCCCAAGCAACCCTTTGCAAGGCGGAATGCTGCCAGCCTTCAAGTGGAGACCCATGCTTTTCTGTGGGTTTTTTTGTGATTGTCTGTGGCCCTTTCAAATATTCTCATGACCCACTTTTGGGTCGCAACCCATGAGTTGAGAAATGCTGGACTAAATGACCTCTTCAATTCCCTTCCAACCTTAATTTTCTATGATTCTAAGAAGGATAAATTCAGACTGGAACAGGTGAAGAGAAGATTAGTAAGACAATCAGAGAAACAATGACTGTATTTTATAAAAGGAGAATAGAAGAGATTGAAATCCAGATTTTCAAAAGTTACTAAGCATCTAACTCTTAACTCTTATTTAGACCTCTAATCCTCTAATTTAGACCATCAATCATTGATTTTAATATGAGTTAGAAGGCTAAATGAAGGATCTCAGCACGGAGTCCTTAAGCTGGTGAAACAAAGGTGTAGAGGGGGCTATATTATTGCTCTTTGTAAATACAACAGGCAGATAAACCACTTGGAGGGAAAACAGATAGTCAAGCTAAATGGTAGAATGAGAAGGCTGAGAGGGGACTTGGTAGCATCTTACCGCTACCTCAGGGGAGTACATCAAGGACTTGGTGAACAACTGTTCACCAGGGTGCCCTTCGGGAAAACCGGGAGTAATGACCACAAATTCCTGGAAGACAGTTTCAGGCTCAACGTTAAGAAAAACTCTTCATAGTTAGGGTGCCCAGACTGTGGAATTAGCTCCCTCCAGAGATGGTGTAATTGCCTACCCTGGAAATCTTCAAGATGAGTCTGGATGGTCACCTTGCTGGGGTCACCTGACCCCAGTTCTCTATCCTGCCTGGTGCAATGATCTTCTGAGGTCCCTTCCAGCTTTACAATCTATGAACCTATGAATCTATGAATAGCATTGATGCAAGAGCAAATGGTTATGAGTGGTTGGTAAGTAGAGTTATCCTAGAGATAGATATTAGAAGATTTCTAACTTTCATAAGACTTGCAGTTCTTCAAAGACTTCAAATAGGTGTAATGAGAGAAAACAATTGAACTAATATTGAGATGGAGATTGATAAATTATAATAAGTAGGAGCATTTATACATGTGCTCTGGGAGGCAGGGGTGGGGGAAGTGGGGCTGCTTTAATTTGAGCAACTCTAATTAAAATGTCTGGAGTCACTCTAATTAAAATGACTGGAGTGTCACATGTATCAGTGTCCCTGCACTAAAAAATGGCAGTGGGGGCACTTCAACTAAAACTTGTCTAAAACCAGCTTTAGTTAAAGTACCCCCACCTCCATTTTTCAGCATGGGGATGCTGATACACATGATGCTGGAGTCTGCTGGAGTGCGGTAATTTCCACACTCTAGCAGACTTGATTAATTGAGCCTGCTACAATGCTCTGTAATTACAGTGTGTCGGAGCAGCCTTGATGTATGTGTATAGGCACCCTAAGGATTCTGAGCTGCATTTGCCTGAACTGACAGGACTGGATTCAGAGATTTACAGAGTCCTTTCCAGTCCTATGTTTAACAGACCTATATAGGGTTCTGAATGACAGTAGATGCTACTTGTGAACACAGTGAGAAAGACTGGTTGTTCTAAATCCACAGTCCCTAGTCATAGCTGGCACGTGGCTGGAAGGAAATCCCACTCTTAAAATGGAACTTCTTAATCCCAAATACAAAGTCTAAATTCTCAAACTTTTTATGAAGAGGGGTAAATTTAATTTTAAATGCAGGGAGCATTGTTGGACAAATTACCAAGTGCTCTTCCTCACAACCTCTGAGGAACCTAAAGAAGAGCACTTTGTGCCTGAAAGCTTGTCCAGCAACGTTCCCAATTATACAGTTGAGTGCCTTGCCTCTTGTACATTTCCTGGACCATCCAGGCTAAAATGACACTCCAACCCAATTTATCTGAAAGCAATAGTGATTGCAAGGGTACCTACTTCCTTATTTCTTATTTGATTTAGAAAGTTATTTTTAGCTAAGAGTGGGAACTTAATCTAAAAAGGGTGCTGAATCAATAAACTAAAATATAGTGTGAATCTGGGACAACATTCAAGCTTTCTTTTGCTCTTTCTTTTTTAAGTTCCTGAATCAGTTGTAGCATAATTTAAATAGTTTCTAAGCTGTAAGTGGAAAAAAAAATATGAAAGGAAGATTACACACATTTTTAATCCTAAATTTAGCACTCATCAACACTTCAGGTGTATTGTATAATTGTTCTGCTGAAATACATGACTATCAGACTTGGAGTTGAGAGACCTTTAAAACCATGGATCTGACTGTACAGCTCCCTCCAAATAGAGAAAAATCAAACCAGACATATACAAGACCTCATTGTTTGGGTGAGCTCTAAAGGATGAACAGGACTGTGACTTCTGTCTGGGAAGTTTTCAGACTGTTAAGGGAGGATATGCAAGGCACAGAAATAACTTCTCCACTACTTCAGATATCATCTCCCCACTTCCTTCAACTCCTACAAGAGCCACACAGTTGTCATTGCCTCATTCCTGGAGCTACCCATGGAAGCAATCCCATTGTTTTACCCTTGGTTGAGGTAACAGAATGCTCTCCTTATCCAGATCACTGTATCAGCTACTAGTTAGGATGAAAGGGATAATTCCTCTTTCTACTTCCCACCTACATTGAGAGGGTGATGTCATATGTCTAACTCAATGACACATCTCTTTTCTTAAACTGAACTTCATCGCCAAGCTATGGGCCAGAGATGGAGAAGTGGATCACATGGTCTTTTACAACACTTGTCCATTACTGAACAGAAATACAGAAACACAGTCCATCACAGTGTTCTTTCTGCCTCCTTTATAGGACGGTATACCTCTCTTCCTTGAGTAAAGCAGGGTTACATATACACAGAAAATCAAAATTAACATTACACAACTTCGCTTTCCCCGCAACCCCCCCCCCCAAACATTTTATAATATAGTGGTCTTTGTGGTTCTTTGGAATAGGAGATAGATCCACAGATTCTCTGCACATCAGCAGTTACAACAGTGAATTTTGGCTACCAACTTTTGTGACTTCCTAGCCCCTTTTCCCCAGGATGTATCTTCCCAAATTCATTGTGACAGCATGGAAGTGGTCAGATGAGTGTCTAGGATGCCAGAATACTTCATATAGTTTCCCTTCAACTGCTATGAATTAAAATAGAATCAGTCCTGCTGTATTAAAATAGCACCAGTTTTTCTGCATCACACGCCTCAGTGGCCACAAAAAAACGGGGTTGGGAGGGAGCAGGATTATTTCCCCTGTATTTAAAGATCCTGATGATTTTTGCTCTACTCCTTTCTATGCGGGCCATAGCTTCACTGCAGTCTGTTCCTATGTTGGGTATACACACTGCAATTGAATACACCAACTACTGCTCTTTGCTTCCAGGCATCTTGCCAAAATACACTAGTGCTGTGCTGACGGAGAAGCAGCCAGCAGCATACTTTGATCAAGATATTGTCTTTCCTCTGCACCCTCCCCCTATTTTTAAAAGACAGATCAAAGCGCAATGCTGTCTCTATCCACACATACCACAAAAATGGGAAGTTAAAGCTAATACGTTTTCCGTGACTAATGTGATTATGACAGCATGTTGCAGATAATTTTATTTCAATTTTGGATATAATGTGGCCTGCAATATTTGGGTAAGACAGCATAATTTTAAGACAGAGGACTATACAACATCCCTAAAAGAGATAGGTCTGTCTCACAAAAACCTAATATCACTTTTATTATAGTGTAAATCATACATCGCAGTATTCAGTAACATCTAGCATGGTTAATAATGAAACTGAAATTGTGAAGCTCATTCTTTACTTTAACTGAACACCAAATTATGTTAAGTTCCTTACATTATTTTGCTTGTGACCCTCATATTGGTCCTTATCATTTGACATTGGAAGCATGGTACTTTGATCAGTATAGACAAAGCCTTCGCTTTTAATTAGTACAGCCACTGAGTTCATATTTGAATCATAACTTATGACCCAGGTGGTACAGAGAATAATGTTTTAATCAAGAAAATAAGGAAGAAAATCAATGTAACTTTTTTAGACAAAATGCAAGCATGCTGCTTAATGCATATTTACTCAAAAGGTTAATGTTTTAGGACAATTACTAGACATATTTTCATAATTTTCCCCTCCAGTGAAAATAGTTATGAGACTTAAAAGAATCATTGCTTGAAAATCACATTCTCTTCATATGTGCTCCAAATTCTGCACAGGTAGCTGCAATGCAGTTCAACTGCACTGCCACTGATCTTAATCTTGATTTAAAGAGCCCTTTCTTTCTGGATCTAAAAGGCAGTTTGAGTATTAGTGCTTGCTTGCTCTAGAGCATTTCCTCTAGTCTATTATTAGAGGCTGAAGTGTTCTGCTTAGAAGCCATTAAACAGAATTCTACACCGTTGATCGGGATTTTATAAGTTGTTTTGCTTTGTTTTGAAGAAAAACAGCTGGGAACAGCAACATACAGATGCTGATTCTGAGGGGACAGGGATCTTCCAGGGTCTAAAAAGGTCGTTCCTGAAGTCAGTGCATGGAATAGGCTGACTCTACACCCCGTGTCCCCTTCCAACTCTACCCAGTAGGAAAGAGGCACTGATTAGCAGGAATCCTGGTTTTTGTCACGCTCCAGCTGGACTCTGCCAGCTTTACGCAGCAACAGAAGCCATCAAGCACTCTCCTTACAAACTGGAAAGCCCCTGTTTGGCTTGCTGCGTGGCCCTGGCCATGTGCTGGGGAAACCCCGTCCCCTGTGGAAAAACCCTGCGAACATTTTGGCTGGAAATTGTGACCAATCGAGGACTTGAAATTGGGCTTGTTATCTAGCCTATAAAAGCTAGGGTTGAGTTTCCACCCGGAGAGAAGCCAGAGCATCCACTGCCCAGTGGGTAGGCCTGGCCAGCTTCCCACGGCTTCTCCTGCCTCCAGAACCATAGGCAATCATTTGTGCACCCGACCGTATCGGTTCGTTCATTGTTCTCTTCTCGGTCTTGGATCCATCGTTCTGTTCCAAGTGTAACTGCCTGCGCAGCCACATCTACACCAGTGGTGTGTAAGTAAGAGATCAAATAAAAATGTTCTGGAACCATTACGAGTCCACCTCTCCCTCTTGCAAACTAACATCAGGGGATAGAACCCGCCGGGGCAACAGTCACAACCTGGCTCGCGCCGTGCCCCACACAGTTTTCTCTGATAAAAATAAAATCCCAATTTTGGGGTTAAAAAAGTAACCCCAAATCCACATTTATCTGTGATCAAAATGAAATGCCTCTCTCTCTCTCGCTCTCTCTCTCTCTCTATATATATATATAAAATATATATATATATTTTATATATATATATAAAAAAATCCCCAATTTTTT
>NW_017728906.1:98527951-98548731 GCF_001723895.1 Crocodylus porosus
ATATATATATATATATATGCAGATAGGGCTAATATATATATATTCTCTGATAAAAATAAAATCCCAATTTTGGGGTTTAAAAAAGTAACCCCAAATCCACATTTTCTATGATCAAAATGAAATGCCACTGCATATATATATTTTTCACTTTTTGAAAAAGTATATACTATATCCTATACTATACTATATTATATACTTTTTTATAATGCACATTTTTCTGTGATTAAAATGAAATGCTCTGTGTGTGTGTGTGTAATGGTGTTTATTTTAATCATGGAAAAATGTGGATTTTCGGTTACTTTTTTTAACCCAAAAAATTGGGGATTTTTTTTTAATCGGAGAAAACCAGGATCCCTGGTCAGGAGGCACCTGGACACAAAGCTAACACAAAGCCATAGTGCTGCTCAGTGATTCTACTGAGAACTTTTTTTTTGTTTTATGGCCTATGCTGTGAATGAACTTGAATGTGTGGAATCCTGAAAGAGATTTTCTTCCTCTAAGACCCTTAAATGAGATGGCTGGTGGGGGAGGGGAGGGGGGATGCAAAACAGTGACATTCATTTGAACATTCATGATTGAATTGTCCCTTTGCAATTTCGAGGGGTTAAAAGATCTCCTGAGATCAGCATCTCCACTGTTTGGATGTCTGGGATCCAAGTCCTCCTACAACGCTCATCTTCTTCCTGTCCTTGTGCTGGTATCTTGTAGAAGCAGTAGATGTTTCATGAATTCCATGGGAGGTTATGCAGAATCCAGTATTCAGATCAATATTCTGTCCATCATTTCATTTCTTTTCCTTCATGTCCATTTGTGCTCAAACATGTTTTAAAAGCCTTTTTAAAGATGATGACCAAACTCCTAAGGGTTGTTATGTGTGGAGAAAAGGATGTAATGATGCCTGCAGCACTAAATGACAACCTAAAATAGCATCAGCAAGCTATGCCAAGTATTTGGTATACAGCATGTAAAGACAGATAAGTCTTTTGAAGTGGAAAATAAATACAAGGTAAAATTTTCAAAAGTGTCCAAGAGTCAGGGTATTAAGATACAAAAAGACACAACTAGGCTGTTAGTACTTAGGCAGTTTCTCGATTGTAGTGGGGATTCAGCACTTTTGAAAATTCCTATAGGTATCTACATTAAAAATCTGGCCCTTGGGAATTTACTTAAGTTTTTAAATGCCTAAGTCTGTTAGGCTTAAACAGTAGGGCAAAGTGGGAAAAAGTCACTTTGACACTCCATCATCATATATATAGATTAGATAATTGTTCTACTACTCAGTGTTGTGGTCCTTCCTCATTAGTGAGTAATAACTGATGTTTCAGAAGAAAATGAGAAGTCACTTGTTATTTAGCAGATGGAAGTAAACACTTATCCATTGCTCTCACAAAAAACAGCTTATTTCCTGAACCAAAGTCTTTTGGGGGTTACTTGTTGTAGTGATGGGTTGGTGCTTTGTAGGGAAGAAAGTACTTCTCATACCTCAGGCAAGTGCATACACATACATACACGTACAAACATAATCTCAAATTATCATTACTCAGGCTTCTAGTAAGAGGCGTGGAAAAAAAACATGCTCCCTCCTCCTAATATCAAAAAAGGAAATCTATGTGTATTCATATATATAATGTATTTCAATAATCAAAGTATGTGGTCCTTTTATCAGTAATAATCTATTGTTTCTCCCCCACCCCCACCCCCAAAGTAACATACACATTGCTTCACCACTTAAGTCCTTGAAAATAAGCCCTTGAGAAAAGACAGCATCAGACTAGAATGGGTCTGCATCAGCTGGAAGGACTGGAGACAATTCTGACAGCTCTAATGTATGCTGCTGTCACCTCAACTAAGGTCAAATCCTTCCCAAAGGATTATTGAATCCTCTTCCAATAACAGAAAAGAGAGTAGTTGTATTGTCTTTTAGCACCTAGGGCATTTTTCCAAAAATGATGTGCCCCACTCCTATCAATATTTTGTCCTACCTCATACTTACCCTCTAGAGTTTGCACAGGAGTCTGAGAGGGTGGAGATCAGTTTGATGGTGTACAGCCTCTTGTGTAGTTTCTGTTGTCTTGGCAATGGAAGCAAAAAGTATCTGCTTCCTTTTTGGAGCCTTACAAATCCTTATTTTGGGTGGGATTAGTTGTTTATGTGGACATTTTTCAAGTGCAGCTTCCCTTGTCAATACTGTGCATTCATTAATGGATTTTTGCAGTGTACTAAGGTCTTTAAAACTATAGCTGATTTGCAGATTTCCCTCTTTTATTTAAGGTGATTTAACTAAAAAAGAGCCAGATACTTTGTATTGAAGAGATAGTGAATCCATGATTTGGCATTCAACACTTTGTTGTCAATCTCAGGAGATTCAGGGGTTTAAACTAAGGCTGTCAAACTAGTGGTTAACTTGCAGGCTAGAGGCTCCTATTCAGACACAACTTTTCCCATCTCTCTTCCTGTTGCCATGGCTTTGATCTGCAGGCTCCCATTCCCTCCTCTAGCTTCTGCTTCTGGGCCCATCTCAGGGACAGCCCACAGGGCAGGGGGATTTGGGGGTCATGTGTTGTTTGTGGGTCTAGGGGAGGGATGGTTCTTGTGCTTGGAGGGCCCCAGGAGACACACACCTGCTCCAGGTGTGTGGTCTCCAGTTGCTCATAAGACAGGCAGCCCTGGCCTAGATTATAACATCTGGTTGAAAAAGAAAATAGCTTAAGACATCTAGCACTGAAGTAAAGACTTCAAACATTGGAGGATCTACCATGTGTCTTGGTAAGTTGTTCCAATACACTATGCCAATTTATATTATTTTTCTATTATCTATTTGAATGTTGTGGAAGTGGTAATAATAGTTTAGTAGGCTGTGAACTGTTTACATTTTAAGCTTTGTCCTATGATTTATTGCTTATTGTTAATATTTAATTTTGAGAAGGACCCCAGAGCTTAGGATTTTTTTGATGTACAGATACTTATTGGTGTTATTGTTGCTTCATCTAAGAAATGCAAATGAAAAGTCCCTCTTTGTTCTGGATAATTTAAGTGTTACAGATAATACATTGTAGTGAAGATCTGGAGATTAAAGTGATATAGACAAAAAACATAAATGTGAACCAAACAAATGGGGGAAAAAATTTGAAGATGTGAAGAATTAAAAACAGGGAAAAACAAGCTCAACAAGAAGTATAAAGTCAAAACGGAGAGAGAAATGTTTGCAGAAGCAGAAAGGAAGAAGTCAAGTTAAGTTTAAAGAAAAATATAGAAATAAGAACATAAAATAGCCGTTAAAGGAAGACTATAGGAGGATACCAGTGAACAAGAAAGGTCATAAATGAAAAAAGCAAATGTCGAAGAGCAAGAAAAAAGACTCAGGATGACATTCTAAATGAAGGCCTGTTGCTGCTAAAACAGATGCGTCTGGAACTGCTTTCCCTTAGTAATGCCCCTGTATTATGTTATGTTATGTAGTTTATTTTGATTACAGCTATACTCAAGAGGCAAGCCAGGTGCTGATTTCAGGAAGCCAAGAGATAGGGTAGAGGGGATTCTTTGGTGAGAAAGGAATTATTATAGGAGTTGACAAGGCAGGGTATTGCAAATCATTTCAGTGAATTCTTGTTCAATTTTTTGTACAGATTAGCTTCAACTGTCTGTGTTCATCTTCTGTGTTTACTGGAAGAAATATTCAGAAAAGCAGCACATAATAAATAAATAACAGAAAATATTAATAGATATTACATTTTGCACTGGTAGGTATAAGTAGCTGTTCTAGAAATCAAAGTATGAGTATTTTGTTCCTCAGCTGATAACTTGTGCCCCCTGTGGGACAGGACCACATGGATCTAGATTCTTAGAGGCATCTAAGGATAAGCTGACACCATGGGAGATGTGTGCCCTGGGCCTGTCCTGCCCTTCCACTCCCACTTGCATTTTCCAAATCTGGATATATGCCAGTGAGTCTATTCCATGGCATCTTAAGATCTCATGGGTGCTTGAGAGTAGCAAGGACCACCACAAGATCAGCTGAACCAGGTTCATGGGTTTGGAGTACACTAGAAAGAGTGAGGGATTGGGGTATGCTCAGGAACTCCCCAGATTGAGCATACACCCTGCATGATTCAGATATATCCCATGTTATTAAATATTATCTTATCCCATTCTGCTTAGCTGATACAAAGTTGTCAAGACACCTACATTTCTTTGTTGTTTCCATCATGACCCTAGGCAACCAGATACAGCCTATTTGGCATGCTCAGAAATGATCCAGAACCCCTAAAGTATCTGCTTCTACTTAATGCTCTGTAGTGGTCTAATTCCATCTGAAAAGTGTATGAACCCCACATAATAGCCTGATTCCTCAGACAGAAAATAACCAAACTGAGCATCTGTGGGATTAAGAATGCTTGCTATGTATTTTATCCAACTATTTAATATAAACTGTATAAACATAATTGGAAACAAAACCCAGAACTCTTTCCCTCTTGGGAAAATGCCAAACTTATGAGGATGATTTTAGGTTCCCCTCTGATGCTTATATTACTTTCCATCCAGTGGCCCAGTTTCAGCTGTGTACCCATCAAAATGTCCACATTCTGGGGGGGAAATGGAAGATGTGGGTTCTGACCCCTTCTAGCTGAGTGAAGCCTAGTTCACAGGTCTCCTGAGTAGCAAGTACAGTAACCACTAGATTTGGGGAGAAAAAGTCACTAGGTACTTTTGTCTAGTCAATATTGCTGTCTGTCAGTTAGATGCACCGATTCAGATAGCTGTTACGGCTGTGTGATTTGAATTGAATCAGTCTCTGATTTGATTCAGCGGAGATTCGGCCTGATTCGCTTGCTGAATCTCCAGATCCGAATGGAATCAAGAGACCCTTTAATCTCTCTAAATTGATTCAGAGAGATTCAAAAAGATTTGGAGATTCAGACATAGACACAGCTTTAAATGTTTTTACTACATACCTCAAGGTACCAGGTGGCTTGCCAATGCTGGGGTGGATGGAGCATCCCACAGGAGTGCAGAGGGCTCCACAGCGCGCTTGGCAGCCAACCCAGAAGTGTTTCTGGTCCGCGTCCATGTTCACCAGAGAGCACGCAGGGGGCACCCCCCCATCTCCCTGGCTTGGTGACTGATGACTCCTGGGGGTGCACCTGGGGTCCCCCCACAACTGATCACCGTGCTGGGAGGGCACGGGGGGCTCCCCCAGTGCACTTGGTGGCGGGCCTGGAAGTGGACTGGAAGTAATTCTGGTCCACTTCCGGGTTCACCGTTGAGCACATGGGGGGGCCGCCGCACTCCTATGGGACACTCCATCTGCCCCACAATCGCAGCGCTCAAGGTATGTAGAAAAAACATTTAAAGCTGTGTCTATAGCTGAACAGATGATTCTCCAAATCTGCACTGAATCTTCAGATTCGGCCGAATCAAATCAGGGATAGTGATTCAAATCAACTAATTGAATCACTGTCCCGATTCAGGCTGAATCCAAATCCGAATTGAATATGGCCTGATTTGCACACCCCTAATAACTGTCTTTCCTCTGGATGAACTGAATCCTGACAAAACTGATATACACAAAGCTGACCATTGAGTGAATAGGGGAAATGCGCCTCACCTGATGAAATAGGATCACATTCCTTATGCAAGATACATATTTTTTTGCACTTGTGACGAATACTTAGAAATCTTAGCAACAGAAAAGTATTTGGGCCATGGATCTGAGACACAAAAAGACAATGATTTCCCAAGGTTGTATAGGGGTTCTCAGACAAGAGCTGGAAACTGAGCACTCATCTATTAAGTCCCAGTTCTCTTAACCACAAAGGTATTTTCTATCATAGGGTTCAGTACTAGTAGATATTTAGCCTTTAAACTCTTGAAATCTTTCTGGGAGCTGTGAAGCATCTACCTCACTTTTGGAAGGTGTTATTTTGGGTTACACATTTGAGTGATAAAAACACAGAAATATATGCACTACTACTTGAAAATAATCCATGTTATTATCAACCAGCTACACTTCAGGAATGTTGTGAGTGATTTACATCTTGAACAGATACAGTAAAATCCCAGACTGTTCGCCTTGCAAAAATTACAGAATGGACTAGTTCAGTTCTGCTTATTTCACTGCACATTTTTCCATTGTACCAAGTTACGTAATACCTAAATGCCTTGCTTAGCAGTCACATTTTTCATTTGTTTTCATCAATAACTACTTATAAATTAAAAGTGACTCTTGTTATTCAAATTTAACTATGATTTAGTTTATTACAATGTAGAGAGAGTTTATTTTTTCTTGAAGGCTCTATTTGACTAATTGTAAACAATCATTCTGATTGCAGGGGGATGAGAAAAATAACTAATTTTACAAGCGGAGCATATTGTTTTATCTTCTTATTCTGTTGAGATTTCAGATATAATGTCTCTGTATGGTAATGTATGACTAACTGGATATGTTAGTCAGGGCACAATCAGGTTTGGCAGTTTTAATTTTTATGTCTTTGTTGCTATGAGAGAGAAAAATAGAAGTAAGGATGTTTTAGACAAATATGCTCAGGGAGTCTTTAGCTTTTATTGTTCTGTATGATAATACTTAGGAACAAAATCTGATGAAGAATGCCTTTCATATAAAAACTTGTCTAACTTTATTCAAACTATGCAGTTCATTCAGTAAAAGATGCTTATAAAAATACTTGACTCTAGGAACAAAACATTTTCTATTTCTAAATCATTTTCCCCCCTTCATAACCTGCTGTGATTTAAGTCTACAGCAGTCATTCTCAACCATTTTAGACTCAAGGCACCCCTCAGAAAATACCAGTTCTTCGTCTTCATTCATTTTTAAATTATGGAAATATAACAGAGCATTTTTTTCTGTTGCAAAGAACTCAGAAAGACCGTAACAGATCAGAATGTTTCTAACACTGTGGATTTCTATTTGAAATTTCTAGGATTATTTCATGAATCATATGTTTGTATATCTAGCAGTGCACATTATTGCACTGCACCCGACTGTGCCCTTAAAAAGATCTCATAGCATCCCCTGATGGTGTGGTAGCCTGTTTGAGAAGCACTGGTACAGGCTCACAGGATTAATATGGGACCTGAGGACGGAGAAATCAAGGAAGCCTGAGAGAAGGCAGTCATAGTATTTAAGGATGATGATTAGGGCGTGAATGGAAACTTCTGAAAGTAGAAAAATATATATGTACAGTACACTCTTTGTATCTAAAACTGGATGAATGTTCAGAAAGAGACAGATTATGAGGAAGAAGGGGAAAAAAGAAGACATCTTGAATACTTCTCAGCATTCCTAGCTGTTTAGTTTCCTTAGGTAGACTATAATACATGAAGCTATGGGTAAATTGTCTCTGCTACTGGGTGTGTTTACACAAGAAGCTAACTGTGCAGTAGCCTAATAACACTGTGCAGTAGTATACCAGGAAAAAAACTGTGCTAATATGCTACTGTGTAGTAGTAGTAGGCTACTGCACAGTAAGCAATGCATCACTAAAAACCCATGCGCTGGTGCTACCATACAGTAGTGTGAGTTACTGTGCATTGATTTAGAAGTTGGTTATCTAAGTACTAAGCTTAATGTGGACTAATTGCAGCACATTAATGAATTTGTAGACATGCCCAGTGTGATGAAAAGATATAACAATGTGCAATATACTGTTAGTAAAATAGTGGACTATTCTATTGCCAGGCAGCTTGTGATTTGTCATGTTGAGGTTTTTTCTTGCTTGCTGAATTGGTTACTGTAGTTAAGAGTTGTAATACTATTTAATGCAGTTTTTGTTGAGTGCATGTGTGTGTGTGTGTATTATATATATATATGTATGTGTACACACACACACAGAGTGGATGGAATAAGAGGTTTTGGCATTTTTTCCTTAAGCCTCTTTGAGTAGTTATCATACCAGAATACATATAAATCCATGACCTTTTTGTAGCCTGGACTATTATATATGGGTAGTAAGTGGACAACATTTTTGCAAGGTCTGAAATTCTCAGCAAAGCATGTATGTGACATGGAATTTACAGAAAAAGGTCAACGTTTTTACAACAAAAGGGGTTTCCTTTTTCCCTCCAAATGAAACTTGGATTCTCTGGTTAGAGTCTCAAACACTAAGCTTTGGGAGCTCCTTTAAGAAAGAATGGCTCTTCAGGTTGAATAATGCGTACCTACACTCTTTAGTTGTGTTTTGTTATGAGGATATTTCTGTATCCTAAGGCTCATGTTGTGTTGTGTACTTCTACCCTTACAATTGCATCTGCTGTCAGCCAGAACAGAAATATTATGAAGCAATCACTGTAGTTAAGAAGGATAAAATTCAAGTCCCAAACTCAAATCCCAATTATAGTAAAGACAAGTCCTAAGGCAGAGGCTTGGAAAATGAACTTTTAATGCTAGATTGGCTATAGTTAATCAAAAGATTGGGGGCATTTTGCATTAGGGAAATCTGGGTTTGATCCCTATATCTTTAAATCTACCATGAACTTTATAGCTGAACCTTTCAAAAATTCCTGTTTGTGAAGATGTCATCTGTAGAATTATAAGTTAGTAAGTTATACTTCACCATTTTCTTATTTACATTTTAAATTAATCTCCAACCATTATTTTCAGTGAAGTCAAGGAAAAGACCAGCATTGACTTCACGAAAGTTTTTTCAGACTCTGTGAACAGAAGGTTATATTAGGGAACAAACCAGACACAGCATTTGTATTTGGGAAATAATTAACTTTGGTGGAAGACAAGATTCAGCTTGACCAAAGTAAACTGAGGAAAAAGTAGTTTGAGCTTCTAGCACCAGTAAGTACAAAACAACAGGGAACTGGAAAAACAGGACTTTTAAGGCTTGGAGAGATTATGACAAAATAAATCAATCAATCTGGAAAGGTTGAAACCCAGGATACATCTACACTGGTATTAAAGACTTGGCTATAGCCCATGCAAGCATTCCCACACTGGTATTTATTTAGCAGAAATAATAAAAACTGTGAAGACACAGCAGCTCAATCTAGCTGTTTAGGTGGTTCCAGGGATGTGGGAAGGCTTGCTGAAGCCCAGCCTGCTTTACTGATATTAGCACCTGGGTCTAGCTAGGTTGTAGGAGGATTTGCACATATCCTGAGTGCTTTTTCTGTTTGAGTTAGTCATCAGCAATCTTTCAATTTGAGGATGATCTCTACCATGGCTCATTGGTGGTTTTTCAGATGACTTAAGAATCCAATCCTTGAGCCAGTCATACATCCACAGAAGTTGCAGGTCTTTCCACAGGGGACTGAAGGCTTCAGCTTAGGATTCCTCTCCTTTTCCTTCCTTTGCTCTCTCTTCTCTGCTTCGAGGGCAAGATACTTTACCTCAAAATGGTCTGCCACTTGATGAAGGTTGCAGCACTATTGGAGTCGGTTGGCAGCCAGCTCCTCTCAAACCTTGATGACAGCATATCTTGAGGTATACAGTGTGTTCTTGTAGTATTTCCTCTGGCCACCACAAGATCTCAGGCCATTACTAAACTGGGAGTATAGCACTTCTTTTCAGAGTCAAGAATTACGCATCTATATACAGAACTGTCCCTTGGGTAGGTCGAAATGGTGTTACCGCCCTGGGCCCCACACTTTGGAGGGCCCTGTGGAGCCAGGTGGAGCGGCTGTAGACCCTCCCATGAGGCCTGCCTGGAGCTGGCAGCTCATCCCTGCTCCATGGAAGAAGTGTCCGGCCGCTCACTGCCCCCTGCCCTTCCCCCCCACCTGCTGCATGCCACCAGCTTCACATCCACTGAAGAGCAGCTTGTCTGGGATGCATGCGATCTGCTTGGCCCTGGGCATCAAATGTCATTGCTACAGCACTGCCGCGCCTTCCTTTTGTTCCACAGCCCTGTGCAGTGTTAAAAGGGCCCCACACATGTTGATTTGCCCGGGCCCCACACTCTCCCTAGGGTTAGCTCTGTCTGTACACAATATCTGGACGAATAATGTTGGTGCTTGAGGATCTCTGACTCAATGCTAATAACATTGGCTTCAGCAAGGATGCTGGCATTTGTGTGGTGACCTTCCCGTTAAAGGTGGAGGATTTCTGGAGGTATCATTGATGATACTTCTCCAGGCTCTACTGTTAAGGTAACAACAGTAGGTCATCCAGGTTTCATATCCGTAGAGGAGTGTAGGAATGATGACTGCATTGTAGACTTGGATCTTGGCATCTTTCCAGACATCACAATGAATAAAGATGCACTGAAGCAATTTCCTAAAGAAAGCACTTTTGTACAGCATCCTGTTCTTGATCTCCTCATCAATGTTCACTATCTGAGACACTGACTACTGAGATAAAGGAAATGCTCATCTACCTCTAGGGTCTTTTCCTCAATGGTAATTTGAGAAGCAGGGTCACATTCATGGCTCAAGGTAGACTGAATCTTTTTGATGTTGAGGGAGAGGCACAAAGTTGGATAGGCTTCTCTGCAAAAATCCTGTGCAGTCTGGAGGTTTTCCTTAGAATGTGCAAAGATGGTACAGTCATCAGCATATCCAAGGTCAAGGATTGTTGTTTTGAGTGTTTTGGTCTCTGAGTGAAAATAATCCAGATTGAAGAGCTGTCCCTCCATTTAGTGTTCAGTATAAATTCTGGAAGGAAAGCAGTCCTTCACAAGAACCAGGATGACTGTCAAAAAACAGAACAGAACTGGGGCAATGACACATCTATGCTTGACCCTAGTTTGGATGACAAATGGATTTGTCTCTGATCCACTACAAAGAACAGTCACAGTCATCTGATTGTAGAGTAGCCTCAGGACCTTGATGTACTTTTCAGGACATCCAAATTTGAGCAGTACTTTCCACACAACTTCATAACTGTTGGAATCAAAGGTCTTAATAAGGTCAATGAAGGCCATATACAGGTCTTCATGTTGTTCCCAACACTTTTCTTGGACCTGGCAGACAACAAAGATCATGTCAGTTGCCACATGGAATGCTCTGAAACCACACTTAGATTCTAGCAGGACTTCCTCAGCAGAGGTAGAAGATGGTTAAGGAGGATGTGGCAGAGGATTTTCCCTACTGTGAAAAGGAGGCAAATACCTCAATATTTCCCCACACATATATCTCCTTTTTTGAAGATCGTCATGATGTTGGGATTTCTCAGGTCCCCAGAAATCTCTTTGCTGTTCCAGATTTGAAGCTAATAGTGCAAAGGGGAATGTGGCATATCAAGTTACAGCAACTTATCGACTGCTAATACAATTGCTTGATGGATTTAATCGTATTGTATTGCTCCACTGTTGTTTTCCAATGTGGTTACTTTCAGTCCACTCTCACATGAAGGAGGCTATTTCAAGTAAATTCATTAAAATACACTTATTCAAGCTATCAGTTATATTGAAGAAAATGTATTTAATAGTTTATAACAAAAGTTTAAATACTAAGACCTGACTGCAAGTATAAAAAAAAAAATTACAAATTTAGGGGGAAGGGAGGAGAATAGTGGAAACTCCAACATTCTCTATCAAAAAACATGCTGAGAGGTTTGGTTTTTTAAAAATGTCTATTATTTGTATTATTCATTGGTAAGATCTACCATAAGGAAAGGACATTGTTTTTATTTGTTATGTAGGATAAAATCATATGAAAAGAGAAAAAAATTACAAATCTCTTATTACTCACCATCTGTTTATAATAGCACTAGGGATCTAACCTTTCCTCAGGGCGGTGTGATTCTTACTATAAAATAATTGTATTATAAAAGCTTGTGATAAGTAGCATTTGATATTGTATCACTGTCAGGGAACCTGAAGATCCTTATTTAGAGACACTGGGAAAGACCATAGGAAAGGAGAGTTGGAAGGGACCTGACTACATCATCTCTACTCAAGGCAAAATCATCCCTGACTACACAATCCCAGCCAAGCATTTGTTCAACCTGGTCTAGCCAATTTTTGGGTATAGAGATTCCACAACCTCTCTAGGTAGCCTGTTCCAGTGCTGGATCCCTCTTATACATGGTTCTGTCAGGAGAGTTATGTGGCAAGTGCAGGGATCCCACCTCAGTAAAACAGCTGGGTATTCATATCCCACTCTGCCACCACATGTGGCGAGCCAGTAGGGGGCGCCCCTGCATTGAGCCGCCCACCTCCCTGCGCCCGACCACCTGCCAGGCTCCGAATGTCTCCCTAGGGGTGCCTTATATCCGGCCCAACCCCTAGCACATACGCTAGCCTGGGGGTAACGTCGCCGCCACCACCCTGAGAAGAGACTGTCTCGGCCCTGTGTCCTCGGGGAAACACAGGCCTAAGAGTCCTACGGGTACTCGACCCAGTACAGGCACTTGGGGCACATCCCCAAGTCAGGGGGCAAAAAGTAAAGTCCCCCTTAGTCTGCAGACCTAAGCGATCTCTTAGGCATAATTTAGACCCACCCCTTAATAAGTCTCCCACACCAGTCACAAAGGAAGACTTTATTGGTTACAGGGGTAGGGTGAACATAGGGTGCAAGATTGAGCAATATCCTAGAAATCCTAAAGAGCAAACAGTGTGGCTGTGGTAGCCTTTTGATCACACATCTGAGTTACTGCCAGCTAGATATCTATCAGGTCTTGAGTAGCTTACTCACACACTTCATCCAGAGGCTGGTGAGATCCTTTCTAGCATCCGGCTGTTCCTGGTTCATGCGTTTTTGGGGAAGAAGGCCCTTTCAGATGTTTATGCTCCTCTGAGTCCCCCTCTTATGGCTCCAGTCTCACCTCATGGCCAAAGAGACTGCCTTCTTGCCCGTCCTAACTTATATAGCCCCTGTGACCTCATACACCTGGTCCAGTGGAGGCCAGCCCCGGTTGGCTGTCAGCCAACCAATTTGAAATACATCACCTGTTACCGGGCAGATCCCAGCCCATCAGGTAGATGCCCCTCACCCACGTACCAGTCCCGTAGGCAGAGGGAGCAGGTTTCCTCCCTCCCTCAGGAATGCAGCCAGCTCAAGTTACCTAAAGAGACAGGGTAAGGGTGTGGCCTCCTCTGTTGAGCCCACCCTACTCACATGGTCACAGCACAGAGATTTTATCACATTGTCACAGGGCAGAGATTTTGGGGAGAAACCAAGGTGGCTTTCTGCCACAAGTTATATTAGCTGAATATAATTATAGCAGGCTGAAGTTCCTGAGTTATGGTATCCCATAACTCAGTAGAAAGCAAGCAACACCTATGAAGTTATTTGATGGTTTTAAATCTTCTTCTATTGCTATTATCTTGTTTAAGTCCCATTGTACACCAGTCCACTTCTCCATGGGATAACATTCATATCACTTAAGCTTTAAAGCCATCTTAACAATAACAAAAGAGAGCAAATGTGAGTCCCACTGAAGAAAAGTAAAAATGAATTCTTTGTCCTGATATTTTTAACGTCAGTATTTGCTGTGGACTGTCTGGGAACATTATCATTTACCCTTTAGTTCTGTCACCAGTGTGAATACTATGAATGGCAGCATCAGTATTTGTATTCTGGGGAGATAGACCAATGCCCTCCAGCATTGCAGTGGGCCTTTCTTCATAATCTATAGCTGTGAGGAATGCCATCTGCCATGGCAGGTGAAAGGGATGCCCTCTAGCCATATATTCTTTTCCTGCTGCTCTTCTGTAGAATTTGTCTCTGAACAATTTGATTTATTTCACTTCACTGTTTGTATTCCCTGAGCACATTTTTATGTGCAAAACTCTTTTCTGTGTGACTAGGGTGTCTCACTAAGTGCCCAGCCCTGAACTCTAAGTTGATAGGAGATAAAGTCACTAAATACTTTGCTTATGGGGACCTTTATTTCTTAAATAAAATTATGATGCTGCCTTGTGATTCTCATTGGTTCTTTTAGAGGTCAATACAAGTTTTCCTAGGTTAGGATTCTTCTCTTGAAATGAATACTCCTTTTTTCTGTATCTTGGAACACCTTTATTTTTTCTTAACAGGAACAACCTTTTGAAAAATGTTTTTGAAAAATGCCTTCCTCCACAATTTATACATCCTTTGTATTATGTATGGGCATTATTCTGCAAAGGGAGTCATGTAAGTGAGCTCCTGTGCCCAGAAAGAGCTTTAGTGGAGTCAACAGTACTTTAGCTGGGTGCAGGTGCCCATCTGCATTATTCTTTTTGTAGATTTAGGATCTATGCTTGCCCATTGGAATACTGCTGGAAGCCAAAGTAAGAAAGGTGTTTGATAGGCCTGTGTGAATAGGGAAGTATTCAATTCAGATTTGGCCGATATGGAGGACAGTGATTCAGTTTGGAGATTTGGATCACTGTCCTGAATTGATTCAGCCAATCGGCTTTGGAAGATCTGGTGTTCAGTCGGAGAGATTTGGTGACTGGGATTGGCTGGAGAGAAGCAGGCACAGCCAGGTGGCTCCTCCAGCTGCACCTGCCTCTCCCCGAGTGAGGGGAGCTTCAGGAAAAGCTCCCATGACTGCCCTGCCTGGCCTTATCCCCTGCCTGGCCCCAGCCTAGTTCTGGCACTTAAAAAAAAAAAAAGCCCTACACTCACCAGCAGCAGCGGTAATTGGAGCCTCTGGGCACTCATGGCAGAGCCCACCCATGTAGCACAGGGCAGTGGGGATCGCCCCCCTCCCCCGTTTGGCACCCGCATGGCAGCTGTAGCATCACCTGGGTGCAGTGTGGCTCAGCAGGGTGCTGCTTGCTGTCTAGAAGCTGGGGCATCTCCAGAGGTCACCCAGAGCCCAGCAGTGCTCAGCCCCAGCAGCCCTAGCTCCCAGACAGCACACAGAGTCCTGTGGATCATACTACATCTTAGCAAATATCAAAGAGTAAAGTGTTATGGTAAAGTCATTTGTTGCTAAATCCTCATTACTTTTACACAGAAATGATGAACATCCTTTGAAGGATGGTGTGTTGAAAAAGTTCTATTAGTTCAAACGCTGGCTTGCATCCATAGATGCTTCTCAAGCAAATCCCAGGATGTCATTCTCCCTTTGTACTCATCCTTGGTGAGGCCACAGCTGGAGTTTTGGGCCCCACAATTCAAAAAGGATGTGGAGAAACTTGAGAGAGTCCAGAGAAGAGCCATGAGCATGATCAGAGGTCAGGAAAACAGACCTTACAATGACAGGCTGAGAGCTATGGGGCTCTTTAGCCTAGAAAAGTGTAGACTCAGGGGTGACCTGATAGCCACCTATAAGTTTATCAGGGGTGACCACCAGTTTCTGGAGGAATGTTTGTTCACCAGAGCGTCCCAAGGGATGATGAGGTCAAACAGTTATAATATACTGCAAGACCGTTTCAGGCTGGACATAAGGAAGAATTTCTTTACTGTCTGAGCCCCCAAGGTCTGGAACAGCCTGCCATAGGAGGTGGTTCAAGCACCTACACTGAACACCTTCGAGGGTAAATTGGATGTTTATCTTGCTGGAATCATATGACCCCAGCTGACTTCCTGCCCTTTGGGCGGGGGGCTGGATTCAATGATCTTCCAAGGTCCCTTCCAGCCCTAATGTCTATGAAATCTATAAAATCTATGAAAAAGCCTTTGCAGAGGCTAAACTAAACTCCTATTTATTTCATACAGAATATGCCACATTATATATTAGCAGTTCTTAGTAACTCTTAAATTATGTTCTTACTTCTTTCTTTCATATTATAAGCATTGTCTTTCTTGATTATTGACATGCCTACCATATTTAGGATCTTTTCTCCTCAGAAATTATGCATGGCATAGCCTTTTATTTGTTGTTTAGGGAATCAGAGTTATTTTTTTAAATGGAAAAAAGACTGCAGTCGAAACCTTATTCTATGAAGAACAGAATAATAAACATATGGCATAAAAGAGTAAGCTCTTGGTACAGTCTCTTTGTATATTTGGAAGAATTAGGTTAGCATAAATCTTCATTTTTTCCTCTTGTTTTAGACATTATATCGTGTTCCCTGTCACACGATTTGAATTCAGAATGACCTCATGTTAAATTTGAAAGATACAGTTCACCAGTCTGTATACAAATACCCAGCAATTATTCTGAAACCAAATACATTCTAGAATGCCAGTGTTACCATAGTCACAAATAATCCTAGTACTGTAGTTGGAATTATAAAGAATCACCCAGCCAAAAGAAAGCATTCCTATTATGTATTTATGAATGTCCTATAGCTTGCTGAATATTTTGAGATGATGAGGAAGTCTCATTCAGTATCAACATCATCAATTATTTTGTATATTTTGCATTGGCTAATTGGGCTGAGGTCCTATTTTCAGATTTCTTATGCCTCCCCAGTTCTCCACATATCCCTGGAATTTTCAAGACATTTCATTTGTAGCACTCCCTTCTGACAGTCAGTCACCTTGTATTTATATATTTTTTTTTTTATCTCAAGTGCCAATGCCAAACTCAAAATGTTTAATTTTGGATCAGTTCAGCAAAACATGAAATCATATTACTTTATGAGCATATTGCTTCATAGTTATTCTGTCTCAGGACACTATTCCTTTTAGGGGGATAGTCTACCTGGAGGATTCCATTTCCCAGAATGGCCCATAGATTTTCCTCTGGCCAAACTTCATGGTGTATGATGAGCCCATGACTGGGAATGTCAGGGGAAATGTATACCTTTTATGAAGATGGGCCCTAGACAAGGAAAGGAGCATCAGGCTTCAGAATTAATAGCTTCTGCGAGGTTTGAGGCAGCATTGTAGAGAAAATGCAATTTAAAATTGAGTTTCCTTGAGTTCAGTCATTCAGGTTGTTCAGTAATGCTAACCAAACTAAAGCATTTCAGTCTGGGAATTGTCAAAAGGGTATAAAAAAAACTTATAAAATGCAATGTCAGTATTTTCGTATTGAGATTTTTTTAAATTTCTATTTAATGAAACAAGTCAAACTTTCAAATGTTCTTCTGCATTTCAGATTATAGAACATATTGAAGTATCAGGATTTCCCACATGGCCAAGATTCACGATTTCTCTCAGGTCTAGAGTCATATACAATATACAGGGTTTTTCTGCAATCGCAAGTATCTATCTATGTAAAGCACACATAACCATAGTATGTGAGTACTTTACAATCTTTAAGTATTTTCCCTGCAGCATCCTTGTGAGGTAAAGGAGAACTATTACCTTCATTTCACATATGAGGAACTGAAGCACAGAAAGGCTAGGTAACTTGCTTAAGGGCATACAAATGTCCAGAGTAAAGCAGAGCATTAAACCTGGCTTTTCAAAGTTCATGGTTAGTGACTTACCTACTGCTCTACCTTCTGTAAGCATCTTTTTATATATTCACCAGATTTGTCCCCAGATATGCTATCAATCCTTTTTTAAGGACTTTATTTATTAATGAATTCAGCTTATAAAATAACAGATCCAACAATTCCCCCAAAATTTACACAGTAAGAGATACCAAACTTTCCAACAGCACTACCACAACCCAAGTAAATGTCCACATTGTTCTTATGCTGTTTTCCCCTTCCCCACCCAGTGTTATCACTGTTTTCAGTGGGACTTCACTATATTAATTAGGGAATTGGTAAATA
Organism: Crocodylus porosus; assembly: GCF_001723895.1. Taxonomy (NCBI): domain Eukaryota; kingdom Metazoa; phylum Chordata; order Crocodylia; family Crocodylidae; genus Crocodylus; species Crocodylus porosus. Next base: position 98,545,462 of record NW_017728906.1, read on the forward strand.
TTTTTTGAGTTGGGCCCATGTAGAGCCCATGTACTTTGGGCTGCATTTTCAAAAGGGTTCGTTTTTCATTTAATCATCTGAATTCAATAACCATGTGAAATACTAGGTGTTGATCACTTTGTAAAAATATTTAAATGTATATGTTCCTAAATTGTGGTATACCTTGGTATATGTGATCATTCACCTAGAAGCCTGCTCATACAAATTTGCAATTCAAATAGGGGTTAGTGAGTACTAAACTATTGTAGTCCTTTATCTGAAATGATGGACTCTGCACCCAAGTATTAAACTTTGTTCTTTTTGCAACTAAGTGTTTTCCAATTTCTAGACAGTTAAGCACTGTGTTAAAGACACCTGGAAGTGCTGAAAAACTAATGAACAATAATAGTCAATTGAAAGTAAAAGTTAGTCATAAAAACCTTACTGTGACTTGGTCTACGTGTAAAAATGTAATGATTATCCTGAGGATTGTGTTTGTAGTTTAATGTTAGTACCTGGCCTTAAATTCATAATTAAGTATTTATTTCAGTAATGGGATTCAGTTACAATGTTCGTATCAAATCAAGGTCATGTAATGATTGTAACGAGAGTTTGGAATACAGATGGCCAAATAATTAAATCTGTTCAGTTCTATATTTTTTCAACCTTTGATGCCTTTAGTTTTCAAAAACTTGTAAGTAACTTGCATCTTATTTTTGTCAGAAGAAACAAAATATTATTTTTCTATTTTATATACCACCTAAAGGCGCCAACTAGATCATATCCCCTTTGTTTTGTGCTGTACAAATGCTTAAGAGATCGACTGTCCTGAGCACTTTTCACTCTAAGTACCAAGGCAGAGGATGAGAGGGAAAACAGAAGCATATGACATGCCTGAGGTCATCTATCAAGTAAGTGGCAGAACCAGGGTTATGACCTAGACCTCTTGGCTTCCAGTCCAGTCCACACTCCTTTCCTCTGTAGTTCTTCTCATCTGTTCATAGTAAGGTATCTAATTTCCTGTCACTTATACTAATGTAATTCAATTGTCTTCAATGGATTTAATTCTGGTTTATATTGGATTCAGGCTGGATACTCAGTGGCCACAGCTACATGAGACGCTGACTGTACGTTGTTACTGTGCAGTCATTTAGTACTTGCATACACAAATACTAAATGAATGTGCAGTAACCAGAGTTACTATGTAGTAGCATTCCCCAAATGGCTTTTTGGTGATGCTGATTGCACAGTAGCTCATTACTACTGCGTCATAGTGTTGTGCCATGCTTCATGCCATGTGACACTATTGCGCAGTAGTAACAAGCTACTGTGCAGTCAGCATCTCATGTAAATCTCATGTCATCTCATGGCCAAAGTATTCAATTGCCTTTAGAAATGTAAAAACATTGAGCTTGGACTTTTCAAAGTAGTTTATCTTTGCCAAATTTGACATTAGTGCATCCAGATTTTGGGATGTGCTTATTCAGCTCTCCAAACCGAAGTATTTTGCCTGAAAACTCAACTTTCAATTTTATAATATGATTAAGTGCTGTAGATAAAAGTAATGTTGCACTCTACCTTTTCCTGCAAGTAGCAAAAAAAATCTAGATTTCCCAATTTAAGTGATAAAACCTGTGGAATAACTTTAAATATTCATTTCCTGAAGGACTCCCAGGATAAATCCTAGAAGTCTTTCAAGAGCCTTAAAATATCATCATTTTGTACTCAAACTTCAATTTCTGGTTCTCTAAGCTTTGTTTTTGGCAGTCAAGGAACTTGGTTCAATGGATGTCATAATGATTTTCAGCTCTCTACAATATTAATGCCATATTATAGCATCTTCAGTTCACTTTTATTGAAGAATGCTGTTTAGTGAGTCAAGTTCAGATAGTGTTTTCACCAGAAAAAAAGGGGAAATAAAATGTCCTATTCTTTTTTCAAACATAATGATTTTCATTAATATTCCCAGTATAATGTATTACACTGGTGAACACAAGGTACACCAGGCCAGTAAGTTGATTTAATCATTTTCCTGGAAAATGATTAAATCCACCATATCATAACTATCCATTGTCCACAGAAAGGCACCAGCCAAACTAAAGACATAGAAAAATGAAGACTGTTAAATGGAAGAAGTTGTGAAAGCAAGTTTACGTAACAAGTTTACCTATTCAGCCACTGAGGCTTGGAAAAGCTTAAAAACTAACATGTACGATGATGCTGTAACAGTGTTTGACAAAAAATGTAAGAAACATGCAGACTGGTTTGAACATGCACTCTGAAACCCTTCTACCAATGCTTAAGAACAAAATGACAGCACTAACCAACTGAAAGAAATCTAACATAACCCTGGAAAATCTATGAAACGCTCAAAAAATACAAAAGGAGGCTAAGAGGTATGCCCAAGATTTTTGGCTGACACTTTGTGATGTTATTCAGAAAGCAGCTGATTCAGATAATAGCCATGGGATGTATGAAGGTATCAAACCAGCAGCTGGTTCAGTCAAGAAGAAAACAGCTCCACTGAAAGATTTAAATGGAAATGTCCTTACTGATAAACAACTCAAGCATTGGATTGAACACTATAGAATTATATACATCAGTGAGAATGAAATCAAACATGAAGAGCTCGAAGGACTACCACAGTTAAAAGTTATGATGGATTTGGACAATGAGCCTACATCAGAAGATTTCAAAAAGCCATCAATCGATTTCTGGAAACAAGGCATCTGGCAATAACTGCTTGCCTGCTAAAATCCACATATGTGTCAATGATGAATTACTCTGAAAGTTTCATGAAGTTATACTTTGCTGGAAAGGGGAAGCAGTACTGCAAGATATCAAAGATGCTCAGTTTGTGCAAGTATACAAAAACAAAGGGGATAGAAGAGACTATGACAAATATAGAGGTATTTCCCTGTTGAACATCACTGGACAAATTGTTACTTGCATCATGCTCCCAAGGTTGCAATCTCTAGGTGAAAGAATCTATCCTGAAAGCCAATGAGGTTTTTGCTCAGGACAGTCCACCGTATATGAGATATTTTTAGATAAGCAACTACAAGAGAAATTTAGAGAAAAATGAATACCACTTTAAATAGCCTTCATTTGTCTGGCAAAGGTGTTCAATACAGTCAACAAATAGGCCTTTTTACTGTTCTGAAGAAACGGAGTTGTTCCCCCCAAACTGTTGAACTTCATTCACCCATTACATCAAGGTATGAAAGCAACTATACTGTATGAAAACAAAGACTCAAATACCTTTGATGTCAACAACAGGGTGAAAGGGGC
>NW_017728906.1:98548831-98570980 GCF_001723895.1 Crocodylus porosus
CTTTAACAGCTATTTTTAATTCCTGCTTCTTTGTGCATGCAAGAACAGCAATGATGACATTTATCTTTAACCAGACTAGATGGAGGCCTGTTTAACATCACAAGGTTCAGAGTGAAAATCAAGGTGAAAGAACTGGTTCTGAGAGACTTGCTGTCTGCAGATGATGCAGCTCTGGTTGCTCACAGATCCCTGCAAAATCTCTTACACATATTTTATGAGTCATACAAGAGCTTCAGAATGAAAGTTAGTCTCAAAAAAATTGTGATCATGTACCAAGGGGTGGAAGAACCAATGCCTGACATCACTGTGGAGATAAATCTGTCAGTGTCATTAACAGTTTTTGCTACTTAGGTTCTATGATCAGCAGGAATCTTGACCTTCAGACTAACAGAATCAGAATAGCAGCTGGGAATTTTGGGATATTAAAGAAATGTGCATGGAATAATAGCCAACTCTAAGCTAAGGTGAAGATGTGAAACTTGTGTGCTATCTTCCCTGCTTTGTGGCTCAGAAATGTGGACTACATATGCTAGGCACATCAAGAGACTGAACAGCTTCCACATGAAATCTCTGGATAAGTTCCAGAAAATCAAGTGGGAAGACAAAATACCAAACACACAAATAGTGGAGCATGCAGGACTGACAACTATAAACCAATATCCAGAAGAGGAGGTTGCAATGGATTGACCAGGTCAGGAGAATGGGAGGAGACTTTATCCATCAGAACATTTTGTGTGGCGAAATTCAAGACAGCTCTAGAAAGTGGGGTTGCTCTCTATGGGGGTATCACGATGTATGCAAAAATTATATGAAGTCATTTAACATCAATGTAGAAAGCTGGGAGGAGTATGCAGAGTCCTGTCCAATCTAACGGGAACATCTGGGACTGGATGTAGTTCAACTTCATGTGGCTTTGATCCAGAAGATAGAAGCAAAGCAAGAAAGAAGAAAGCAGCGTGCTGTAAACTTGAAATCCAACTCAGAGAACACATGGATCAGTAGAACTTCTTCCAAGCTGGGCTGCTCTTGAATCAGGTTTGTTAGCCACAAATGGATTCATCTGGCATCTGACTAGACCTCTTACATGTACACTATGATCCAGAGGATTGCTGACTGTCTATGTAATTGGGATGTCTCAGGTTTCCTTCAGGGGACATCTCTGTATGCAAGGACTAACTCTAATCTGAGTCAGATCTCAGACTTTGGCCCCGTGGGAGTATTCACATGAACATTAGAGTTCTTGACCCAGTAACACAGGAAGGAAGAATTTTCAAATACCCTCTATAACCTGGGACAAGAAAGCAAATTGTGATACACTGAAACTTTTGACCCCATAAATTATTCCAGCTAATGGATGTGGTTTGTTTCCTTGCAGAAGTAGCACAGGGTATTGAAAATCTTCTGCCTGCAAATTCCATTAACCTCTTGGCAATGCACAGTGATCACCTCTTGGATCCCCTGCAACTCTCCCATATGGCCCACAACAGTTTCCTAGAAAATGCCAACTTTTTGAGGGAGTTCCCTTTAGTATATGAATCGAAGCAAAGCAAATGCTAAAAATGTGTCATAAACAGGCACTTGCTATTTTTTGTCTGGGCTTTTAGCTCCTTTCTGTAAGTAGTCTGTGGGTGTGTCTGCATCAGTGGTCACCAACCAGTCAATCCCAATCAACGAGTCAACTGGGGAGCCCCTGACAGTCAATATCAGTCTGGAGGAGCTAGCCCCCCCAGACTAAGATTAACTGACACAGGTTCCAGAATTGGAAGTGGAAGGATGCACATGGGGAGCAGCTAGGACTCAGTCTGGGAGCCGCAGGACATACGAACAGCAGGATGCACTTGGCTGGGATGAGCCACGCTGCCTGCTGCTGGGGCCAGGCTGAGTGACTGGGACAAACCTGCTCCATGCACCCTGCCACCAGGTGAATGGGACCCTAGCTGGGCCGGGCCGGGACAGGGTCAGAACCCAGGTAGCTCATCCAGGCACACAGAGAGGCTCCCACCGCAGTGGAAGCCCAGGATCATGTGCCCCCCTGATCTTTGCGTAGGGTGAGGCAGCTGCTGCTGTATGCTGGGCTTTGTCTCCCAAGCCCTGCACAAAGCCCAGGGTGCAGCAACAGCCACCTCCCCCCAAACAGAGATCAGGGAGGCACATGCCCCTCGGGCCTACACCAGGGTACATGCAGCATTGGGAGTCCCCCCCATGTGCCTGGACATAATGCCTGGGCTCTGACCCTCTCCTGGCTTGGCCCAGCCTGGCCAGGTCCCCACTGACCCCAACACTGCCCCATTCTCTCTCTCACTGCGGGGCCTCAATCTGCCCCCTCCTCCCTGCCATACTGACCTGCTGGACAAGAAGGCAGGGTGGGGGTGAGGGTGGAAGGGGCGGGGTAGGGTCAGGGGGTGGGGTGGGCATGGTATATCTGGGATTGCCTTTTACTTCAAAAAGTGATCTTCACCTCAGAAAGGTTGGAGATCACTGGTCTACACAAAAACTCTGGTGCTTAATGCCCCAGGGTTTTTGCTTCCAGCCATGCTGTTTGAACATGCACCCAGGAGTAAAAAACTCTGGAATATATAGAGAGCAGCACATTGAACCCGGTTAGAACAGCTTTGGCTGGCAGCAGCTCAGGGCTTTTCTGACCCAGCTTAACATACTGTTGAGGCAGCCCCTGCACTGAAATACCCTTGTGCTCCAGCCAGCTGGGCAGCATCTACACATGTGCTACTGCACATGAAAAAAGTCCGGAGCAGGCTAGTACCTGTATTTACAAATAGTAGTTTGCTCCAGCATTGATTAGGTTTGTGCACCCTAATAGGCACGTGTAGACACGGAGACATGTACTGCAGAGCTAATTAGCAGGCAGGGACTTCTGGTTTTCTCTGTTAAAAAAAACAAAACAAAAAACCAACCAATTTTCAAGTTAAAAAATGTAACCCCAAATGCACATTTTTCCGTGATTAAAATGAAATGCCACTGATACACACACACACACACACATACACACGCACACACACACACACACACACAGGGCTTAGTCCATCTGTCTGAGTGTCTGTCTGTAATGCTCTTTAAGAGTGCCGGGAGCCCAGAGCGACAGGGACGGCAGAGGGAGGGGCCAACTTAGGAAAAGCAGGAGCTGGAAAAGCACGCTCCCAGCTACTGTAGGGCTACTGTGAGAAGTCAAATATATATATACACACACACACACATCCTGCTAATTAGGCAGCTCCGCAGTAAATGTCTTGTGTAAACATACCCTGTGTTAGCATTCATGAGATAAAGGAAGGGAGTTTGGCACATATGTTCTCAGACCGTCTTTGGAAAGGAGGCAAAGTAATGGGCAAAACAACAGGGAATTGATTAAATGCTTTGGCTTTGCATTCTTGTGGAGTAAATTTCAGATGAAATAATATGCCAAGTTTTGCATAACTCCATCCTTCTCCCAACTACTTGATATCTGCATGTTTGCAGGTATACAGTCAAATCTGAGTTCAAAGTTCTGTGAAAAAGTGGAAGTGTTGGAAATATTTGTATCTGCATCCTATCAGGGACTAAAAACTATACCATATGACTTACTTAACCAAACACCATTGATAAACATAGGTCAAGGAATGAAAATGGAAGTGTCACAATAAACTGCTCATGATCAGTCTGTATATATATACTTAGAGCAAAAAAAAAGTTTCTGACTCCTTTAATAGGGAATGCATTGGAGAAAATCATCTAAACGAAAGAAAAATACACCGAAATTGTTAGGTAAATTACTATTTTAAATCGCCTTCTAATGGCCTAATCATATTATCTCTGAAATCAGTGGGAATTTTGCCATTCACTTAAGTGGAAGAAAGATCATAGCTACAGTTTCTTTAAATAAATCATTTTGTTTGATAATGCTCACTCCACCATAAAGACCTCTTGACCTGTCAGTGAAGAACCCAGAGTGTTCTGAAGTCACACATCTATAATGGAAAATAAGGAAGGGATAAGGAAAAACCAGAGGGCTTTGTTTACTAACAAGGAGCAGTTTGATGTTGATTTGATCAAACACAATTGTGTCATGACACTATATGCCATTCATAAATCTTTCTTCAGGGTTTGAATATTTTTTATTCTAAAGAAAGGGTCAAATGAAAGTTGATAAGAAAATATATATTTTTCTTTCTTTCCACTTGGTTTGGGAACATGGGGATTATTTGGCATGAACTGTTCAGTTAATTCCTTAACGCCTCTATATTTTTTAACAGGATATATAGTAATAAGAGCAATAGATATTCTGGGGTCAAGGCATAACATTTGGATCATGCCCACATATTTATAGTCTGTTTTTTTTATAACAACAAAAACTTTACCAAATAATATGTTGATCTGTTACACTGCCCCTTTGTTCCTTTTGTATTACAACCCTTCCCTTCATTCATATTATTACCCTGAAAGTATTTATAGGCTATGCTCCTATCCCCTTGATCCTTTCCTTCCCCATACTGCATGCATTTAGCTCACTTTCTTTTTTAGCTTGCCTTTACCACCTAATCACTTTGTCACCTTCCTTTATAATTCAAGCCTTTTTTCCAATACATTTCCTCAATGGCAGAGAGCAGAACTGCATTAAATATTACAATTGCAGTCACATCATGTCTCTGCTTCCCTAGTTTGCCCTGTAATTTTCATATGTATCCACAGCTAAGATACAAAAATAACCTTTTTTTCCAAAACAAAACACCTATGTATTTTTTCTGTTTGTCTCCTGCAAAAATATAAGTAGGCAAGTCACTTCACTCATGTAAATAAGTCTATTTGAAATACATGACAGTAACATTATCCATGAACTTGGGCATTTCCAGGACTTGGACCTAAACTTGCCCTATTCTTTAATTCACTGCTTTCTAGAAGAGGGTGAGGAAACTACCATTAATTTATGTAGATTAATAAATATGTGCATGTACTTTGAGATGCATCATTTTTGTATTTTATGAATCTTAAAAATAACTTTTGAAATATAAAGAGATCTGCGTGTATAACTGCAATTATGCAGATTGGGGAGTGATGGCATGATGCAGAAGTTGGCAAAATATTTAGCTGAAACTTGCTCCACAAGAAATGCAAAACCAATGCGTTTCATCAGTTCCGTGTGGAATGGCCCATTTTTTTTGTTTCTTCTCTAAAGATAGAGGGGGAGTGGAATGCAAAGAAGCTGTGCAACATTATGCTTGATGTCTAATACTTTCTTATTTTCAGGAACATAACATAAGTAGTTAAGCCCTGATATAGAGGGGAATAAGTAATCATGACAAATGAAAACTAACTGCTCAAAAAGTGGTCATTCGTTAGTGTAGAAATTTATATATAGTTATAAGAAATAATAAGTATGCAGTGCCTCCCTTCACTATTTTTGAGGGGTAGTCTTGGGACCAAATCCATATTCACTTTTAAACATATGAGTATTTAATGAACTACCAAAACCACAATTTTACGTTTTTTGCAGAAAATGCAAAATCCAGCAGGGTCTGCAAAAAAAATGGCAGGCTCCATGACAAATGGTAAGCTCCATGATTTTGGCAGACTCACTAAAAAAAAAATGGGAAAAAACTTACTTGCAAGCAGAGAAAAGGGTGGGAAGCCTGAAGCATTGGGGAGGGAGAGAAAAAGGGAGAGAGGGAACAAACTGGAGGCTGAGCCTGTTACATAAGCTCATTATAGTAGCTAGTCCAGTGCCAGTCAGGGAAGTGAGAGGGTTTATATGCTGGCTTTTAAACAGCCACAGACATGCTCCTGCAGTATAGTGCAGGCTGAGGAGGACTGGGCATGAACAGTGAGAAGAAATTTTTCAAGAGAGCCAAATACATTTCAGTGCTGGACCATGTAAGGCAGTATCCTGCAAGGACCTTGCATGTAGATGGAGGCAGACTGTTCTGTACTGCCTACAGTGCAACTCTGGATGTGTTGAGGAAAATCAGTATAGATTGACACTTAGAGTCTGAGGCACACATGAAACAAAAGACTGCTGCATAGGCTAAAGGTCAGAGCAAGACACAAGTGATCATGCCCTTGCTCTTTAAAGGACCACAGAAAGCAGCTTGGCAAGGCAAGATGTGGCATTTTCCCGTCATGGAGGCTTTCACAGTGGTGAACATCCCACTGGAGGAACTTGATCATCCTAAATTAAGGGACTACCTGAACCTAAACATGCCAAATGCTGGCAGTTTTCCATCCTTCACCACAAGCTTCACCAAGACTACCTCCCTTCAAGGAGTGCTTCACATGTACAGTCCACAAAGTCTGCATTGGCAGAGTATGAATCCTTCTCTACTGTGGCTGATGAAGCCACAGACCCTCAAGAGAACTATGTGCTGCACATTTTATTTGTACCTGGGAGTTGGATACACTGGGACTTGCCTGTGTTTCAAACAGCCAATCCACCTCATGTCTATCTTTTTTTCTACCATGCCTCAGGTCATAGTGAAGTCAATTGTCAACTGTGGCTTAGACTTTAACAAGATCTCAGCATTCCTGTCTGACAATGCCATGTGCATGTACAAGGCTTTCTCTGATGTGCTCCAACGAATGCTGCCCAAAGTAGTTCATGTCACCTACAAGGCACACATTCTGTCTTTAGTAGTAAGTGACACCTAGTCCATGCAGTTCCCCAAAGTAGATATCCTGGTGTCCTCCTTCAAGAAAGCCTTCAAGCACTGTCCAGGCCATAAGGCCTGATACAGGGAGTCGATTGCCAGTCAAAGTGGGACTCATATGCTCCTGTGCCACTGCCACCAGAGACTGGTGCCACTAGAGCCTGGTTTAATGTGGTCTGTTACCATACTGACCATATGTAGTACTACCAGAAGTTTGTGGGTGGGGAGCTGGAAATCACAAAGGTGACATTTAAGATCAAGTGATGTTTGTGGCTGAGCATGCCATCCAGTTTGTGGAGCTTCTAACATGGTTTGAAGGCTGGAAGGCTGTGGTCCATCATGCATACAATGAACTGATGGGTTTTTTTAAGTTGGGTCAAAGACAGGGCATCACAAGACCTGTCAAGCTGTCCTCATGAAAACTAGTGGAGATGGGACATGTTCTAGGCAATAGCTGTGAAGCTGAACCAGTACTACAGGCATGACTTGTCACTGCCATAATGGTCCAAATACCCAGCTGCCTCCTTCCTTAGTGCTGTTCACATTTTGGACCCCAACCTGGTGCTTTTGTTCTGAGCTGTGACCTCAGCTACTGAAATCAATCGCTAGATGGCAGAAAGAGCATGACATGAACATGCTGCTTATGCAAATGTTGTCAAGAAGTGCCAGATGCCTGTGCCTGTGTTTTGGGACTCTCTCTGTGACTGGTTTCTATGTCTCTATGCCCTGGCATAATGCTGCCTCACCATTCCAACAAACTCAGTGAACTCTGTGTGCACCATCTCAGTTTATGGACAAGTGTTCACCATACAGAGACAGAGAGTGTCTGCAACTACTACCACTGGATGCAGCATGATAGCATTTAACAGCTAGCATGAATTGCCTGTCTCAAGGTTAGCATTTACAATGTCCTTTAATAAAATGTATAGTGATAGTCAGGGATCCTGGTTTTCTATGATTTAAAAAAATCCCCAATTTTCAGTTAAAAAAGTAACCCCAAATCCACATTTTTCCTTGATTTAAATGAAATATAATATATATATAGTGGTGTTTCATTCACATAAAAGGTGGGAAGGGCCTCTGCCTCTGGTATCCAATAGTCACTAGTCTTAATTTTTCTGCAACTAGCATTTCAGGGATTTACGTGGTGTTATAAACCTTTCTGAATACAGTAAGATCACAGTGGAGCATAGCTGGCTAGAGCATAACCCCTCTTAGCATGTTTAGAAAGTCAAAGTGAGCTGTGCAAGGGAGGAGGAGTGGCTTTAGGATAGAAAATCTGTGTATGCAACCTGAGATGGCATTTCTGTGGCTAACTTTAGTGGTATAAGTGGATTTAACTACTTAAGGTAAATTAGATAATAACCCTCAAAATGTTGTTTTCATTTTATAGGTTGGAGATATTTTAATTATTTTAATTTATTTAATTATTTTTTAATATGAGGCATATAAATCAATGTCATAAGTTTCACTGATATGACTCCAAGATGATTTATTAGCAACAAAAAAGGTTGTTCAACTTAAAAAGTTCAATTGTGCTTAATTACACAGAGTGGACAAATAAACCACCTTGTATTCAGTGAAACACCAATATCTGCAAAATGCATGATGTATATCATACAGGAAGCTGAACAAATCTAGGCTGAAAAATATGAGTCCACTTACATGGACTCTGAAAAGAATGAAGACAACTTCTAGGAGACAGTCAATTTGCTTGGTAACTATTAACAAGTTTCTCTTAGAAACTCATAAATATGCTAATTTTTCCATGGCAATTACACTTCCAAAGTTTTAAGAAACATTTTAAAAGTGAATGACTTTTACTGCTTTGAACAATTAAAAGAGGGTTATTTTGGGGCAGAGCATTTCACATCTATGCAGAGAGAGATTGTGTCTACACATGAAGCTACATCACCATAGAAATGTGCTATGTGATGCAGAATCTGTGGGCAAAAACCATGATGCTGCAGCTATGTCGCCGTAGTGACACACTTCCTCATCATAAGGCATCGCTACAGTGACGTGGCAGCTAAAAATAGCCATGCACCATGTGCACAGCACAGTACCGTCTCTTACTGCGCCATCTTTAGTACTACCTTTTGGAAATATTAAATGACAGTGCAGTAACAACGGTGCCATAGGGGCATGTGTAGATGTACCCAGACAAAGTTAGCCATATTAGCCAGAAATTAGGCAGGAGGCAGTGCTCTCACCTACAAAAGTTATGCTTTTCTGAACAAATTAGTCTTTAAAGTGTCACCCTGCCCTGCCTTAGGTCTATGCAAATCCAGCTATGAACAGCTTAGTCTCAGTACTTCTAGACCAGCTAAATATAAATCTGATGTTTCTGATATGGTGGGATGGAAACTTAATTTAGCACTCAACCTGTGTTAGGTTGCAGAAAGTGGAAAGGAAAAGGTAGTTCTAAGATACTATTATATAGCCACATGCATACTCAGTCTTTTTTATCCTTGGTTGAATAGTAACCAAAATAGAGAACACTTGGGGCATAGTGGATACTTACCAATAATTGCTACTTAGATTGGTACAGTTAGGTACAGTAGATGCTGAGCAAACTGATTCCTAGTGATATTGAAACAGACCTATAGTGCTACTAAGTATCTATGCCCAGGTTATCTTTGTTGGGCTTAGAAGAGGATATTTACAAGTCTAAATGTTACTTAATTTATTACATTTTATTATTTTAATTAAGTATTTGAATATTTGGTGTAGATGTAGTGAATGCATATATTGGTTTGAAAACATATATTTGGTGGTAAAGGAAACTGTACCTTTAGGGGATCCAATTTTCAGATGAGACTGCAAATAGTATTCCTGAGCATTAACACTTCCATGTTTACTTTTAGAAAGAAAAATGTTAACAAGTTGACCGGTCAAATTCCAATACATGTAAATTTGTTCCGCCTCCTATAGTTTCCATTCTTATTCAGTTGAATAAGATAGTCTTTAATAACTCCACTTCAAAAGTTGCCTATAATGATGTCAGACAAAAAAGACATCTATATTCTATAATTATACACGCACATACAAACAAACATCAAAGGACCTTACCCCAAATGTGTCTGCATTTCATTGCTGAGAAAAATGAACCATGTATGTACAGTGCAATCTTTGAAGTATATTTGGAAAAGAGGGGATGCAACAAAATGAAAGGCGCTAGTATGCCCAAAGTATTTGATAAATGATCATGTTCTTATTTAAATTTGAAATACTTCAGTTTGAAACCCTTAAAACTTCAGATGTATAGGATGTGGTTTGGAAATCTTTGTTGTAAGCGGGGATGGGCTTACTTTTGTGAGATTTCCAGGTGTTCTGATCTATGCATGTTAATGAGATTAAAGTGACCGTCAAATTTTCATTTAAATTGAATTTAAAAGGATAGTTTAAGACTAGTTGAAGATTTCAGCAACAAATAAATACAATAATTTCTCATGTTTGTCTCAGTTCTACAAAAGCATGACAATTACTATAATATATTAGAAAGCCTGTGTACAGCTGCGTGAAGATATGGGATCAGAGCTTCATGTACTAATGCATTCTGGCCTTAGATGGGGATGAACTGCTTTTCCTGTAATTTCATAAAACAGCTGATCTATGTTCAACAAGCTTAACTATGGATCTGTATGGTTTATTGCCTCCAAGGATTATAACTGCAATTTCAATTGCTGAATTAGGGATTACAAACTGTTAGGACAGCTACAACATAAAGATGATTTAGAGGTAAATTTAGACAAAAGGAATAGCTATTGTTAGATTAATTACATAAACAAGAACTCTCACTTGAGCAGATCAAGCATCTAGTGCTAACATCTGATAATTTTCCCATTGTTATCTGTATTAAGGAGTATTTGAAAGAGTTCTCTAAAGAAAACCAGGTCAATTTCCATTAACCAACTGAACTGATTTATCAAACACATTTAAAACTTCTTCATTCTCTACAGCAGAAACTGCTCAGGAAATTTCTGTCATGAGTCATGTGAGTCACCCAAAATTCACAAGAAAAAAATGTTGAACTATACACAAGCCCCCTGTGACAGAGTTAGATTGTGCTCAAGACAATGCTTTAAATAAAGTATGTCACTGTGATTCACAGATACCCCTGTAAGATCCAACCTCTTTTTGTTTCCCATTCTTGGAGTGGCATAGTAACTTAGGGTGGCTGTCTGTTTGTCTTTGTGGACCTTCGTGGCAGCCATATACCTGGGCATTTTTGGCCCTGCCTCTTCACTGCTGATGCATAAGCATGACAGACTGAATATGCTCAGTAGGATACGCATTGCCTGGGCATATATGCATGTACCTGAAAGCATGTATTGGTGGGGAGGAGAAAGGGCACTTGTCCTAGCCACAATGGATGGGTGGTTAGGGCATGTCTCCAGGATGCTGAAGACCTGGGTTCCAGTGCCTGCCTTTGCCCAGAGGGTCATTGTAACCCCATCTCTCTGACTTTGCAACGCAGTGCTCTAACCACCATGCCATAGGTAGACGTTATCCAGTTCCCTCTTATACATCCCATGGGTGCATCCAGACAAGCCCAGGCATGTGATATGTGGCACTGCAAACACATTTGCAGCACTACATACCGCACAGCCGGAGTTCTCTGCACTGCAATGGCACACTGCCTGAGTGTGTGCTGCTCGGGTTTTTTTCACCCCTGAATATCCAGGAGTGAAAAAAAAAACCGTGGGAAAAAAAAAACCTGAAGTAGCACACACTCAGGCAGCATGTGCTGCTGAAAAGCAGAGCTAGGCCACTTGGAGCTGTGCTGAGGCTGATGGCCAGGCTCCACCTGGCAGGATAGCTGTGGCTGTAGCTTCAGGAGGCCCCCCATGACCCTAAGTAAGGCTGCTCGGGCCAGCATAGTGCTGGCCCCAGCCTCTCCTATGCCACCCGGCACAACTTGCCACACACCAAAGCACACAGGGCACAGGTGTTCCCCAGGGACATGAAGTCACAGTGCAAGGTACGCCACCACTACTTGTCCCCAGGGAATCAAACATCCATGCATGTCTGGATGCGCCCCATGGGTTTATGCTGAATAGCATTTTATAACTTAGAGCCCCTCTACATGTTACCTGTATTATGCAATTAACTGGTTAATTGTGCAATTAATTTGGACTGGCTACCTGTACAAAGTAACTATCATGCCATAAAGAAGGTCCCTCCACCTATGAAGTTAGAGCTGGAAAATGTGATAACCAAGGATCCTGGTTTTCTATGTTAAAAAAAAACCCTCCAATTTTTGGATTAGAAAAAAGAGTCCAAAATCCACATTTTTTCTGTGGTTAAAACGAAATGCTGCTAATATATGGACCATATATGCACCAGCGGTAAGGCATGATTGGATTTGATACTGGATCCCACTGTCATGCCTCCTGCAATGCATGTGTGGCATGTCAGGAGGATGATTGTGTAGATCTTGCATCAGATTCTATCACACCTTTACTTGAACATCTAGGGGAGTTCTAACAGTTACTCAGTGTACACAGATTTGGAGCTAGTGGGCCTAAAGCATGGGAGGATGCTCTCCTCCTTCAGTATTTAACACCTGTTAGCCAAGAAATCCTAGCTGGCTACATTTTTCTGACTTATATGACATTATGCATCCAGAACATGTGGGTGTGCGTAATTGTGTTTGTCCCTGGCCAGCACAACACCTGTTGCAGATGCTCAGCCTATGTGTACATGCTTAGTGTCCACTGTACAGGGGCAATAGAATGGTAGCCTGGATGTAAAAGCCAGAAATGCTCTTAGATGCTGGATGTAAGAGCCAGGAGTGTGACTAGAAATCTGCCATTTAGGTGAAAAAATAGAATTCTGTCATTAGTAAAAAAATGCAATACCCTTCATACCAGCACATTGCCAGTTGGGAAGGAGAAAAAGATTCAGTCCATTGCTGGCTTCCTTAGCTAGCTTCTTTGAATAGTCCATGAATAGATTTCTTTTCTCCGTTTTTTTTGAGAAGTCCAAGATACAATATGGTCCATAAAAAAAAGGAACCCCAAGAATATGCGTCTCATTGGAGGAAAACATACACGTAGCTACAAACTACAGCTCCTGCCAAATGTTACTTAAGATGTGATAAACCAGTTAATCATATCTTAGATACTGACCTGGCCACACATTCACGCAATCAATGATGAGATAAAATGGAGAACAAGCCACAAAATATGTATCATAATCAGGGATTCTTATTTTCTCTGATTTAAAAAAAAAATCCCTAATTTTCGGATTAAAAAAAGGAACCCCAAATCCACATTTTCTATGATTAAAATGAAACACTACTAATATAGAGATATATATAAAGAAAGCTGTGTGCCTGGTGATCCTGTAGGGATCTACCCATTATCATAATTTTGTGCCTGATTTCCATTGCAATTTAAATTAAATGTGTGGCCAGTGTTGTGGGACCAACAGTCAGCCCATGAGACCACGGTGTGGTGGGACCAGCAGTACAAGCCGTCAGACCACACCGAAGTGTGGAACTCACTCTGGTGTGGTCCCAAAGCTGAGATGGGTGTGGAATTACACTGGAGTCTTGAATTGGCTTTGGTGTGGTTTCACAGCTGGTCTCATGTGTAGGGCCATACAAGATCACCAGGCACACAGCTTTCTATTTGCTAGTATCCTGGGCTTCTCCTGAACTGGCAGGTAAGGTGTGATTGGGATCTGATTCCCATGTGTGGCATGGCAAGAGGAGCAATTGTTGGAATAGATCCCTTTGCACCTTTAAACAAACATCTGCCAGCAGCCTAAGGTTGTCTGTCAGCTGCATCAGACTCCTAGAGTTATTTGGTCTGGCAACATGAAGCACTGTTGCCATCCGAGAAACATTTAGAAGATAAAGGGGAAAAAGGAGGGAAGTAAAATAAATAGAAAAGTTCATGAGAGAATGAGCTTTCTGCTTGACCTGGTACAAATTACCCTTCCTGAGGGAGGAAGGAGTAAAGACCCAGGATCTGACCCCTTATCCGAAGGCACTGATACATCCCTAAGAGACTCAGAAATAGAGACCTGCCTGCCTCTGACCCTGAAGATCTTGCAGCTGTCAGTGGGCATGGGGAGCCCTGTTATTTTTCCAGTCTTATGGAATATACTCTAGGAATACTGTGGAGAAAAGTCAAATTGAATTCATAAACATAGTATCGATTTGTTTTAAATAAACTGCCTGCAGGAAAAGGATCATTTCCATTTGCCTTTGGGCAGTGTTCTGTAATTTCAAAAACTTTTCCCTTCTGCAAAATGTGGCTGTGGTTCCTTATAGCTTGCCTTGTGCAGAAATTTAACTTGTTTGGATTTTTAAGAAAAATAGTAATTTTCATATTTAAAATACAGAGACCTCTTTATTATGTTTTCAACAACTAAATCATCAAATAGCACAGTGCAATTCATTTGTAATTTCAGAGCTTCTCTAAGGAAAGAAGTAAATAGAATTGTTGTTAAATTCATGTAATGGACATAAGTTTCACTGAAACCTTTAACAACATGGAAAACTCTTTAAATATATATTTATGAAGATTAAGCCAAAAAATAGAAGCAAAATTATAATGTGCAGCAAAATTTATTGAAACAAAGACAAGGAGAAAAGGACAATATTTCTGTTTTGAAGAAGTTGGAATCCCAACTTCTGGTCCCTGCTTGCCTGGACTAGTTATCAAAAAACTAATGTAAAATATATTACATACCATGCTATAGCACAGTCTATGAATCTATGCTCACCCATTGTGAAAAGAAAGCCACCACCACTTCATTCTACAATGAATTGGGTCTCGTCAGTGAGTGAGAGGCATGCTATAAGAACTCCTATTGAATTGAGGCCAGCTGGGGATTTAGATGGGGAAAAAAACCCTGTTTTCTAGTGGAGGTAGCCTTGACTTAGCATTCTAATCACAAGGATGGACATCTGGAGTTACAATGGACACTAGCACTAAAGGATCACATTGGACGGGCAATTTGTGCTGTTTACTAGCATTGTTAAACAGCTCAGCTTTATTGTCTTGAACTTTTGGCATGTAATTCCTGTGGTAAATCAAGTACATGTGAGAGTTTTTAATGATGGACAATAAGGATATATCTACATCCTACAATATAGTGTGATGGAGACACCTCAGCTAGCTCTATATGGGACAGCTTGAGTACCAGAAGTATTCTCATAACACAGCATCACTTGAGTTAATTTACCCTGTTTCTTTAATGTTGTTAGATTGTTTCTGGTACTGGAGCTAGCTTATTTAAAGACAGTTTGAGAATGTCTGCATTGTGCAGTGTAGACGTAATCTAATACACCCTCCCTGACACTCAATGGCTGAAAATTGGGATAATTTAAGAAGAAAGACCCAGCTATAAAAAAGTTTTATTAAAAAAAAAAAGCAGAAAAAGGATCAAAAAGTTCAAGAAGTTAGGAAGAATGGAACTCAATGTGACTGCCTTCAAAGTATACTTCAGTAAAAGAAATCCAGAAAAATCAGCATTTAGCCAAGGAAAATGTATACATTTAACATACATTTGGTAACAGCAAAAACATCATTTATTTTTTCCATTAATGAAAAATTCCACCAAACTGAACTGCAAGCTGATCGGTTACATCATCACATACTTTACCAAACTTAATAATACAATTAATGCTAATTAGTAGTTACAGAGAAATTAAAATATCTACAGATGAGAAAAGATTGATTTTGTGCTGCAATTTGAAAAAAATGTAGAGAATCATTAAGATTCAACATCCAGAAATATTGACTGGCATTCAAGTACCTAGCTCAATGTGCTCTTAGCTGGGTCCTGATGGTTGGATAGTGTTTTACTGTTTTAACTAATTCAGTGTCATCAATTTGTACTGCATTGTTACATAATATCACTACAATGAAATTATGTTGTAAGTGCCAAGAAAATATCTGGGACCTTAAAACACACCAAAATCTCTCTCATACTCACGGTGTGACAGTGAACTCCTGAATTTGAAAAAAAAATAGTACTTCACTCAGTAAAACAAAGCCAGGAACACTAGCCTGCTGAAAGAGCCTGTAGCTTATGACAAGAACCAGATGGTCAGTACATAAGATGATATCAAAGGAGAATGGATCCAGCTGCATGGAACAATTTTACCCAGTGTGTTGTTTGTTCCTTCATCCTTTGCAACCAGACAGCAGGTCTTGGTACCAATTGATGTATTTCTGGGAAACAGTTGTGACATTCCTTGAAAGGCAATCCAAAGGAATTATATAGAAAGCAGTTTCAATTCTTGGATTTCTAGAACTAGTATGACATCGAAAGAGCACGTGGCCTTCTGAAGGCTGCTTAAAATAAACAGTATGTTACTACTGTTTGTGCTCATACTTGTCATGAGCCTCCACCATTTGGAGAAATGGTTTCCTCCATTTCCCCGCAAATTGAGTCATATCAGTTAGTGGCAAATGAAAATTAAGACCCACAAGAAGAGAACAAGGAACAAGTCTTAAGGGAACCGTGGCTTAGAGATTTTCTCTAAACCAAGAGGAAGGGGTAAACTTCATTATGCCTCAGACTGAACTTTGATAATATTAGTAAATTCCTGGATTACTTTGGTTTCGTTTATTGATCTGGTTAAGAGTTTGAGACCGTAGATGCCATCACAGTTTCTTGCCAAGTATATTAGAACTTAAGGTGAGGTCCTTAATTGGTTTCTGCTTTTCCTTTTGCTTTTTAGGAGACTCTCTTTGGGCATGTATAGTAACACTTCCCTTCAGATTAATAGTCAGTTTGGAGGAACTTGGCAGTTCTACATTTTTGGCAGTTCTAGATCTAGCCCTACATTTTAGCCATTTTTTTCCTAATGAAAATGTTTCTGTGATTAACAATGTTATCTGAAATGGCTCTTGAGAAGACTACTGTGGACATGCACATACGCACACACATACGCTAACTACAACTCCCAAAATGTTAGAATCTGTTCAGTTTTAGCAAAATTACACAATGCTTTGTAATGTGGATATGTGTATTAATATAGTCTTTTACTTCTGAATACCACTGCACAGCTAACCAATACTTTTATTCCCAAAGACATAATGAGATGTGCAAAGTCAGGAAGGCTTTCATATATATGCATTCACTTTGGTTTCCCCTTTCAGACTGAAATGGGGATAATATAAATGGCAACAAAGATTAAACATTATTTTCTCTTTAAAACAAGTACTGAAGTAGAAAAACTGACGGCATCACATTGTTAAGTTTACCTGGTTCAGCTCTTTTAGTCTAGAAATGCAAAGTTATACAATCATATGAAAAGGGGACATGTATTTTAGGCCATCTATTTGATTTTTCTAGATTAATCAGAATTTAGGTTAATTTTATTGCTCAGTGTTGAAGCCAAATAGGATTATTTGTACCATTAAAGAGAGCCACGCACATGATCAGAGGTCAGGAAAACAGATCTTATGATGACAGGCTGAGAGCCATGGGACTCTTTAGCCTGGAAAAGCGCAGGCTCAGGGGTGATCTGATGGCCACCTATAAGTTTATCAGGGGTGACCACCAGGATCTGGGGGAACGTTTGTTCACCAGAGCGCCCCAAGGGATGACGAGGTCGAACGGTCACAAACTCCTGCAAGGCCGTTTCAGGCTGGACATAAGGAAGAATTTCTTTACTGTCCGAGCCCCCAAGGGCTAGAACAGTCTGCCAGCGGAGGTGGTTCAAGCACCTACATTGAACACCTTCAAGAGTAAATTGGATGCTTATCTTGCTGGGATCCTATGACCCCAGCTGACTTCCTGCCCTTTGGGCAGGGGGCTGGACCCGATGATCTCCTGAGGTCCCTTCCAGCCCTAATGTCTATGAAATCTGTGAAGATAGCATGTTATTTATATTCTCTTGACTAGTATAATTCTGAAGAATGTTTTGCATCAAAAAATGAGTTGTTTCACTTTCTTTTCAAAGGAAGAGAGAGAGAAACTGGCTTCTTATTTGCTGTCAATTTTACATAGATTCACAGATTTACAGAAGTTGAGAGCTCTTCCTTTAAATCCTAACTCTTTTCCTTTAAATCTTAATTCTATCAGATATTATTACAATACTGTTCCCATCAAAAAACCCTCACCATTAAATAAATTAATTGTAAATATTTCAAATATCCACATAACAGCTTTGATTACAAAATCTGGCAATGTTTTGTAAATAAGCATTCCCGTAAGTTTCATACAGGTGTCTCTCTGATCTACAGGTAATTTTATTGCCGCTGAGCTCTGCAATTAAGTCAATATTTAGAATTGTTTGTCTTTCAGCAATGACATGAAAGAGTCTTGTCTTTGACATGGGCTGTTCTGTACTTCTGATCAAGAGATTATTTTAATTTCTACTGCATAATAGCCTTATTAATAAGAAATCTGAATAGATCTAACATACAATTAAAAATTCTGATGGTTCTTATGCAAAAGCAATGCTGTTAATCTCTTAATTTTACAGTAGCCCTTTTAAGACGGTAATGGGGATTTTAATTGAAATCCAAACTTGGATGATAAATATATGTTTGGTATGAAAGAAAATAAGTCAGAAGAAAACTTTCTTTCTGTGTTTTCTTTCCCCTCTTTTTTTTCACATCAGATATTAATACAGCTCAAAAACAGTTTTAGCTATAGACAGATAGGGCTCCTATAGACATGCAGCGAGGCTGCTCTGCTATGCTGTAAATCCAGCACATTGGAGCAGACTCAATTAATCGAATCTGCTGGAACACAGAAATTAACAGGCTCCAGCAGCCTCCAACATCATATGTTTCAGTGTCCCCAGGCTGAAAAATGGTAGTAGGGTGCTCTGAACTAAATCTGGTTTGATGAGCTTTAGTTCAAAGCACCCCACCACAATTTTTCAGTGCAGGGACACTGATACATGATGCTTGGATGATTTTAATCACTGTGGATCACTAATTAAAACACCCTTTTCCCCACCTTCTCAAACACATCTATAAAGGCAAGGGTGAGGAGTCTGTGTGGCTGGAAAAGCTGGATCTTACTTTTCCTATAATACTCCTCCATCTGTGGCTGAAGACTTTGAGGGCTTTTAAAAATGTAATTAATTTTAGTGTGGTCACATTTGATTAATGGTCAAAAAGAATAGCTATAGCCACTGACCTAGGAACTCATGATGGTAGGTGTACCTTCGAATCAAAGATGAAGCATACGGAGAGGCAAGAGTTTGAAAGCCAAAAGCAGTATTTTTCGAGTGAAAAAATAAATCAGAAAACAGGTAAGGACTTCAGGATATGGTAGAAATGAAACCATGCATTGGATTGTGTTTGGGGTGGATAGATTTAAATTCCATGCCTCCTCCCCTAAAAGTTCCCTTGAGCATTTAAAATGTCCATTTGCTACTAACAGAATCATTACTGCTTAAGTACTGTCAGACAATGCACTATTAAGACCAAAGCAGCTATGGAAAGAACTAAAGACTGTTCTGTGGATCATAGTTTGAGATGCATTGAACTCTTACTGTTGCCAGCAGTAAATCTATATGAACTAAAGGGAGGGAGGGAAAAGAAGAGAATAAATGTGGGAGGAAAACATACTTTATAGGAATACATGGATCTACAGGCTGTATAATCCCTCATCGTCCATATAGCATGGAATTTCTCACATTTGTAAATGGTTTTTATTCTGCAGTACACACAGGAGGATTCCTTGTATTACTGTAACAAACAGTCTTCCATATATGATGAAGTTTACCTGTAAAATCAAAAGGATCAAGGGCTTAATCTAAAAAGCCAAGCGTTAAAGATTTAATTTAAACGAATTGGAAAAACCAAGTGTTAGCAGACCTATTTTGAGGATCCGCTGAATCAGAAGCGTAGACTTTGTAGGCTTTATCAGCTACCTCTACTGATAACATAATAATGCTTGGACACCTGGATGACTCTGTATAGCTCACTAGGCAAAAGTTGCTGAATGATCTATGTGAAATAAGTCTCAGCTGTTTTCCTTCAGTTAAGTAGTTACAGCTCTTGTCTAGTGACCATATCCTAGGAAACATCACTATTGCCTCTGCTTCAGAACTTTAATAGAGGTGGTCAAAGATTTTCAAATTTGATATTTTTTTCTCAGAAGTTAGAGTTAATCAGAAATAAGATTTCTTTTCCAGATCTTTTACAGTAGCAAAGACATTGAAAGTAAGGTTTTAATTTTTTAAGAATTTTTAAATGTTAATGTGACACTTAAATATGAATTCCCCCTCCTCCCCTCACCCTTATATTTTCATGCATTGCTGCTGTTTCCATAATACAAGAAAGTTAAGGCAACATGTCTTTAAATGCAAAGCTCATGGTACTGTAGTGTCTCATTTAAACCATTTGAATGTGAAGGCAAGTTGCCTATAGATTTACAACATATAGTCTCTTCAGCTGATTTTTGTTGCCTTAGTCTAGGTCTGTATTATTAGCTTCTTTAAAAATAAAAAAAAAATGAAAAAAAAATAAAACATTGAGTTTTGGACACGTATGAATTTTCTTACTCATAAACCCCTTAGTTGTCTTCCAGAGGCATGTCCTCCTCGGTACAGGGCCAGTACTTTAATAAAACCAGACAACAAAATATACAGATCCTTTTTCAGGGTGTACATTCATGAATTTGTCCCAGGAAAAAATTTGTAATTTTTAAGTAGAAATTTCAAAGCAAAGCTAAATTGTAAGGGAAAAGGTAAAAAAAAAAAATTAAATGTTCAAATCCCCTAGTCTGAAGGCAAAGGAATAAAAAAAAATAGGAATAAAAATAGGAATGAAAATTATAATAGGTGAAAGGAAACTATTAAGGGTCCAAACAATCCTGCCTGGAGAATCTGTAAACTAGGAAATATGCAATGTGGCAAATGTGGATAAACTTGAGCAACTGATGCTTGTATATTTGTTGTAGATAAATAAAAAAAAAAATTTAACCTTCTTGCAGGTAGTGATAAATCTCGTGATAAACTTGGGGAAAAGACCCTATCAATAAGGATGTATGTGCTTTGGCTTCAGGAAAGAATTTAAACACTTACCTTGCTCCACTTCTAATCAGAACTTAAATACAGTATATGCTTAAATTTAACAAGGCATTTAAATGCCATTGGTTTCCTTAGGATTTAAACACTGGCTCAGAATAAGCATGTGTGAGTGCATCTACACAGGATGCATACTACAGAGTTGCCTAAATAGCTCTGCAGTAAAGTGTCTCTACCTGCATGTGCAGAGCTATTATGCCAGAGTAAACTAATTAACTCAGCCATAGGTTAGTACTGCCCAGCACAAATATTATCCTATCATAGAGTTATTTACCCTGCTGCAACACACATGTAGATGCTGACCGGGGCTGGCTGGGACACAAGGATGCTACAGCGTGGGGCTGCCTGCCAGCTAGCCTTGCACGATAGCACCCTCGTGCCCTAGTCTGCC
The DNA here is from genome assembly GCF_001723895.1 of Crocodylus porosus. Classification (NCBI taxonomy): domain Eukaryota; kingdom Metazoa; phylum Chordata; order Crocodylia; family Crocodylidae; genus Crocodylus; species Crocodylus porosus. Next base: position 98,569,875 of record NW_017728906.1, read on the forward strand.
TCTCTGCAGCATGTTGAGCTGAGGGGGAGCAGTTTTGGGCTTGCAGTCTGATCCCCCAGGGCCCCTGCAAGCTGGGGCTGTGCCACCCCAGCTGAATGTGCTGCAGTCTCAGGCACACGTGTAACACTGTGCCCAGCAGCAATAGATTCCTGGGCATGAATTGCGACTGAGTTTATTGCGTCACACTAATGTCATGTGTAGACACCCTCTGTCATGCTGCTTCTCCAAATACAGATGATTTCCTGAGTCAGAGCTAATATTTAGTAACCCATGAGCAGATGTGTGTGCTCTTCTGGTAACACATAAACTTAGAGCTTCAATTGCTTCTGTATTTTCTTCAGTACCTAAACAAGGCTTACTGAAAAATGCATTTAACTAGCATTTCTGGTGGGATTATGAGATTTATTTAAGAAAACAAGAGGGAGAAATTAGTTCAGGGCTGTCCAGCTTCCAAGCTCCTGGGTACCACATGCCACAGGGGCCATGCCAATTGAGACACAGGCTACTGAGCCATGTGAGCACTCCTCCCCTCCATGCTCCTTGCTTCATCACACAGGCAAATGAATACAGCCTCACCACCCCCACACTTCAGTGCGATTCTCTCTCCCTCACCCCTGCCATTACAATACACACCCTTGTAGATGCTACCACACCATTGCACCATACAGGTCTGATTCCTTCATCTGTGACTCCATATCCACCTTCAGCTTGCCAAGCTACACTATGCCCTGTGGAAGAGACTTGGGCTGCTGCTACAGCTGTGGGAAGGGGCAGCCAGGTAGCAGCTCAGGGGCTGTAACATAACCCCTTGCAGGCTGCTTGCAGTTCATTGGTCATGATTTGTATTGCCCTGTAACAGTGTGTTTTAACAGGGCTTCCATCAGTGCTTATATATTGTGTTTAATCTGTAAAGGAGTGGAAAATGTTCACTATGTTTTAAGGAAAGAGAGAGTGGCGATGGGGAATATTAGAGAGAACAAGGGAGTAAATAGGTTATTGCCTAAAGAGGAAAAATATGTTAATCATAGTTTCATAGTTTCTAGGGTCAGAAAGGACCTGAGTAGATCATCTAGTCCGACCCCCTGCCATGGCAGGAAAGATTACTG
>NW_017728906.1:98573265-98630833 GCF_001723895.1 Crocodylus porosus
TCTGACAGGACCTGCCACTGATGAACCCGTGTTGGTTGCCCCTAAGCATGAAATCCCCTGCTGGCCCCTCATGGATATGCGCCAGAATAATTTTCTCAAACAGCTTGCCTAGGATTGAGGTAAAACTAACTGGCCTATAGTTTCCCGGGTCTTCCTTCTTCCCCTTTTTGAAGATGGGAACCATGTTGGCCCTCTTTCTGTCCTTTGGCACCACACCAGAGCACCACGAGTGCTCGTAAAGCCATGCCAGGGGTCCTGCAATTCCTTTAGTACTCTAGGGTGGAGATTGTCTGGACCAGCTGACTTGAATATGTCCAGTCCCTCCAGAAGCTCCCTAACTAGTTCCTCACTAACCCTTGGCCTAGGTGCACCTCCCCTGGGGCCTGAGGGGGGCCCAGCGGGCAGGTGACTGTTCCGGTCCCTGCTTAGGAAGATGGAGGCAAAGAAATCATTAAACATGTTGGCTTTGTTGTCTGGTGTGACGACTAAATTTCCTAATGTGTCCTGCAGGGGCCCCACATTACCCGGAACCTTCTTTTTACCCCCTATGTATTTAAAGAAGGACTTCTTGTTGTCCTTAATCAACAGGAGTTAAATCAGGTTTGACATTTTCCAAATCAATTACAATACAATGAAGAAATATCTAGGACTTGCATCAGATCAGCAACTAAATAAGGGCAATAAAGAATGGCAGGTCATGTTAGACACATCTACATCAAGTTACTGCTTTGTAACTTTTCGCAGTGGTAACTCAATATAGCTAAATCATTATTTAAGCCCATATTAAACTGTGCATGTGTGTGCATACATGCACACGTGTGTGTGTATGTGTCTCTGTATGTCCACATACCCACCCTACACCATCTCAGGTTGTCGAGGTTCCAAGGCTAACTACAACTTTGTCCTCCATCTGGTCTGAGTGTAGCCAATGAGACATCAGGTGTTGTGGCTTTACAAGTCTGAGTAGCATTTTGCAATTCCATGACTCCTAGACCAGACCTTGGGTTTCACTTTCTTACTTCACTTCCTTATCAGTTGTTCTTACACTTCAGGTCCAGTTTAATGTGGGCACTATACTGCTCCTCTAATAAGAGAACCTTTTAAAACTAGAAGTTTACTTTAGTAGTAGAGATAAATCATTAGACCTAATTAAAAAAACAAACAAACACAAGCCAAATACAAAAACAAAATAGCAAAGCCTCTACACAGATATCTGTCATACCTAAAGCCCTACCATCTTTTGTGGGCTGGGCAAGATTAATGCATAGGCAAATTAAGCACATGCCTAGGGCCCTGACCTGGGAGGGGGGGTCAGTCCTTCCCTCTGTGACAGTGGTGCAAATGGCCTAATCCATCTTCCTTCTCCTCCACTCTGCTGGCCTCACTGCTGTGGCAGCCACTTCCTAGCGGCGGCTCTGAGTCCTGCTCCCCACTGGCGGCAGCACCTGAGTAGGTCTTGACCAGCCTAGGGCCCACTAAAGGGTTATTCCAGCCCTGTTTGTGAGGATCTAGACAGACTAGCTTCTGTAGACAGTTGTTGGTTCAACTATAGGTTGTTATATAATCAAGCTTTGCAGCAAATGACTTTCTTGAAAGAAAGTTGCTCTGTTATTCCGACTACATTTCTTTGCTCCTTTCTAATTGTGGGCCTTCAAAACTAATTTTGAAGGTTAGCAGGATATCTATGCCAAACTAATTGTTCTGGGATTGTCCCTTAACAATTCTTGAGTGTTTGCTGAGAGATGGCTATCTTCAATCATCTTTTTCTCCCTGACAGGTTCTTTCTAAAAGACAGCTCCCAGTTGAACTAAACCAATACAATAAACATCCGAGTGATCAAGATAGCATACAGTATTTATCAGTTATTACAGGGTGGCTCCATTTCCAACATGCGTGGATATGGAGCTGCCATTATGATCCACTACAACCTTCTATCATAGAATTTCACTCTGTTTTCTGCATAAGGCCTAGAATTGCTGGTTGAGCTGCAGCTTTAGAAAGCTGCCCGATTTTGATTTAAAGGATGGAGCATTCACCACATTCCCAGGGAATCTATTCCAAAGTTCAGTTGCACTCACTGGTTAAAAATGTGCATCTTCTATCTAGCATGCATTTATCTGACATTTGTTTGTTTCTGCCAGTGAGCTTAGAAATGGAAAGACTTATGTTTTGTTTCTTTTGTTCCTGACTGATTTTGAGGCATCCAGGTGTGTGGGTGAGGGACACCAGCAGCATACCTTGAATAAGTAAGTCAGTCAGGAGTATAAAATAGTTTTATTTCTGAAAATTAGCTGTATTAGCATATTGGTAGAATATGAGCTATGAAAGCTTTTCACATCAAAATCTGTAACTGGTAGTTGTTAACCTAAACCTGGAAGATGATGGGGTTTATCTCATTTTTTTTTTTGCCTTATCCCAGCAAACACTGTTATTTACCCATTACTCATTATTTACACATTATCTTTAGATGTTCTCTGTGTGTGTCCTACCATTTCCCCTTCTCTTTCAGCTTTCTTACAGAGCTTCCAGCTGGCTTACTTATATTCCCCATGGTTTTGCAAGTGGCAATCAACTAGCCTGCGGCCCTCACAACTGCCCCATAATTTTTATGGCTAAAAGCAGAACCTGGAAATTCTCTAGTATGGACTTCCTACCATACTGGGTTTTGTGATCTCCCCTGTATGCATCACTGCAATAATAATAGGCAGGAAAGTTCCCAATAATACACTATGTTGCAAAGCAGGGGTATCAAAGATTTGGCCTGTGATCTGCACCTGGCCTGTGGAGCCATGGCATCTGGCCTGTATGAATCCTGGAGGGGCTGGGAAGGGGCCAGAACATCAGATGTGGAACCCTGCTGCGGATGCATTTCAGTGGGGGATGGCTTAATTAATCCCTGTGGTAAATGGCATTAATGCCGTTTATTCTGCCACAGCCAAACAATAGGTTGACACCTCTATTCTAGGGCTTTTCCATCCCAACAGGAGATAATTGCTTTGGTAAATACCAGCCATGGGATTCCAGCCCCAGGGCTACAAAAAGGAAAAGCAAGTAAACTGTATAATCCCCATAAAATGCAATGTGGATTTAGGAGGCTTTAGTCTACAGGACTACATATGCTAATACCTGTAAGCAAAAAGAAGTGAAAAAAAGAATAGGGAGCAAAGAGAAGTTCCAGGACCTGTTGGTAGATCAGATGGGGAAACACACTAGCTTTGTTCTTATTTCATTTAGATTACAGGTTTCAGTTTGTTCTGAATCTTCAACTGGTTGTATTTGTTCACTGACAGGTTTTATTCTGCCCTAGTTACTACTCCTTTCTTCAAAAGGAATCTTTATTGATTATAATTATAACACACTTTTCTAGCTATATCAGTCTTCAGCTAGAAAACCTGTTTAAAACTTCTCTCAATCAGAGCCATATTATTTTAATTTCAATTAGGGGGGCGGTAGTGGTAAATGAATGCTGATTGCTAATATCAGAACATATTAATATTTTATATATATTGAGATCTGTATGACTATTCCCTAAAATAAGTTGTGGCCTTTGTGTGAAAGAACACTGAGTTTTTGCTTTTGCTGAAACATGAGTTGGCTTTCTCTGGCACAGAATCATAAGCAGCGCTGGGAGTTTTCTTCCATTTCTCCCTTTTTTGTCATCAAGAGATTGGGCCCACTAAATCATTGTATTGTAAACTTGATCACTTCATTTCCACAGATTTTGTTATATCTTAGTATACGACAGGTTATATCTTGCTTTACTTTCTAAGCCAGGAAATAAATAGACTTCTCTGCTAGTGATTCTGAGTATAATACAGTAAAGCCACATGTTGTTTTCATATAGGTTCATTTAGATTAAAGAGGAAAGAATATTATCATAATTCAGGTAATCCTTTGTTTTAGAACAGCTATGCTAAATCGACAGAGCAGCTTAAAAGACAGAGATAGAAATCCCTTTTTCAGTTACTGATAATAAACAAAAGACCTGTAAATAAACAGCTATGCCTCGGAAACCTAGTGCATCATCCATGTGAATGCACATATTCAATTATACTGCTTACACCTGCATATAGAGCAGAATTATGAAGCAGCATTTATGAAACCTGCTAATATCTAACATGACTCACAGAAAGAAGTAATTTGAAAAAAGGAGAGCAGTCCCATTAGCAAAGAAGAAGTAAATGTATGTATTCAATCACCAAACACAAATTTCCTATTATTCAGAACATAATCGTACCATGTTATTCAATTTTAGTACTACCCTTTTCCATGTGTAGTAATCTTACTGAAATCAATAGGCACTTCAGTAAGAATACTACTAAGGATGAGAGAACGGGGCCACGGATTAATTAGTTTGTAAGAATTGATTCTATTATTCAAAGGACCTAGCAGTGAAAAGATGAAACTTTAGACTGAATTTAAAAGCTAGACTGGACAAATTATGAATGTTTATGAATTCAAGTGTGTGCATATCCCATATATATCTTTTTATACTTTAGCTTCTTTTCTACCTTGGAGAACACATAACAGCAGCAGTCTCCCAGTGCCTAAAGAAGGCTGTTTGTGCCAAAAGGTTTGGAAAGGACTTTTTTCCAACGATATAGTTGATCTAATAAAAGATATCACATCCACCCAAATAATCTTGCCCCTATATTATTATACACAGACAAAGCAAATGTGGAAAAACTTTTATACCAAAAAATATACTTTTTTTTTTTTTTTTTACTAATATCAGTAAGGTAACTGGGGAAAGTGGGGTGAAATAGGGAGAGGAGAAGGGGAGGGGCATCAGTCCTGGGCACCTAGAGGGGGCACCAAAATTGTGTTTTTCAGCTCTCCTCCCTCCCGGTCCCCTGGTCTTTGTGGTGGTTGGAGAAGGTCTGCAGTGACCAGGTAGCTAGATAAACCAGGCAGACAGGACCTGCAGTGCCCAGGTAGAGGAGCCACATGGGGGCCCTTTAGAGCAGGTAAGACAAACTTTCTCCCCACCTCCCCCCCTGCTTTCCAGTGCACAGCAGCACCCCTCATTGGCGTCCACACCTGGAAGCCTTCTCCCTGGGGCACAGGGAAACTTTGACCAGGGCACAGAGGTTATTTGTTATGCCAGAGCTGTCCAACCTCTGATCTGCTGGAGGTTACACACCTCATAGGCTGCACCAGCAGGGGCCATGGGCCACAACTGAGTAAGATATAAGTCCTCCCGGTTGCCATTGGATGGCCTCCCTACTCCACTGCACATACAGGCGAGCCCCTCCCCCCACCACCATGTGCATAGGTGACCCCTCCACCATTATGCTGTTCATGTGAGCAACATGTCCCACTGTCACAGTCCCTGTCTTTTCTCTCCCCCTCTCCCCCCACCACTGCTACATTTTGCAAACAAGTGAGACTACCCACCACTATGATGTACTCATGCAGGCAGCTCCCATACTACTACATCACTGCCCGTGAGCTCCCTTGCTCCCCCCAGGGCTCTGAGCTGGGCTGGGCTGGGTTGTGCCATGCTGGACCTTACCACATCAACCCTCAGGACAGGCACAGGAAGCAGAAGCCAAGGGGAAACCCAGAGCACTTGTTGCAGCCAGAATGATAAGGGAAGTGGCCTGCAGGCTGCTGATTAATCCTTCTTGCAGGCTGCACATTGGACAATCCTGAGTTAAGACCCTGACTAATATAACTACATAACTTGGAAATCAGTCTAATCAAAGCAATACAAATCTATCTGGAGGGATGCAGTTAAGCCAGTGTAAAGTTGTTCATACAAATACCACTTGTTCCCTGAAATCAAAGGGTATTTTTATAGTAGTATAACTGTATCCATATTTAACTGTTTTGATAAGAAAACTGCATGCCTAATTTGTTTAGGATCTCTTGACTGTCTCACTGCCTGCTGTCTACATCTTTCAGTGCCTAATACTTTAAAAAAATCAGCATCTTGGACATTTTGAAATGTTTTTCTAAGGCCTGATTTTCATGAAAACTTGCTTATATCCCTGATTGCAAACTGGATTAAACAATGTGACTATCATTCAGATATTGATTACTTTTGCTTGAAAAACGATGATTTCCCACAGCAATCTTATAGCAAATCAAAAAGGTGAAGCTTCATGTTCCAAATAATTAGCTGTATAACAGATGTCAGCATTGCACACACATACACTGAAATTCTCCCCATTATTTTTGGTCAATTACTTTTCAAGCCCAACTAACAGAATTGGGAATCCTCTTGGCTATTAATATTTAGGGAAAATTTATGTAGAACCTTTTTTGACTGCCAGTGCTGATACATCAAGAAAAAAATTGTTAATGGGAATGTACCATTTTTGACAATTCTTTGGCTGGGAGAAATTTATTATATCCAAAATAGAAACAATGGTCAAATTAGAAAAAAATGGAGAAGTATTTCAATGAGAAGAATAGAGCTTTGTGACATTCAAGAGTTTTAATCTCCAGGTGTTTGAATGAGCATCATCTTTGCTTTTGATCACCAGACAGTTACACTTATTATTTTTAAGTTTTGGTCTGTGTCTGGAAAAAACAAGAATTCCCCTCAAAATCCCTCATGATCGCTGAGTGGCACTAAGTTCTATAACCTTTCTCCTACAGGAATGTTGGAACATAAAGAAATGGGGAAAAGGCAGTTTTCAAAATGCCCAGGTTAATTTCAATAAACAACCATTAACTTTCTAAAACACACTTGTTATTTGTAATAGAATGCCTTTTTCCTAATTTCTATGCATTGTTAGAACGTGTCAATTAGCTATGGAATATTAGTCCAATACTATAAATTATTACCTGAAATGTTCTTCATTTTCTTTGAACTGACTCTTTATTCTTTCTCTAGATTTTATAAAGCTGGTTTAGATTATTGACTTGTTGAATATTGGAAGAACGGATAATCAGATTTTCTTTTAATGAGAATATACAATTTGATTAAGGTACTTTAAAGAAGACTGTTGAACAGATTAAATACAAGCCATCATGCATATGAGCATTGCTTCAAGATAAAGAGCTAAGTCATTTTGGCATTTTTCCTATGTAATAGAACATAGAAAAGTTATTAGAAATAGAATCTGAGAAATGCGAATCTTCTTGTAAAAACCAATGACATTAATTTAAAAAAAAATCACAACAATTTTTTTTTTTAAGTATTGAACTGGCAGTAATTATACTGTCTTCCAAGTAGGTATTTTATGCCACATAGATACAAGGGGATTTGTTATATTAATGTAGATATAAAAATATATACCAGTAATTTTGGTAAGCAGATTAGAAAATAATAGAGAAACAAATTTAAACCCACTAATCATCTTAAATAACGAATATAAAATCAGAATCAGTTCAGATTTCCTTTAAACATCAGTCATCAAAGATAAACATTATTTTTTAAATGAACCCAGGACTGCAGAAATTAACGGGTAACCTCCTACTTCCCTTTATTTCCCATTGGTTATTGGATGAATACTTTTTCAAGACCTGTGCATAAGTGGAAAGATTCACTCCTATACACAAAGAAAAGATGAAAGTCCTATTAAAGCCTGTCTTCAAGTCTTCTGAACAGCAATGAACTATAAAGGAAGTAATCCTAGGACTGCAGGGAATAGGAGCTCTGTAGGACTATGGATTTTTCATCCATAGGCCTCATAGCAGAAAAGACTTACTTTGGTGCTTAACTTCATGCACTGTGAATTGAGGTGCTGAAATAGTTCAGTAGCTTGACTGACATCCATAAGCTTTCGGTCAAGATTAGAGTCAGAGAAATTCTAGTTGCCTGGGGTAGTTATTTCATGAAAAGTGGTCTTGAAATATCTTCATGTCAGTTAGCCAACAGTTTGCTCATCTGTTGGCCCATTTACACAATAGCTGCCAAATAACTCATAAAAAAGAGCTACTCAGAGAACTACTGTGCTGTAAAATATCCACATCTGACACTCTCAATGTCATTGATAGCATTTTATCTGTGAATTCAAAGAAACATAAATATAACTTTCTAGTAAAGGAAAATAACACTGTTACCAGTTTTATAGTCCTTAAACCAGGGTTGTCAAAACAAATGAGTTGGTGGGCCAGATCCAGACCACAGGACTGCTCCCAGACCAGTTACCTAGCTTCAGATTCAGTGCACAGGGCTTCTCACTAAGGTTGCCAGAGCCTTTCTGTTGGCACCTGCACTTCATCTTCCCTCCCTCACTACAGCTGCTGGAGCCACTGTTTCAGTATGGCCAATAGCCACGGAGCTAATAACAATGCCACTCACCTCACTGCAAATTTATGCTGAACTTAGTCATCACGGGTGTCCAAAACACTTTAAATTCTGTGGCATCATTTATCCCAGTTGAAGGCTGTGCAGATAATGTATTGAGTGGCAGTGGCCTTAACTCCTTTAGTGTTGGCAGCCATAGCAAAAAAGTCTTAAGGACCTGATGACCCAGCTCAACAAGCTGGATCTGGTCTACAGGCCATGTGTTTGACACCCCAGGTTTAACCTAACTGCATTATTTAAACCTTCACATACCTATACTTATTCCTCTCTTTTTAGCAAGAGGAAGAAAATCAAATTTCAAAAGCAACAAGAATCAAGCACCTGCACTGAATGTGGCTTTCTCCTTTGATGTCATATATTCAGATCAAACACCCCTTGTATCACTGTCAGCAAATGACAAGCTCTACACAAATTTTTAAAAATGGGACATGTAAATTATTTACACACCAAGATCATTAATAAAACTGTCTGTTCTTTCTCAAATACCTTGCAAAACTTTCATGTACTTCCTTTGTGCTTTTTAGCACTTCAGAAAACCTACATAAAGCAGCTACTTTTGGCTGGGAAAACTAGTATGAAAAACTATTGCCTTGTTGATTGAGAAAGCATTCTCTAAAGAAATAATTCATTTTTTATACTTTCTGCAGTAGCACCTAAGATAGTCATTGTGGGACCTATTGTGATAGGGACTGTATACTGCAGACCTTCCAATCTAATATACAGACATTTCTGAACCTATATGGGATGTAAGAGAGAGAGAACAGTCCCTTCCTCTTTCACTTTCTAGCTGTATGGTGTCAGGCAAATCACTTAATCTCAGTGTTTCAATCATTACAGATATGGCATTTTCTCACATACCACATGCGCCTTTTTCCAAAAACTCAGGCCTGTAAAATTGTGGTGCATGTTTTAAGCAGGAAAGCTAATTTTTCTGCACCAGACTGGAAGCATGGAGGTACAATTAGGTCATGGGCAGTCAGTCCAAGTGAGCACTAGGTGTGGGGCACACTCACCAATATGTAAGCCAAGGTCAATCTGGGTATCAGTTGAAGTCTGGGATTTTAAGCCAAAGCTGGGATATTAAATTGAGATGAAGAAATGGTTAGGGTAAGGAGTTAATCCAGGACAGGAGGTCCAAAAGAAGAACAGAAGCAATTAGGAATAAGTAGCAGAGGGCCTGCACACACAGTCAGGTTTAGGAGTTCCAAGCAGGCCAGAGGTACAGTAAACTCTCTGTCTAGAGACCTCTCTCTGCTGTTTCATCTGATCTTATATAGCCAGTGTTGGCATCCCTAAGGGATGGCTTAGCCAGCTATGTCTTAGCATTTTTTTTCAAGAATTGGCCCAAATCAATTGCTGGGCATTATATAAACATATAATAAGAGACCTTCCTTTCCCTGAAGAGTTTGCAGCCAGAATTAAGGGAAGGCATAGCAACTAAGTATAATAAGCAAACTGGAAGAGGAATAATTACATATGTAGAATAACTATTACCATAATTTGTAGGCTTTGAGAGTTTCTTTTAGGTCATGAGCAAAAAGAAAGATGTTATTAATAATTGGGATCACTGAAGACCAGATGCGTAGCCATTATTTCTCAGCTTACCAAAATAAAGTATCCAGAGAAGGGTTGTTGGTTGTAGCTAGGTAGGTCTAAGGACATAGGCAGACTTCTTTTGGGCACAAGAAAAAGAGTGTTTGAATGCCCAAAAGCTTGCAAAAAACAATTTTTCCATCTATTTATTTGGGCTAATAAAAGACATCATATTTACCCAAAAAGCCTTGTATCTAGAGGAGGCCTTCTGAAGATGTCACACTCCAGAGTAGTAAACAAGTCTTCTTTGTTTTCTAGCCTAAGTCATATAACATAGGTCAAGATTAGAAAAAACACCCATAACATGTTATGGGTCAGTATCCACTCTATCTAATAGCTAATTAGATAAGACAAATAAGTCAGGGAGGGTGTCCCATGATCTTAATGTATAGTTATAATTATCATTTCAAAGCAGCAGAGCACAGGGCCACTGAGTCATTCCAAGGTACTTCCTTGCAAGCCATTAGGAAAAATATGCACTAACAGTGTAATGTTACAGAGTTATCATGCTGGCTTAACCAGTCAGTCTATCAGCAGGTCACCCCTAGCAGCTTCAACTTCTCCAGTTGGAAAAAAAAACCCATCTCATTAAATAATTCAGAGGAAGTTCAGGCATGTGTGAGCTTTTTTGCCACTGAGAAAAAGTAAAATTGTTTTGGGTTAGGGATTAGGAGTCGTATCACCAGCTGCAGAAAGGCAGCTATCTCTGTTCTCTCTCTTGGTCATTAATACATCTTGCTCTGTTACTTGAGCTAAGTACAGGTAGTCAAAAAGCCTGAAGCTGAATCAATTCAGTCTTTGAAGGTTAGTCTAAGATATAGAGATTGAACCGATAAGAAAATGAACACATATTCACTTTTGATTCAGGAAATGCAGCAACATGCCTACAGTGGTTTAACCCAGAAGCCAGGGGGGCACTAGAGCATGCCTGCCAGCCACTGCCAAAGAGGAGGGAAGAGAGGAGCCCTCCAAGACTTTTTCCCCCCTCTGCTGGCGTAGAGGGGGTATGGCCCGACCCCAGCCCATGCTCTGCCTTTGGGCAGGGGGGGGGCGGAAGGAATGTAGTGGCATTGAACTCATAAAAGCTTGAACAAGAATAGTTTGTTCTCTGAAAGAGTATAAACTGAAGAACTATAAACACAGCATGGAATGTGTGTTTGCTTACTCTTTCTGCTGCCCCTGAGGTCTCTGGGATTTGCAGTCCAGAATCAGGGCAGCAGGACTCTGCAGGGTTGCTCATCACTGGGAATCCTGGTTTTCTCTGATACAAAAAAAATTCCCCAATTTTCAGATTAAAAAAATAACTCCAAATCCTCATTTTTCCATGATTTAAAATGAAATGCCTCTCTCTCTCTCTCTATCTATATATATATAAAAGTGGCATTTCATTTTAATAACAGGAACCTTGGTCATCACTTCCTCTTCCTATTCCAAGTTGCAACCAGGCGGTTGACCTGGGCCCCCCGGTGCGGCCTGGAAGTCCATATGAGGTTGTTTTTGAACGCGGGATCCGACCCTCCGATCCAGAAGGGCGGACACTTTTGGTGGTTCGCCCCAGTGGCGGGGCCGGGTGCCACCTTCTCAAAACTTCTAGGAAACATGCCAGGATGCTGGGGGACTCTGATTTAACTTAAGCCAGGAAGGAGTCTAGGACAGAAGTTTCATAAACCAGTCTTGATCTTAGCCAGATCTTAAACCAGTTTTAGCCATTTTAAAACTAGTTTATGTGCAGTGACCTTCTGTTCTGTTACAGGGTTAAACCAGTTTATGATCACTTAAATTAGTTTATGTGTAATTTCTGTCCCTAGGCTTAATGAACTCTTGCATATGCCATCATTGCAGGGACTCTACTTGCTTGTGCTAACCCACTGATAGGCAGGTTGAGCAATCATGTAGTAGTAATCATAACTATGAAAGAATATTTTTGGAACCAAATTAGCAAGCTCTGAATAGGATATACTGTGGTGATATGGATGCTGAGGTGTACTACTTTGGTAAGTGGACATTTTAGCATAACCAATGTGCAGCTCACCATTTTAATAACTTATTTTGAATGTTAGATTGCTTCCAAACAATCTAATCTATTCATAAGAGACTACATTAGAATGTAAAACACTTTATTAATGTTGTTTGTACATCCGTCATGCACACATCATCTAAGTTTAGAGAGCTTTCAATTGAAAAAATTAAACAGTTGAAAGGGACTTCTCCACTGCTAGGCTTGCCACAGTTATTGTTATCTGAATGGGTTATTTTTCCCGGATGCTTTTGCAAATATCAGATATAAAAGATATTTCTTAAAAGTAATGTAAATGAAACACACATTCATTTATGGCTGAAAAAATGATGCTGCTCCCCAATGCATCGTGTATTAATAAGCATTCAGAATGGGCTTTTCAAAAGCATCTTAGGTAGTTAGGCACCCAACTCTCACTGACTCTGAATGAATGTTAACTGCCTCATTCAGCTGCTTTTAAAAATATCATTGTAAGAGTATGATGCGAAACATACTGGCCTTAATGGAAAGACTCCCACTGAATAACAAACAAAATGTTGATCTTAAAGGCCAAACAATTTCTGATTATCAGCTTCCAGCCAGTCTGATTTGTTAAATTGTGGTCTGCTCCAAAACACCCACTGAAGTCAGTCTGTTTAATCAGAAGAAAATAACATCAATTAGCTGAGATGTAATATCATAAGTATTATGGAATTTATAACCCTCATGGCGACACAAGAATTAAGTTTGAGATAGCGCTTTCATACTGCTGGCAAGATAGTTACTGTTTCTTCAAGGTCTCGTTGTAACATGGGAAGAATAAAAAGTAGCTCCTATTCTCTGCTGGTACTCCAAGTGTCCTAGCCTCTTAGAAGAGAGGTGAAAAGGAAGAGCCTTAGCTATGCTTTTTCCTTTTCAAGTAGAAAAATTGGCTGGGGAAACCATACACTCCATCTGTTTTAATCACAGCACTGCTGCCAAAATGAACAGTCCATTGGAGGTCCAGGTGGAATAGTGACTGATTTGGTAGACTACACCAAAGGGTGCTATACCACTTAAGAATGTGCTTAAGTCCATCTCTACCTTAAAGAAACAAGCACTTAGTAGTTCCCCCAAATGGAGGAAGAGTTACATTTGTTTTACATCCTTTCTTTTCCTGTTTACAAATGTATAGGTTAATATTTTTTTTTTATGTTTGGTCCAAAGCAAATGATTAAGTTCTTCAAGCAGTTGCTTAAAAATAAATGTGGCCATAAGAGGAGAAAAGCAACTTTTACCATGAAAGATTTTTTCCCTAAGCATTTTAGGCAGAATTGCACTTTGCGTATCCAAGTGATAGTTACTCAGCCACATAACTACCAAAATATGTATCAGCATTAAACATGGCAATCACATGGCTGGGTAACTGCCATTTGAGAGTATTAAGTGCTATAGGCTTCTGTGTTTTTAGATATATAAATACATTAATTTACTGACATTTCAGAAGTGGCATGTATATATTTCTTCATAAAGACTAGTGCCCTTCTTGGGTGCATCCAGATGAGTATGCATGTGGAGTTTGAGGTATCGCAAAGCTGTTTGAGGCACTGTAAACTGCATGCGGCACATGTATTTAGCAGCACAGGACCAAAATTTGACACTGGGAAATCCCAGGGTCAAAACAGCTGCAGTAAACAGAAGCAGTGCGGCCTACGTGGCAGCAGCATACACCACCAGAACCAGAGCTTAGCCATCTAGAGACATGCTCTGTGCCAGTCAGGCTCCATGTGGCTGGATTAGCACTGCTGCTACCCTAGCAGTACCCTAGGACTTAAGGTAAGGCTGCTGGGGCCAACAAAGATGCTGGACCCAGTCTCTCTTAACCCACCCAGGATAATTTGCCCTATACCAAAGTTCTTGCAAATTTGTGCTGCTACTTTTTTTTTTGCCGCAGCAAATGCATGCTCCCGCATGTGAGGACGTGCCCCTTCAGGCTAAAATAGACTGATTTTGAAATAATTAGGTTATTGACATTTTGTTCCCAAGTTAGAATAAAGGAAATCTAAAATCTATAAGATGGAGAGGAGAACAATAGCACATAGATGGTTTTAATTTCACAATTCTCCCTTATTAAAAGAGCACATTTCAACTGACTTCAGAAGGAGGCAGTTAACTATAGAGTGATTTTGTAGCTGTAATTATGTGGGAATTATTTGCAGTAATGCCCTTTCTGTTCAGGAAGAGGCATAAATGAGTCTTTTATGCTGTACTACAAGAGGTACTGTAGCAATAAGTAAACCTCTATAAATACACTCTAAATCAGAATTGTCCAACTTGCCTGGTTTCCTGGGCTGGATCTGAACCCTGAGGAAGATCTGGATCTTGAAGAGCCTTATAGACTGCATTCTGACCCACCTTCATCAGCAGGTGTGTGGTAGCCAAACTGCAAACTGCAGTGGTGGCAAGGCAAGGAGCGGTGGAGTTTAATACAGCATTGTTACAGTGTTGCTGCTGAAATGCATCTCCAACAGGGTTCAATACCCTGGAATTTGGAAGTGGGACCCACCCTTGCTCACCCTGTCCCCAAATTCCTAGTTCCTCCAGGAACCCCAGGGGTCAGATGACACAGCTTCCTGAGCTGTATCCAGCCCACGGGCCATATCTTTGACACCCTTGCTCTCAGTAGTTTGAACCGGGAGGGGGTGTTCATTTCCCAACAATGCAATTTTCCTTCAACAAAACACTTTATATTATTTTTTTAGTTGTCACCTGAAAAATGGTTACAATTTGTTAAAGTTATTGCTTTATAATCAGTTCAATTCATGTTAAACATGTATAAGTGCATCCTGGGATTGATTAATTATGGAAGCCAAAGTAAATTGAAAATGACAAGGCAGAGATTGCTTGTTGAAAACTGATGGCCCCATAGCTCTGAATATATTTCATCTTATCTGTGTATAAAAACTTAGCAGGTGCTGGTTACAACCTTAGAAAACTTGGACTCTAGAGGTGTGTCCAGATGTGTGTGAACACTTGGTTCCCCGGGGACACCTTTCAAGTTGCCCCAGTTGGGGTAGGGGAGGCTGGGGCCAGTGCTGTGCTGGCTCCAGCAGCCTTACCTGGGATCCTGAGGGCCTCCTGGGGCTGCAGCCATGGCAATTCTGCTATGTGGAGCCTGGCTGGCAGTGGAATGCAGTTCTGGGAGGTCCGGCTTTGATTTTCAGCAATGTGTGCTGGCCAAGCATGTGTTGCTCCGTTTTTTTTTTTTTCGTGTGTTTTATTGGACCCCTGAATATCCAGAGGTCAAAAAAATCTGCGGGAAAAAAACCCAGTGCAGCGCACACTCAGGCAATGCACCCTTGCAGCGCAGATAACACTGGACTGTATGGTATTATCTGGACATGCCCTAGGTGTCTTGTTCTTGTGCTGCTTATAATGTATCTTATTGGGGGGGGGGGGGTGCAAGTGCATGTGTGTGCATGTGTAGCCTTCCCCTTATTAGGAAGCCAAGCTTTTTAAATTTCTTGTCATAATCATAGAATCCTAGAAAAAAAGAGCTAGAAGGGACCTCCAGAAGTCATCTAATCCAATTCCCTACCTGAGGCAGGATCATCCTTATCAAAACTATCTCACACAAACTGTAATCTAAACTCTACATAAGACTACCCTCAACCCTGACACAATGGCACCCCAGCCAAAGTCCTGAGGCTTGGCCATAGCCAACACCCAGTGTCTCCAAGGAAGGCTTAAAAATACACTGGCACACAGGTTCTCTGTTCCTCTGATCATACCCTGTACCTCTTGCAGTTGGAATTCATTTTCTTTGAGCATGGGCAAACAGAACTGTACATAATGACCTAAATTAGATCATGAGAGTAATGTATGACTTTATTTCTTATCACTATCAGAAGTACTCTCCATGTTTCTTGTTTGCTGTTTCTCTGTGCTTCTTTGTTTACTTGTTAATCACACACTGCGTGATACTGTCTTCCCTAGAATGAGCACTGCTATCTTGTTCTCTATAGCTTGCACTGGATAAAAACCTGAAAGAATTCCATACCTGTAAAACTAAACAAGTGTCTTATTAATATAAGAACTTACAAGAATACGGTAAGTACAGCTAGTATTTCAGCCATGTGCAGGGAGACCGTTCCTGGAACCTCCTCCAAATTCTTTTCTTCAAACTTTCTTGGTGGTTTCTTCATCGCTAATAAAAAAGGATACGATGGATATAAGTATATGTAGGATATGAATATAATTAACGACAGCCAACAAATGTTTAGAGAAAGTTTAAACCTATTTGTCAAAGAAGCCTACTTTCAGTCTTTCATGAGATTTGTCAATTTGGTTGATTACCACAGAATTTTAAATATACTTAAATTCATGGAAAATATTTGACATAATTGCACATGATATTCTGATTTAAAAACTGACACTGTCCAGTGTGAATAGAGTGTGTGTTAAATGGCTTAGGAACAGGCTTACTGTTAGTTTTCAAAAAAGTATCTGTCAGTGGTAATCAATATTTAATGAGGCTCTTTGTAGTTGGGGTCTACAGGGATCACTTCTAGGCTGATTGCTAATCAATGTTTTCATAAATGATATGGAAGAAAATATAAAATCACTAGGATAAAATTTTGTGATTTTACAATGACTTCCACTCACCAAATTTACAAAGGAGAAAGATGAGAGAAAGTTTCCAGGCAACTCCTTAGTGAACCCTCCTTGCTTGGGACTTTAGTTAAGCAAGGGGCTTACGTATTGGTCAAACTGTTAGGTTTTAGTTACTTACACTAAATATATGTAGGTTAGCTACTTTTATTAAGGAAAGAGCTTACTTTAAAGGCTTACCTGCAAAGAGGGGGGACACCAAACTGGCCTGTGAACTGCTTGCAAACTTACCTGTTTGCTGTCCCTGGTTGCTCGCTTTATGACATGCTTGGGAATACATTTTAAAAAGGAAGGGAATCACTGGTTTTTCTGCCTCTTGATGTCTAATATCAAAACTAGATGCCTTTCTGTACAATATGCTTCATTCAAACACAAATGATTGGACTCTTACAAAAATTTCACAAAACCCTGCAACAGAACTAAGATAACTCCAGTAAATTGTAAGGACAATTAAACGATTGCACATACAGATGAGACAACTAAATGAAGAAATGACAAGTTATATGCCCAAGTTTTCTGGTCTGCGTTATTGCCATAACACAAATGATATCTCAGATTAGATATGTTAGGCATTGAATAGACGTTTTCTTATAATGAAGTTCATATTGTCTTCTGGTTCCTGGAGACGCTGCTATGCAGTAAGACAGGATTATTTTCAGAAAAGCATAAAAACACAAAGGAGAGGGTTTCTCTGTGTAGTGGCTGCTATCGTGTGCTCATTAAGTACAATTGAAAAAATCCACTAATCAAAACATAATTTGACAAAATCTTGATTATACCAATATGACTAATAGGAAAATAATAGTCATTCTGGGAAAGGTACAAATTTAGAATGGTGACTTTGCATATTTGATTGTATTTAATAACTAGTTCAATATATAATCAAAGTAGTATAGAAAATAGATAATTCGACTAAGCAGAGTTATGTTTTGACAAACAATGAGTATGTATTAGCCAGTACTGAGTAATCAAAAGTTTTTTTTGTGTTCTGAGCTATGCATTTAAATGTCAAGTACTATAACAGAATTCCTGAGACATTGTCACAGATTGATAGTTGTTTCGAAACATCTCCACCACCTTTTAAATGAAATGAAAGCCATCAGTGATATAACCCCTTTTAAATGCTCCCGTGTCAATACTGATAAAAAATCATTTATCATTGAACGATCATTGATTTAATCTATGCTAATCTAATAGAGGAAATATCCTTTAGAGTACATCTTTGTTTTCACACAAAGATAAACTTTTTCAGTGTGGTGGGGAGGTAGAATCTGAAAAAACAAAAACAAAAACCACTATCTGATAGCCTGCCAAGTATTTAAAAAATGTGTAGGTGTTGACATAAGTGAATTGTGTTAAGGAAGACTGAACCAGTGAGAGGCACTTTAAATTATAAAAAGGCTTTATGATACTGCCAGAAATCATTTTAACTGTCCAAGCTTTAAGTGCAGCAGTGGTAGTATCTTCTGCCATCTTAAATTGTCATTTTAAAAAATAAATCCCAGGGAGAAGAAATCCCATGTTTCAGTTCTGGTGAATGGTGGCCTTTGATTCTACTTTCTGTGTAGTAACAGAAGAGTCCTGAGGAAAGAAACCAGAACATAATTCCAGTCTCCAGAGGAAAAAACTCAAGTATTTTGTTCCTTTTCATCTTTTTTGCTGCAGAACATTCTTGTACAACAGGTAGCTATTGACTTTTTTCAGACACCTGAATGGGATCAATACTGAAATATTCCTAGTTATTGAGGCTGGCATATCTATCATGTTAACTTAGGCTTCAACTGTTGTTCAGCTTATTTTATGAGTTACAGAAACAATCCGTCATCATTTAGGACAGCTATAGTTTACTTTCCATCTGATAACTTTTGTAAAAGACTTGTTAATATAAATTACAACAATGATTAAGAGACATAAAATCAAACAGGTTCAAATTTGAAGATTCTGATTTGTTGCATTTTTAGGGTTTTATAAACTGAATGCAAAGGTCAGTGATTATAACTGCATGAGAAGTGATTTTTGGATGCTTTTTGCCCCCATTCCTCTGCCTGACTTGGGCCTCCCTGACCAGCCTACATCTCCAATAATGGCATTTTGTGGGAGGTGTCATCTAGTCAACCTAGGTTCATTAGAGAGAAAGGGAGCTTAAGGTATCCATACTATAACTCCAATGAAGCATTAGGTCATTACTTCCTAATCCAAAATTTTCCACTTTTGATGTTTTACCAAAAGTATCCTGCAGTTTCCTTTCTACACTCCTATTTATTAAGCAGCTCTCCAGTCCAAATACCAGAAATCTTCAACAGAAAATTATAATAACTAGTTTACAATGTATTTATTTTTTACAATTTGTACTTTCTAACAGGCTATAAGAACCAGGAACAAGTTTCTTCCTGTATGTTAGGAAGAATCAGAATGCAAAACAAGGCAGTCTGAAGTCTTAGCCAGTCAGCTCTTCAGTAATTCTGCTTGAAAAATGATCACCAATTAAATTCTCTTGTATATAGTAGGAGCATGAAAAGATTTGGAGCCAGACATCATATGCAATTATCTAGGTTATATTTCAATGATCGGTACAGTCTCAGTTTTAAATTTAACTGTGTTGTCTGCCAATGGATTCTATTCAGAATGCAGCTTATTTCACGCCTTCCAGGTCATTCCCACAAGGTTTTGAAACTGTTTGCATATCATATCATATATAGTGTCACCTATTTGTGTGCGACACTCTGCCTGAATATGCATAGGTTTAAGACCTAATTAACTGAGTAATCATTTCTTTCCCCAGGACATGCTGCCTAGTACATATAAGAGAAAATCACAAGTTGGATATTCTTAATGCATGTTCCTCAGATCTGGTACTTCTTCCATTGCTTGTCAAGGATCAGATTTTTACCTTTGTAGGCCTTCTACAAAGGCCATTTGTGTTTCTTTATGCAGTAATTTAATAGCTAGGTATAAAAATGTGAATTGTATCAGAGGAAAAGATGGTTGTGTAGTTATAATGTTAACTTGCTTCACCACAGAAATCCTGTATGTCCTTGCAGTTAAGGATGATTGTCTTCCATTATTTTCTTATCTCTGTGTCCAAAGATGCCCGATGAGGCCTATCTGGGATTAACAGACTCTACTGCAGCTAGTAGACACTGTCGATCTCATCTTAAACTCTTTCAAGATAATACTTTAGTTGGCAAATAAATGCATGTTAACCATGCCAGCATAACAAGTAGGGCTATGCAAAGCTTCGGTCCCTAATTTGATTGGGCAGAGATTTGTCCCGATTCCATGGCTGAATCTCTGAATCCAAATCGCATCAGATCCTTTAATTTCTCTGAATCAAATAGGAACCCTCTGAATCAATTTGGGGAGGTTTGGAAAGATTTGGTGATTCGGACATAGACACAGCTTTAAATATTTTTTCTACATACCCTTGGTAGCAGGCAGCTCGTGTGCTGTGATGCTGGGGCACATGGAGCTTCCCACAGGAGCATGGGGGGCTCCCCAGCTTGCTCAGGAGCATACCCAGAAGTGGACCAGAAGCACTTCTGATCCTCCAGGGAGTGTGCTGGTCCTCCCCCACCCCATGCCTTCTTGGCTTGACGACTGGTGTGTCCTCAGTTGGGGGAGGCACCTGGGGTCCCCCCATGGTGATTGCCAATTCAGGGGGGCATAGGGGACCCCCAGAGCACTCCCCGGTGAACACTTCTGTAGAAGGTCCCCCCCCACCACATTCCTGTGAGATGCTCCATGCACCCCATCATTGCAGTGTTCACAAGCCATGCTGGTACCTCGAGGTATGTAGAAAAAACTTTTAAAGCTGTGTTTATGTCCAAATCACTGATTCTCTGCATCAGCATCCAATCCTCAGATTTGGATTCAGCTGAATTGAATCAGGGCTAGTGATCCAAATCAATGAATCAAATCACTGTTCCTGATTTGGGCCGAATCCAAATCCAAATCAAATAGGGCCCAGTTTGCACACCCCTAATAACAAGTTTTCCCAGCTAATTTCCATAAAGGTTTGTAGATGAAAAATCTCCTGGTGCAGGTTATGCAAAGGCTACTTCAGTACCCTCTAAGAGATATTTCACTAGTTTTCATCTGGTGCCATATACAAAATAGTCTGCATATCTCCACATCAGTGAAACTCCAATTTGTATGCCCCTTCCTGGGGCTGTCATGTACCTAACCACCAATCCATAGAGATGAACAATGTTTCTCTGCGGGGCTATGCTCCACACTTCCTTTAAGTGAGAAACACTCGCATATCCCTCCAAATCCTGTTCCTAAGCATCTTTATCCTGCAAAACCATGTAAGTGTGCCTGCACATAGTGCCCTCTACATGAGAGAAGAAAGAGAAGCATTTGCTCAAGAACACTTTAATTCTGTTAGTATTTCCCTTCCTGCCTATTTTATCAGTAGGAGTTTGATTCCATATAACATTATCAATGTAACACTAATGAGAACATGACAGTAGAAATCTAAGTTTAGATGCTGATAATAGCTCTTCCAGACCAGCAGATCTGTAAAAAGCAGTGGGTCCTGCGCCCCAATCAAAGCAGGCAGCTCATTTAGGTGTATCATTTTCACTAGATATTTTACAGAGCACCTTCAAAGTTACATTCTTCTGCTGTTCCACAGGAAAGAAAAAGGAAGGAATGGAAGGGAGTGATCCTGCTTAGTAACCTATGTTATTAGCCTCAGTCTTCCTTAACTGCCTATCAGCTAATGAATATGCCGATAGGTACCCAAGTGCTTGTACTGTGTGACTGGGCTGCAACACATGGAGTACTTGATTTGATTTTAAGATTTCAATCACGGTAGAAGCAAATTAATCTAGTCTATCTTAATTGGAAACTCATAGTTGCATAGGCAAAATTGTCAGACAGGTGGTATAGATTAAGCTGTTTAAGGATTTTCTTTTTGCAAAATGGAAAAAAAAAAGCCCACTGATAATTTTAGTAAGTTTCATAATAGTGTGAAATAAGAAAAAAAATCATCTGCTGGAGTCTTATTCTTGTTAGATTTTAATTCACAGTTGACATGAGCCCAGACAGTCTCATTTGTACCCATCCTCCTCCTCATTTCCGAGTGAGCGGTGCATAAAAATGAGATCCAAATTTAAACCAACCACAGGGATATGATGCAAAAGGGGATTTAAAAGGTACAGTAGGGTGCTTTGTACCACATAGGGTGTGTACAAGCATTACATTTCTACTGATGGAATCACAGTTCCAGTGGTAGATAGCCTAAGTGTACTAGCATTCAAACAGTTTCTATTGAGTCAAAAATGGTGCAGGTGTCACAGAGCAAACTTCTCCCTCTGTCAGCAAACCCCTCCCTCTGACTAGCCTCTGGATTTAAACACTACCCCTGCAACCCAAGTGGACAGCGGGGGCATTTAAGGCCTGAAGGGCTGGAAACTGGGGTGGGGATTCCATTGCCACTCATTATGCAGACAAGAGGAGAAGGTGGGGGACAGTGTCGGTGGTGCCTTTTTGCAAGGAGTGCACCACCATGCTCAGGGGGTGCACATGTACCTGCATACATCCCCTACGGGTTGCCTCTGTCCAGTGGTGCAGTCCCCACAGGATCAGTGTGGGAGGAGAGGCAAGCAGGGGGTAATGCCCCCCCCCCCCCACCTTTTCCCAGACGAGGGATTATCTGGTAAGGGAAACAGGTTAGGGGCCTTCCCCCCACTACTTCCTCCACTTAGGGGTGCTGCAGATGCTGTCTTCTTTTATGTGCCTCACAGGGAAGATGATTCCCTACGTGGGACTTCAGAATCCTACACCTGCAGCGCTACATGAGGCTGCTTTAAAGTGTGGAGTCAAAGGCAAGGAGGGGGAAAAAGGGGGTGGCTTCCCCTCTACTGAATGCATACAGAGTTCTGTACCATCAGCTCAATATGTAGGCCTGCAGGTATTGCCTTTAACAGGCTGAGAGCAGGGGAACATCTCCCCTAAGGGTCGCATCAAAGCTGCAACTTGCAGCCTCACATGTGGGATTACAGGCATTGGCTTTGAAGAGTCTTCCCCATGTGGTACCTACAGAGCCTTGCACCTGCAGCCCCACACAGTGGGTGCAGGCTTTGTGAACTTCCCTGTGGGGGAAAAACTCCCTTCAGCAGCACCTGAGAGCTCCAGCTCCAGCCCCAGCTCCAGCTCCAGCTTCAGCCCCAGCCATGGTGGTGGGGCCATTCCAGCTGCACCAAAGGCTATGTTCCCTACCGACTCCTTCCTCACCAAGTGGACTGGCCTGACCTGGCCCCCACCAAGAGCTGAGCCCCCAGCCTCAACCCTCCAGATCCCAGCTGGGATCTGAAACTAGGTCCATCAGCTGGTTTGGAATCTGTTGCTGGATGCTTGAGAGGCTTGAAAAGCAGCCTGAAAAGCCTGTCTGATAGCCTGAAAGCTGAGGGGGGGCAAGGAGGTGTTTTAAGGGAAGATGGAGGGCATCGCTTGTGCCTGTGCTCTCAGTTACTGTCAGCTGTCCTCAGGTACACTGGGGAGCCTGCAAAACACACTGGGATGCATGGTCTTGCTAGGTGCTGTCTGAAGCACAGGCAGTCTGTAGAGCACACAGCTAAGTCCTTGAATGCTTGTACAGGCTTCTACTGGTAGGGTTTCTAACTGCTCTAACTGGACTGATAAACTTGCACTGGTTCATTTGAACACCTGTGTGCACCCATCCAGTGCTCTTGTGTGCGCCATCTCTTGCTATGTAAGTGGAGAAACATGGCCTGTACTTTATAGTTAAAGAATAGCAAGTCATTTCTTGTCAGTGTCAGGGAATATTAATCTTCTAGCTATCTCCTGGAAATTTTCCCTCAGTGTTACTGACACAGAAAGGTAAGCAAGTGACTGGGAACATGACTTTTTTCTGTGCCTAGAGGAAAATTAATCATAGAGGAAATGGTTGGATGACAGGAATGAGAGAAATCAACTTTATCTGGAGTTCAAGTTCATTTTGTTTGCTATTGTTTGTGTTTTATTTATGTTCCAGAGGCTCTCTGATGGATGTACTATCTAGTCTGAGAAATAAATAATTACCAAAACAAAAGACTGAATAGTAAAAATTTTAAAAGTCTGAGCAGCCAGATTTGGATATAATACAAAATCTGGGAGGATTTCTGTTTCTTTTGAAACTCATGCTGAAAATAATGCTCTAAAATTATTTTTTCCAGTAACTATAAAAAATATTAAAGTAGAAAATAAATTTGCAATTATTTTTGAACCTTTAGGTAGTATATCAAATGCAGAGTACCAAGATTATAAACCAAAATGATTTTTAATGGGGGGATCTGTATTTTTTTTCAAATGTTCAGAATATTGTGCTTTTAATTTTTCCTATTTGCTCCTTTTCTTCTTCCCTCTTCCCTTCTTGTTTCCTTTTCATCACTGTTTGCAATATAATGAATAATATGAAAGGTTTTTTCACAAATTTTTTTTTCATTTTTCCTTTTGTCACAGAGAAAAATCAGTGGCATAAAACAAACAAACAGACAAAACAAAACAAACAAAAAGATGCCCATTCCACTGCACTCAGTGATAAAGAGGAGTAAAAAGGAAGGAAAAAAGCCAAAATTAAACCTTATTAGAAGTGGAAATCCAACATTATTAAATTGCAAATGTTCGTAATGTTCATTTGAAATTTTTTTTTAAATGAAAGAGAAAAAAATCATTCTTTTAAAAAATGTCCATGGCTGTTTTAGTTTAGTTTCGGGGAGGGGAGTGGGGGGGGGAGGGAGGGGATTTGAGGATGAAAAAATTGACCCCATGCTCTGTGAACAGGCTTGCATTGGGTTAAACTAAACGTTTTCATTAACTGGGCAGAATTCAGTATGCAGACAAGATTCCTCATTTCTGACTTCACTGGAATCATTTGCTTTGGATTCAATAGAAAGAGAACCCATAGTTCGTAGCATTTATCATCTAGTGCTGGAATTCTGCATTCAAAACCTGATTTACATTTAAAATAAAAAAAAAATATCCATTACTCTATACTTGGACCTAAAAATAGAGCTGCACTTATGTCTCAGTAACTGTAATAAAAAGCACTGAATCACTAACAGGCTCCTACTTGCATTAATATAATAGATATATTTCCCAATTATGTGGCTCAGAAATCATTTGGCTTTCACTGTACATAGCTCATCGTCAATTATTACCACTTAAATTATTGCCACTATTGTAGTTACAAGTAGTTTACTAAGTATGAAATGCATTTATTTGCTCTGAGACCTTTTGCATTCTCTGAGCTTTGGAAGGGGTTTTGTGGAAGAAAAACAGGTGAACTCATATTCATCTAAAACCTTTCCACTGGGAAAGTTAGGCTATGGTAATTTTAAGGGCTAAAGTTGAATTTCAAATTAACTGACTCTATTCACATTCACACATTATGATTACATGAAGTATGTTCATGTCTGAACTTATTTGTGGATATATAGCTAAATCATTGCTATATTTGACTTACTAGGTTAATTCATATAAGCCAGTCTCTGGTAAGTGGAGTCATAGTTAAGAAGGGAACTGACACTTTTTATCTGAATCATTTAATTAGTAGTGCAAGGGTACTAACCTGGGCTTTTGAAAATACAGCTGATCCCCATATTCTTGTGCTGGCAAACACTTCATTGTGATGTGTCAAATCTACCTAGTGCATTTATTGCAAGGCTTGCCAACCTGTAGCATGGCTGGCTCAAGTGACAGAAACATTCTCCATATGTGACATGTGGAAGATGGAGAAGGGGACAGACAGCCCCGTGGCAGCTAGAGCAAGGAGCAGAAAGCATTGGATCAGGAAGGGAGTGCAGTGCAGGAAGCAGAAACAAAGGCAGCAGACTGGGCAGGAGAAAGGGATCAGTGACACTTGAAGAGGATGCAGGGCTAATTTGTTTCATGTGTCAAAAAGGTTGGGCCCCACTAATTTATTGTATTTGTTTGTGTCCATTTGTGACATCGGTGTTATGTATGCCATCCTAGGTGGGACTTGCTTTGAGCCTGTGTCTGAGCTTTGGCCAAAAGTCTGGGTAAAATTTCAACAACACTGACCAGCTGGGGTATTAATTCATCTTTGTCATATGTGTTGCTGCCTCTTGGTCATCACAAGAAGCCCACTGAAGGAGAACATTAGCTGTGAAAAGAGGAAGGAAACTGCCACAAAACACATATAAGGTCCTGTGCAGATATAAGAGGATGATCACAGTGTAAGCTATGGAAGTATGCTTCATTACGACTATCTGACACCTCTCCTAGTATCAGACCACAGAGAACTGCTGCAAAGAACAATGCATTTCCTCCTGAAACGAATTTCATTGCACTCACTCATATGCTCAAAAACATAAACATATATCTCAAACATGGCAAAGCAAAATCCAGATTTAGTGTCAAAATGTTTCCAGATAACCTTTTTTCCTGTGCTCTGCCAAGATTTAATCTGGAACTAGATGCATCCAACTGGAGGTGATAGCTAGTAAAGTCTTACAGAAGAATTGGTGTTAGGATGGAATTAATTACTTGAAAGTGAGAATAACTAGCATATTAATAATATTTACAGATAATACTAAATTGGGAAGTGTTCCAAATACCTGGCAGGATGACATATAGTATAAAGTGATTTTGAGAGGTTAAAGTTGGACAGAAAATATGTAAGTTAGGTGTACCTAAAAGGCAAAAATCACTTAGCACTCTACATGACTGGAAAATTTTCAGTGTAGCTTTTTGTCCAAACATGCTGTTTGGTCAATAGAAAGAGTTTTTCCAAAAAATATGATCTGTTTAGGCTAGATTTTAATTAGATCATTTTTCTGATCTATGGAGGCCTAAGGAAAATTGAAAGTAAGAAAGAGATCTGAAAATACCATTTGGTTAAAATATTATTCCACGAAAAAAATATTGAAGTTGGTGTTTTGTTTGTTTTGTTTTGTTTTCAACCAATTTTAAAACTTTAAATTAGTTGTAAAATAAAATTATTCCATTAGTTCTATCAAAACAGAAAAATTCACTGGGAAGGAAAATATGAAAGTATGGTACAAATTTGAATATGAAAATATTACACATTGGGAGCAGCAGGTTACATTTTGTATTGCAATCTAATATGGAACTAATTAGGCAAGTACAGTTTCAGATTGCAAAAAAGGACCTAATCACAAAATAAAAAGGCAACAGTCCTTCTGGGCATCTTCTGAAACTGCAGCAGAGACTGAATATTATGACAGCTCTTGGCAAATCACAACAACAAAAAAGAATTGTTAGAGTTCACAGAGAAGCAAATAATTGTGCCTTTAAGAAAAGAACAGAAAATCTAAATCTATTTATCTATCTTGGATAAGTATTGACAAAATGTGTCATGATGATAATCCCATTAAAAGTATTGGAGAGATTCACAGTTTAAGGAAGGATATGAATTATTTCCAGTGATATTGCTTATTGGCCATGCAGGAACAGAGAGAGAAACACCAGAAATGTAAATTAAGTATTCCAGATCTTAAACTGAAAGCTTTTAGAGACAGTGGGTGCATTTATATGCAATGCTACTGTGCAGTGGTTACTGTGCATTTACTTAAACTTGTATAATCAGGTATTAAATGCACAGTAACCAGAGCTACTGCACAGTAGTGCTGGGAACACTTTTTAAGTGATGCTACTGTGCAGTAGACTTATAATGCTATGCAGTAGTGTATTGGCACCGTTAGTGCTGTGACACATTACTGCACAGTATTATTCAGGTACTGTGCAGTTAGCATCTCATGTGCACGTGCCTAGTGAGATATATATTAGATTGGGGATAGTCTATGTATAAACTTCACCTCTACAAAATGAGGATAATGCTACCCTTTTCATAGAGCACAGACTATAGATAAGATTTACAATATGAGAACAGAATGTTGTCTTTTTTAACTTCAACAAAGATTAAATTAGTAAGAATTGGATATTGGAACAGATACGTATTGTGATGTACATCCAGTTTAGAGCAATTTTAAATTTTTTAAATGAAGTGAGCTATTGATTATATCCTATTTGCCTTTAGGATATATCCCCCCCTGCCAAGTGTAGGCCTTTAAATGTGTGTTTAAATTCCTTTTAAAAATTGTTTCTTTTTCAGTATGCTGAGTATCCAGCAGGTTTTACTGAGGTCAATTTAAGGCATTTGTTACCTCAACTTGAATACTATAGAGCAGTATTTCTCAACCTTTCAAAACTCAAAGCACCCCTCTTATCAAACTCAAGGCACCCCCCCAGATAATGCCACCTCTTAGTTTCAGTTTCACTCATTTTTTTGCCTATAGAGAAGTAATAAGCAAGTCTTCTGTTGCAATAACTCAGAAAGACCACAACTCCATTGTATTTTAGCAGCTATGAGAGATTAGGTCAAGCTTATAAATAGCAACAGGATCATAGAAAAGTAGGGCTGGAAAGGACTTTAATAATGGCTAGAGATTAATATTTCAAAATTTTCTTTTAGAAATTAGCTTATTAGAAGAGTAAACATTGTATTAGAACAATAGTCCAGGGGAACAGCAACTGTTAATTGATTCCTAAAATCTGTTTGTGGCAAAAGTCCAGGGGAGACAACAAGGAGATTTGCGTTCTCAACAGTTTAGCATCCAAGAGTCCAAGAGTAGCACACAGAGAAGCACATACATCACAACGTTCCCTTAACTCCCAAAACAGGATAGAAACATGTAGATTCAGCAGCAGGTCCTAATGACTAGCTGCAGCCTGGCAAAAAATAAAAGTCCCTAGTATCCCCAGTATTGGGGGAATGACCACATTAGGAGACCGGGAATGACTAAATTAAGGTACAGACAAATGGCCAAATTAAGATGTGTGCTCGTGATATGTTTGAAAAAAAGAGGATTATGCTGACAGGGCAGAATGTGAACAGAATGACAATCACAGGGAAACCAATCAATAGTACCCAGAAAAGAAAAGTCAGCAGGAGAAAGAAAATACAAAAGTCAGGATAAATGTGGAATGATTTAGCATCAGTACCAACCTCCAAGGCTGCCTCATAGAGAACCCTGAGAGATTGATTCAGGCAAGAACTGTGAGGTGGTATTCATGTATTGGCCAGATGTACCATCTCCTTGCAAAACCCTAAGTCTGGTATATAAGTAGGAGTGTGTAGTTGTTTTGCTCTCTTTACTTGCACAAGTCTTATTTGCTTTCACTGTGTAACTATAAAATTTTCCTATTATCAAATGGAGATGTTGAAAAAGTTGTGCCTGCCTGCATGAAAGTATCAGAACTGGTTTGTAAAGCCAGTGCCAACACTCATGAAGCCATCTAGATCAGCCCCCTACTCAGGACAAAATCATTCCTGACTAAATCATCCTATTCAAAGTGTTTGTCTAACCTGCGCTTGGAAGTTTCCAGAAATGGAAATTCCAAAACTTCCCAAGGTGGCCTTTTTCAGTGCTTAACTACCTTCATAGATAGAAGGTTCCTCCTTATCTCCAACTTAAATTTCTGCTGCTGCATTTTGAGGCTATTACTCCAAATCCTCTCCCCTATAGCTACAGAAAAGAGTTTGTCTGCATGTTCTTTGTAATCTTGTTTCATATATTTGAAAACTGTTACCAAATCCCTGTTTAGTCTTTTCTTCTCCCGACTAAACAATCCTAGTTTTTCCTGGCTTTCCTCATAAGTGACAGAAATTTATCAACATGCATGACCTTGTCTGACACCCAATCAAAAGCAGTATGGTACTTTTTCTTCTTCCTGTAAATTTGTCACAGGGGGGAAAGCCATTCCGGTACATGTTCTTTTGATTTTAACTAATCCTTTTTTTCTCAGAGTAACCTCGATTAACCAAGATGTATATAGTATGAAAAAGAGACTACTGTAGCCATGCTCAGAGACAACAACATTTTTAGGGGCAACATTGTCTCACTAGGCCAACAAACAGAATGACTCAGTAACTGTATGATGTTCTCCTTGAGAAATGCTTGGAAGTGTTTTTACTGTTACTGGTGCTACCAATTAGCTAGGCTTTACACCATGGGTGACTGGTGCCTCCCAAGTCTGGGGGGATACCAGTGGGTCCCCCAGTGGGTAGTTGGCAACCGGGGGGGGTTCTCCCAGTGGCCAGCCAGAGACTGGGGGGGGTCCTCCAGTGGCCAGTCCCTGTGGCAGAAGTGCTGGGACTTCCACATGCAGCAGTGTGGTGCCAATTTCTGAGGGGGCACTAGCGCTCTATGTGCCTCCCTACCAGCTGGAGTACTCACTGTCATGGGGGGTACCAGCACTCTCAAGTGGGGGTCTGTGTTCCCCCCCGTCCCTCCCCTACACTTCTACTGTGATTTACACACAGCATTTTTAAGTAGGCTAAAACATTGTATTCGGTTTGTTATCTTGAGTCCTTACCTCATTTGCTTCTTGTGCATTTTCTTTTGGACTGTAAAGTGTTTGAGGTGTGGATTGTCATTTTTGTATAGTTAGTTAAACAGTGTCTTACACAATGGGGCCCTGTGAGGCAACTTTAATATAAATGATAAATAGTATTACTAATGCCAAAGTAAAAGTATGAACTATCACATCTGTTATTCAAGTGTCCTCATTCTTAGGGTTGGTGGCACAACAGGCCAGATATTCTCAGAGTTGTCTGTTCCATGCTAATCTTGTTGCTTTATTAATCCCCAGTTCTGTCCATTCATTTGTATTTTAGCCATGCTCTTTTAAGTCTTTCCCTCCTTCTTTTTTCCACACATCCTTGAATAACTGTTGTTTCTAGGGAGTTCCCTTTTTTATCTAACCATGTGTCTGAACACTTTAATTTTCTAGTCTTGTTTTCATTAGCTCTCTTGTCATATCAGTTGTCTCCAACACCCAGTCAGTACTCAATATTCTCAATATTTTCAATAAGCCTACATTCCAAATTCTTGCATCCTCTACATTTCTCTTTTTTCCAAGGTTCAACATTGCTGCGCTCATCACAGTGTGCTGTTATTCTGTAAATCTGCTAAAATTGCATATCTTATTATTTGGGAATTGCGTTATAAAAACATTGTGGCACTAGCAAATGTTGATTACTGCAATATAGAAATTGCCTGAACAAGTAAATAATTCTAGACCAGATTTTTCCATACCTTGTGTGTGTGTCTGTATTTGGTAGTATGGAAAGATTTTCCTCTGATTTTGAATCCAACTCAATGAGCAGAGACAAGTTATGAGAAATGCAATGATAGCTCCTTCTTTTGACTTTTAAAATCACCCGGAAGTAGATGACATCAGGCAGACATCAGGGCTGGCTCATAGCATTAAACATCTTTAGTGAAGTGCCTTGTGGGGAACAAGCTTTGCATACATAATCCTGGGCATGAGGGAGTTTGGGAAAACATTGTGCTTCCTCAGTCTGTGAGAGCTCACCCTCTTCCCTCTACTCAAAAACGCTGCTAAATAGTACAATATAACCCATCAAATAGATAACTGACAATATTAAAACCTGAAACTGCTATCCTATTCCATTACCACTGATCCATTTATAAAGGAAGTCCTTTTTATTTCCAAAGTCTACATTTTCTTCCTTTTTTTTAGTAGATTGTAAAGCTAGAAAAAAAATGATGGTGAAAGTTCTGGCACATTGTGATGTACTGATCAGCAGCAGGAGCAAAACATTCTCAGCTGCATACAGAGGATAGCAGAATAAGCAATGTCTTACCATCTATCATAAGAGAAAACAATTTCTGATATGGTTTCTTTATTCACCCCATGCAAAAATTGACCTGACATAGAACATATGTTCTGTCTCAGCAAATTAATTTGCAATAAATCTGGCCACTGGGAAATCTTTCCTGAAAATCCTTCATAGTTGAAGTATGCAGCAGTGTCAGAAAGTTTGAGTCAGAAGAAAATAAGTTTACTGATGGGAATTTTTTCCCCATTTTCACTAATAATATATGAAGTTTGCTGAATCATACAAAATAGATCCAGATTACCACAATGGAAGAAGACTTTTGACTGACAAAAAATCCAGACAAAGTATATACAATTGTTTTCTTTATAAATAATAAAGCTCTCAGCTAACCAGTCAAGAAATGAATTAAGCCCATGTTCAGTAAAATATGCAATTACACATATATATGTGTAATTGGTTATTGTGACAAAAAATACAACTGTTTGAATTAACTTTGGGTCTGACCCTTTTGTCTTCATTTTCTGAAGATGGATTTAACTGAAAATAATTACAGGTTTCAAGTAAAATGCTTAAACTTCGGTACATGCTTTAATGTATGGCTTAATTTATTCCTAATAAGGCATGTTCTTGATCTGGGGAAATATGATTTGTACACTGACATTACAATTTAATGTAGCCATACTTCATTTAGCATTAAACAAGCTAGATTGGATACTGGATGTAGCCTACCTGAGACAGCATGGAACTTGTGGACTATTTTTATTTACTCTGCAGAGAAGCCATGTTTTGCTTCACCATGCTGAGAATCAAAGTTAATTATTTTCATGGAGCTGCACGCTACTATAGTTGGACTGCTTCCTGTATCTAGTTCTCTTAGAAATCTCCACACTGCCTTTCAGTGAACTGTGTAGGCATCCTGCAGGTTGTGCTGATACAAGTCCCATTTTGTACTTAAGCTGTTTGTCAGCATTGGGGATATGCACAGGTATTGCTAGTCTACTTACAGGATGCAAATGTGGACAATGCAGGCCAGATCCAAAAAATTGTGATAGATGCTTAAAAGTTAGGTGCTGCATAACTGAAGTCCCTGGCCTCCAGATTAGAATTCAGAACACTATATAGAATGGAAAAACATCTTTTGCTTAACAGACGCTGACACTAGAGAAATCTTCTATGTACTCTGTATATGGCATAGAGCATACAGCATAGAGTCAGGCCCAAAAATCACAGGTACAGGGTTAGAACATTGACATTTGGGATCACAAAGAGAAAAGAGAATTTCACCTGAGTGTGCTACCTTCAAGCAGCTCTCCACTCAGCATGACACTGTTTTGGATTTTAGTCTTTGGTGTCCATTTTCCTGCTTGCACCACACAGAAGCCTTGATAATCACTGGAACCAATGGAAGGGGTGTGACACCTTCACCTCTGCCTGAAGTGCAAGAAGTGGCAGGCACCACTGTACTTCCCACTGTTTTGGGTTAAGTGTGTCCAGATAATCCATATCTAGCCCCTCAAGTGACTTAGGTAATAAAATAGCTAGTGTCTGTTCCCTGATGAAGCTTGAGCATGAGCTAGCTACTGAACCTCTTGGTTCTGTCAAGACAGAAAAGTTTTAGGACTTCTGGAAGGTGCAGAGATACAACTTCAGGAAACTTTATGGTCAAAGAGAGAGACCCTCATAAGCCCCTCTTGGGTTAGCTGGCAACTGAGCTGGAATTTTCATAACAGGGAGTTAGAGTCAGGAAGGAGGGCCAAAGAGTCCAGGAGGCAGGGAGTGGGGAGACAGACAGCAGGGGGCAGGTACAAGAGTGGGGGGACAAGGGACAGGGGAGCAAGAAGGAAAGGTCTGGCTCCTAGTAGTCTGCCACTGCTTTCCTTGCCACTGCACCGAGGGAGGGACGGGATGAATTTAAGATGACCTTTCACTAATTAGTTTCTAATTATGGGGGGTCATCTTAAATTCGAAGTCATCTTAGATTTGAGTAAATATGGTATATTTATTTGAACTCCGTTGTACAATGAGACCCTGGGTTTTTAGTAGTTACACGGAAAAGTTCAAAGTCAGATTCTCATTTAATGCTTCTCTAAATCAGAATAACTCTAGCATGTATTTGAATTATATCAGTATCCTGTTCTGATCAGTATCTAAAGGTTGTGCTACGTATTGAAATGTATTCAAATGATTTGGACCTTCTGCCTGTCAAATGATGGCCTTGAATGAATGTAAGAGACAACTTTATCATGACATTTTGAAAGCCTAATAAAAGTCCCACCAAAACAATATTCTTCTGTGTACATTGATTATTCCAGCTAGGACAAGAAACAAAACAAAACAACCAAAACCAAAAGACAAGCAAACATAAAATCCCCATGCCATCACTCCCCTCCCCTGAAGAAAACCTCCAAAACATACCTGATCATTACACAGCCTACCAAAATTAAGGTCATTTCTACAATGGAGCAGTGGTTCAGTTTTGGGATTAGTGCTAGTTCTTGTCTAAATATTTCTAGAGTTGATTGTCATTGCCCAGATGTTTATAGTGGTTTGCAAAGTAATTCTATGAAAGCTGACTTTCATACACGTTGACTAGAGCCCACGCAAGATAATTTCATTTCAAATTGCTGCTATCTTGAAACTCTCATACACATGGTAAATTCAATATGATCCAAATCCAAGGTTTCAGGATTGGATGTGGAGAGGAAAATAATGCATTTCTTATTACTGGAGGTTATAATAATAATGAAAGTTCTAGGAAATGCTAAATTTAAGAAAGACTGCAGTAATTATGCCATCTTGATGTAAAAGGTTATCATATATAAGATTATTTTCCGAGGTGAGTTCTTTCCTTCATGACTCAGAGAATGACCTGTGAAATACAAGGTGATGTGTGAATCTGCCTTGTAATTTATGTGTCATAAGCCTTGGTGTTAATCACCAAAACTGACTCTCTTTATCTTTCAAGTTTATGCAAGCTACCATATATTGCAAATCCTTTCCCCTGCTCCCTTAAAGGAAGTCCTCCTCATGATGTTTCAATATATTGCATTATTGATATAAATGATACTGTTGTGTGAGGAAAGAAATTCCAACATATATAGCAGATATACTGCATGGAAACTGTCTTCAGCAATAGTTAAGCCTGGGACTATTCTGCCCATGTTGTATATGAACTGTTTGATTCTGTTAAAATATATTTTGGGAATAACTCATTGGTTTGTTTTATGTTTCTGTCAATCTGAACATATGCTGCAAACACTCCTTGATAATTAACAGTAGTGAACTGTTAGAAATATTGATTAAGTTCTAGTTTGAATCAAGAGAGGTTAGCCGTTTTAGTCTAAAGTCAGGCAAAATGTAGGGTAGATTTGCATCTTGTAGACTAACCAAATCAGAGGTGCATAACTTTTTTAAGCAACATCTTACTTCATCACATGTTGAGAAAGTCTCTACCGTACCTTCTGCAATTTATTTAATATAACCCTGTCATAAAATCAAAGTAAAAGGTAAAAAAGGACTACTGAAATTTTAGCATTATTTAGGATGGAAGACCTAATATATTTTACATATTTCATATGCACCCACTTACTGCAGAATTGGCTTGTAGTTCTTTTTTTCTCTTCTGTTCTTAACTTTTTCAGTTGCATTGTAAGAAGCAAAACAACAACAACAACAAAAGCCTTGAGGGGGAAGGAAAATGAAGCAAAGCTGGACTGAAAGTCTAAACACATGGTTTGCTTTCCATTCATATTCTGTGGGCATGTGTACTTGTGTGCATTTACTGTACAGCAACAGAAATTACTGTGCAGTATGGGTACGTGTCTACATGTGTACACCCATACTGTTCAGTAAATATGGCGACTTATGCCAAGTTGAGTGTAAGATTGATCATGCAGTTATCAAATGTATGCATGGTTAGTTACTGCACAGTAACACACATGTAGACACCTTACTACACAGTAATACTGTGTATGTGGACAGACTTGGGAGTAACTTTAGTCTGAAGTCAGTCCACACAGTTCTAATGTGCTTTAATGCCTGCACTTGTAGACAGCAGCCTACTCCCACTAACTGCTCAGTTAAACCAGTGTAAATGCACATGTAGACATGCCCTGTCAGTTTAAAAGAAACAGTGTGAATAAGAATATGACTAGTGGCATTTTAAAACTCTTCATATTATTATGATGTAATAGAGTAAAAATGAGACCTTATACTTTTACATACATGCTTCCAAGATCATACATATAATGTGTATATAATAGTTTATCCAGGTGGCTGCCCAGAACAGTATAAATAATGCATTTTCTGTCCCAAAGTACAAACCATGTGTGTATGGAGTGAGGGGAGAGGCACACAGGAGTAGCCTAAAAATATATTTTATATAAACTCAAGGCACCTTTGGTTTAACTCTTTTTTTTTTTGTGGAATAAAATTATCCCAGGAATAATGTTACATATACCTATTTTCTCTGAAAAGAAAATGGAAAACAAAGGTCAGATTCTCTTAATAAGATCCACCACAGTCTGCTGGAAGAAGAAGAAAGGAAATACATAGGGATCTGCTTAAACATCCCTGTCTCTCATGTTGTTCCAGGCTGAGCCCAAACATAGCTTAGAGCAGACAGAATTGATTGACAGATAAGATAGATTCATACAGATGGAGCAGATACAAACAGAAATGTTTAGGCACCTAAGTCAAATATTGGAATCCAAACAGCCTGCACTCGATATCTGACAAAACTCAGTAGCCACCTCTAATAGTTTTGATCTGAAAGTTCTGTAGCTACCTGTATTTTTGCCATCTCTGTGTGCCCAGAAAAATCGTGGTCTGAGCAACTAGATACTTAGCTCCTATTTAAATCTTGCTAGGATTCAGAGTTTCATAGATTTTCATAGACATTTGGGCTGGAAGGGACTCCGGAGGATCATCGAGTCCAGCCCCCTGCCCCAGAGGCAGGAAGTCAGCAGGGATCATAGGATCCCAGCAAGATAAGCATCCAAATGTTTTTTGAATGGCTTCAAAGTGGGTGCTTGAACCGCCTCAGGTGGCAGTCTGTTCCAAACCTTGGAGGCCCGGGCAGTGAAGAAGTTCTTTCTTATGTCCAGCCTGAACCAGTCACAGTGGAGTTTGTGACCGTTCGATCTTGTCATCTCTTGAGGGGCTCAGGTGAATAGTCATTCCCCCAGATCCTGATGAGCACCCCTGATAAACTTGTAGGTGGCCACCAGATCACCCCTATGCCTGCACTTTTCCAGGCTGAATAGTCCCACTGCTCTCAGCCTTTCATCGTAAGGTTGGTTTTCCTGACCTCTGGTCATGCACGTGGCTCTCCTCTGCACCCTCTCAAGCTTCTCCACATCCTTTTAAATTGCAGAGCCCAAAACTGGACGCAGTACTCCAGCTGCAGCCTCACCAAGGCTGAGTACAGTGGGAGAATGATGTCCCGGGTTCTGCTTGAGAAGCATCTATGGATGTAAGCCAGTGTTTTGCTCGCTTTACTAGCCACAGCATCACACTGAAGGCTCATGTTCATCTTGTGGTCAACCATGACCCCCAAGTCCCTTTCATCTGTAGTGCTAACCAGCATAGCACTACTGAGCCTATAAGCATGGTTCAGGTTTTTCCTCCCAAGGTGGAGAAACTTCCATTTTACAGTGATGAATACCATCAGGTCTCGTCCATCCATTCCATGAATCTGTCCAGATCCGGCTGGATCACCCTCCTATCCTCAGGTGTGGATCGACGAACTTGGCCAGTCCGTTTCTGATACCAATGTCCATATCATTGATGAAGATGTTAAACAGTGTAGGCCCTAGGACAGAGCCTTGTGGGACCCCACTGGACACAGCGCACCAAGAGGATTGACTCCCGTCGGCAACCTGATCCTACCGCGAAGCCAGTTCCCCAGCCAGAGGATCGTGGTGACGTCAAGGCCTTAGTTAGCCAGTTTAGCCAAGAGGTGAATGTGGGATACCAGATCGAAGGCTTTTTTAAAGTCAAGGTATACGTCATCAATCTCTTCCCCCTTGTCCAGGTGATAAGTCACCTGGTCATAAAAGGAAATGTGATTGGTCAAGCAAGACCTACCCGCAACAAACCCATGCTGGGTATCCCTCAGGATATTGCCTTCAGCTAGTCTGTTAAGGGTGGCCTCCTTGATAATCTTTTACAAGACCTTCTCCAGGATAGAGGTCAGGCGGATGGGTCTGCAGTTTGCCAGATCTACTTTCCTCCCTTTCTTGAAGATAGGCATGACATTGGCCCTCTACCAATCATCCGGCACTTCACCAGAGCGCCAAGAACTCCCAAAGATCTGTGCCAGGTACTGAGCTATGATGCTCACCAGCTTCCTGAGTACCCTTGGGTGTAACTCATCAGGACCAGCTGACTTGAAGGTATCCAGCCTGTCAAGGTGTTCCTTCACGAGGTCAGCTTCAATGGAGGGCA
Source organism: Crocodylus porosus (assembly GCF_001723895.1). Lineage (NCBI taxonomy): Eukaryota > Metazoa > Chordata > Crocodylia > Crocodylidae > Crocodylus > Crocodylus porosus. Next base: position 98,610,850 of record NW_017728906.1, read on the forward strand.
AGGAATCTCCTTTGCCCAGGCCTCCCTGTCCCATAGTGGACAGGGCTGTCCCATGGGGCTGATGAAGAACTGACGCAAAGTACCCATTTAGCAAGTTTGCTTTCACCTGGGCAGTTGTCAGTTGCCCCATCTGGTTTAGCAGGGGTTTAATGTTGCCCTTGCTTTTCCTCTGACTCCCCACATATCTAACAAAGGTCTTTTTATTTTCCTTGATATTTGTAACTAGCTGGAGTTCCATTGCAGCCTTGGCTTTCCTGATTTGCTTTCTGCAAATCCAGACTAAAGCAGAGTATTCCTCCTTGGTGGCAGTTCCAGTCCTCCATCCTTTATAGGTCTTCCTTTTAAGAAGCAGGGGGTCCGCCAGTTTCCTGGAGAGCCAAGGGGGCTGCTGTGCCCTTTTGCTGCCTTTCCTCTGAGATGGGATGGACTTCGCTTGCGCATCCAGGATTGCTCCCTTGAGGAGCAACCACTCGTCCTGAACTCCCCTCTCCATCGGGTTTGTGAGAATAGCACCCAAGTCTCCTGAAGATCCCAGTCTAATTGGCTTACACTAAGTAGTCTTACAGTGGAGAGCAATAAATTCAGCACAAAGCATAGAAGCTATAGCCACATTCATTCAAAAACGTGGCTAGCTGAGAGACAACGCTGCTGCTAATGCTGCTGCTTCTATCTACTTTTTACATAAAAAGCAATGGTTGGAGAATTGGAAACTGTAAGTTCTAGGCCCAATTAATTCTTAGAATCATAGAAAATTAGGGTTGGAAGGGACCTCAGGAGGTCTTCCCCTGCTCAAAGCAAGACTATCCCCAACTAGATCATCCCAGCCAAGATGTCTCACTGGGTATTAAAAACATTCAAGGGATGGAAATTTCACAGCCCCGGTGGGTAACCTGTTTCAGCATTTTACTACCCTTCTCATGGAAAATGTTTTCCTTAATATCTATCCTAAACTTCCCTTGCTGCAACTTGAGACCATTGCTCCTTGTTCTATCATCTGCTGCCACTGAGAACAGTCCAGGTCCATCCTCTCTGAAACTACCCTTCAGGTAGTTGAAGGCTGCTATTAAATCCCCCCTCAGGCTTCTCTTCTCCAAATAAATAAGCCAAGTATTGCCAGCCTTATGAGATTCAAACTTGAAGCTTTAATGGAAGAGAGTACTCTTTTCTTTTTCATGATGCTAAGCCATAATGCAAGCAAAGTACATAAGAGTTGTGGGGCCAGGAAAACAGCAAACAAAACACTTTTTAAACTAAAAGCTGGAAAATATAACTGGGGAATAAACTTGCAGTGATAAAAATAACATGACTTGCATGGCATTTTCATCCAAAATGACTTCTATTTGTGTCTCCCTTTTGTCTATGGCTATCCACTTGTATTATTATCTTTCATGATTCACCTTTGCTCAGGTCAATAGAGTCATGCATTGTATTTCATCAGTCCAACTCAGGGTTAAAGTATACCTTTTTTTGGCACTGCACTGAACAACAGATGATGTGAAACCTGCATCATCATAGAAGCATCTCCAGGAAACAGCCTTCTGAGATACAATTCCCTCCATATTCCCTGCCATGCTCTGCACTGTAGTGGTAATTTGCTGCTGGCATACATCTGCTTTAAATTATAACACCGCCCAGTGCTAACTGATTTGTTATAGGGTTCCATTCATCCACCATCCATCCTCTTTGGGGAGGAATAAGGAGGGAATGGAAAGCAAACAGTCCAAGTTACAATCCAGCCCTGTTTTTTATACTTGTCTTGAGTACATTGTGTCTGAATGAGGATTAAAATACAAATTGAATTCGTGAGAATAAGTTTAGAAGCATGTTGTCTAACAAATCTGTAGTTCATGCTGAAGCTCTATGTGACAAGATGGAGTCAATATTTATGGGAGATGATGTGTTTTCCTAGAAATCGTTGAAAAAAGAATCACTCATTGTAAATATGCCCAAACTGATCAGGTTAGGCATTTTGTCTTCCCCATCTTAACAGAAAGAATATAAAAGCATCTCACAGAAAATAAAATATGCCAGGGCAGTATCCCTGTCACAGCAGACAGCTAAGCCTAAAGTTATCACTACTTGAAGTGACACTGGAAAAAATATATGGGAAATATAAATGCTATTCACTAAAACTACACTCTAAACAGTCATTTGAGATTGCCAATTAAAATCCACATCTTAAATACTACTATGGACTTTATTTATATTTTGTGGTCATTTTTCTCTCTCAGCTTTTACATACATCATAAGATCCCCTTTATGGCTTTCAGGTCTATACACATACTGGTTGAACAGTTAATGCTATTAGAGAAAAAAAAAAACTTCTTAGGGAAAATGCATGGGATTTTCACTTCCATGGTAGTTTTAGTCAAAGATCTTGTAAAGTTCATTACAGTATCACAAAAACAAATTAATTTCCATCTAGAAATATTGATCAATGAGTAAACAGCCATTTATATTTAAGCCCAAGAAGAAAAGCATGTTTGCAATAGGGATTAAAAAATAAATTGAAAATTGAATAATAAGAGATGGGTTGTGTTTTCTAAATAATATCAGAAAATTACTAAATAATATCAGTAAATATTCAGTGTATTTAAATTGATTTACATATGGGTTTAGGCTGTGCAAATTTATATCTGATACAGTTTGCATATAAATTATCATATGCAAATAAAATATATCAAATTCATCCCTGATGCTAGCAACTTAAACGGACTTCAACAGAGTTATACCAAGTATGGATTTGCACCAGAATGTTATAGGAACAGAGAGGTCCCTGTAGCTAGAGCTGCCTACAGCTCCATGAAAAAGACCAATTTTAGCACAAGACTTTGATTTGGGAAATCAGTTTGGCTTTATATTTTTGCATTTATCTTAAATGCTTTCAAGTGAAGAACATTCTGCAAAGCTTTGGAGACACTGACTTATTGCTTTTTGGATTACATTCACATATTATCTTTCATATAACATTTACTTGTTTTCCTCTAGATCAAAATAGTTCACCACAGTCCTTTAAAAATGTTGTATATTGAAATCTCTATTACATTCTTTTTAATGGACAGTTCGGCTCCCAATTATGCTTTTATTGATTTCTATGGCACTTATGAACTCCAACCCTGCTCACTTTGTTTGGAAAGAAAAAGATTAGGAACCATGGGTGTGTTTGGGCATACTACAAGTATCTAGTGGAGTTAGTTAATGGACAACTTCAGTTTAGGTAGAATATATTACCAAGGTGACAGCTATTGTAGATTTTTTTTCCCTTAGTGCAGGTAGAAAGGTTCTGAACCTGAATGCTAGGGTCTCTAGTTTTGGTTTGGGAAATATGTGTTGTGTTTTTTAATTCCTGCAGTTAAGAGTATTCCTACAGTGTCATTAGGATGGATTGTCTTGTATTCCATAACATGAGCTAAATCTACTTGATTAAATCCAGTAAGTACCTTTTGAGATAAAATACTTAAAAGAAACCTCATTTGCAAGATTGCAGGGTTTTTGGCTGTAGTCCAGTTGGTCTAAAGACATAGGCAGGCAAGGTTGTCGGAGTAGATGTGATATCTTTTATTAGACCAACTGAATAGTTGGAACCAAGTTCTTTGCATGTACCTTTCTTCAGGCATAGGGAGACGCTGTTGTTCTGAGATCTCCAAGGAATGAAAGAGGCTAAAAATGTGGCAGTGACAATGTAAATAAGTGGAAATTAGGAGATAATGGGTAAAGAGCAAAGAGGAGGGAAGGGGAGAGGAGGACAGAGGGAGAAATGAAGGGGGAGAAATGGGTGAAGAAATGCTAAAAGTAAGCAAGGGAGACTGAAAGTAAATAGCTGGAAATTAGGAAAACAAAGGGTAGAGAGGGATGGGAGGGGAGGAAAGTGGGGTGGGAAATGTAAATGGTGAGGTCAGGCAGGTACTTGGTGAATCAGATCTCAGGCAGGTTATAATGTGTCATAAATCCAATGTCTATATCATGTCCATGATTTTTGGTATCATGGACTCAATATAGACATTGGATTTATGACACATTACAGACTGCCTGATTTCCACTAATTTATATTCTCACTGACCTCATGTCACAGTTTTAGCTTCTTTCATTCCCTGGAGATCTCAGAACAACAGAGTCTCCCTATGCCTGAAGAAGGGTATTTGTTCCTGAAAGCTTGCAAAAAACTTTGTTCCAACTACTCAGCTGGTCTAATAAAAGATACCCAGATAACCTTGTCCATTTCATAAGTTTTAATGTACAAAGTGCATTGAGCTGTAAAGGGTAATGTTTCTTTGGATCTTTATGGATGTGTTAAGCTTCTCATATTGCTACAGATTACGTGAAACGACTGAATTTTCACACTCCTATATACAAAAAGTAATAGATTTGCACAAGCTTATTTTTTTTAAATCATATATTTTAAATACATCATTGTGTGGACAGTATCAAAAGCTACTTAAAATATGAGATTTGATAGCAATAATTCAAAATTTAATAGTAGCCACCTCAACAAATCCACTGATTTTGACCCTGACCCTATGTGTTTTCATAAACCTATTAAATACTATGAATAAGAATGTGTATAGAGTGTAAGGAGGTATTTTTAGATGATATTCTGGAGGATTTTTGTTAGTTCTTTGTAGAGGCCATAAAATGAAGCAGGATTATTCTAGCTTGTCCAAACTGTGAACAAGATGTCCTATAATACAAAAAGTTACCCTTAAGGCAGCATATAAATTCATTATAAAGCATAAAATGAAACAGTTTTACTGAATTTAGAATTAATATACAACATCTGTTTTTCCCTTCAGTTGAATGGTAACACGGGCTGGCTCAGGAAGCTGAACAATGGTAAGGCACTTTTACCAGTATAAGTGATTGGAAACTGGTCTATAGCTGTAATAAAACAGAAGTTCAGCACACAAAACTGCTCTATTCCCATAACAGTACATGAGTTTGGTCTACACAGACTGATTTAAAATGGCAGAACCCAGTCCAAGATTGGCCCTTCCCATCAAAGGGTGAACATGTGTTTTGTTTGCTACCAATCTAAACTATGCCACTCACAGAAAACTGTATAACTGAGATCGAATCTGCCTCAGGATTTTTGAATGTCTGTACGTAGCCTAAAAGGATAGTGGAAGTTGACCATAAGGCCTAGTAGGCCCTAGCCTTCATCTTCCACTGAACATACTCTCACTGCTTCTCTGTCACTTAGCTTGGGTTGGTTTGTTGATTTGTTGGTTGATGTTCCTTCTCGTTCCTTTTCTCTTATGTGTCATATGGATACAATTGTGTTTTTTAAGTGCTGCAGTTTTGATAACAATTTAGTGAGATTTCCTGGCTAAATCCTATTTGTGTCTTCTTAGTTTTGGTGTAGCATTATATCAACGTCTCTATTTTTTAAGGGCATAAATTATTTAGTCTGTTTTTCTTCAGCTATATGATGTTATATGCTGATCACTGCTTTTGTTTTTACACCCCGCAAGTTTCAAAGTATATCAAGACTTGATCTGCTTTCACTGTAATTTGAGGACTTTTATTACTGCTGACTTATTTAGGCTAAAACTTACAAACCTTCATATTCCTGCCAGTAGAAAGAAATTCTTTATCATATAAAACCACTGGGAAGTTTTTTGGGAATTGCCTTTTTTGTTAAACTTTCTATCTCCAAACTTGCAAGTCTTTGTAATATCAAAGTATCACTCAAATCACTGGTAGTTGTTTATATGGAGAGTTTGTACAATCATACAAGGATTTCTCAGGCTTTATTATTCTTTCTTCCTGTGTTCAGGCCTTCTCCTTCATCTCCTTTTGGATTTCTGTGTCCCACATATCATAGTATATCTCCATCATGTTTTCCTTTTTTTCAAGATTACAGGCCCTATAAAAAATTTAAAGTCCTGATCTTCACTAGGTCTAAAACATTTTTTAAAATCTAACCATTGACACTGAAGTCTGTTTCTATCCGTAACTGTAGCAACTGAATCGAACAAACACATCATTGAAAAGTCTGTTCATTCTTTTTTTTTTTATTAATAATATAAGCTAGCTGGTCTCAGAAAGCAAAACAGCATCAATTTGCTTCAGCCCTCAGAAGTAGACAATAATAAGCTAAATGGAGAGAGAGTGGTTATGAAGATGCAGTATTACAAAAGATATAAAATATGTCTCAAAAACATAAGAATTTTGTTTCTTAAATGTAAATCTCCAGATCCACTGGGTCTTTTAAGAGTAATTTGCTGATTTAGTCTGATTTACCTAAAGGTAAAAGATGTATATGTAAATAGGAGATTATCTCTTCACTATATGTGAGACTGAAATTATGCTACATGCTGGCAGTCTTATGACTAACCTCTTTTCCTATTATGTACAGGACAGCTGGGATCTCAGTGGGCCCATCTACATGTGTGATTAATGCACATGAATAAATTCCAGATCTTATTGCTCTGGAGTTTTTTGCTCCTGGGAGTACTATTTCAACATGTGCCATGGAGCACATTGTTCTGGGGTTTATTCATGGGCAGCCCATAGAGCCCTAACAGAGCAGCTTCGTCTGGCAGAAGACCCAAGGAGAGTCAGCCTGCCAGCCTGACTGCTTTGATGGGTTTCGACATGCTGCAGAAGGGCTGACTGAGGCATGAGGGTGCTTCAGTGAGGGCTAGCCAGCAGGCAGCCAGGGCAGTGTCTACACATGCACTAGTGCACACAAAGCTATTCCACAGCAGCTTAGGACTTGTACTTACAAGTCCTAAGCTGCTGCAGAGTTTGTAAGTTTTGTGTGCCCTAATATGGATGTACATATAGATGCTGAGACATTTACTGCACAGTTAATTAGTCATCTGTGCAGTAAATGTCTCACGTAGATGCACCCAGTTATATTTAACTGTGCAAGACTGTAAAACGTGAGAATGCCGTTACCTGAGAGAACTCTGGTATTTTCCTTCCCAAGTTCAATGAAGACTTCATTGTCTGACGTTTCCTCTATGCACATCTTTCAAAAAGAGAATGATGATAAGACTAAATAATTACTCAGATCTTCAGAGTTTCACTTCACAATTCATTTTGCTGCAACTGAGACAGCCAAAGTGCTTAACTTCTTTTCTCTGTTTTCCCCTACATGTACTACCTACACAGAAAAGAGTACAAGTCATCTGTCAGCTGTCTGTTCATTGTACCTATGGACACTGGACCTCTTCTGGCTTACCCCATCATTGCTTATGTAATACACCTTTCATCATAGCCTTCAGAGACATAAATGAGCTACTTAAAAAGCTTGTGCTCCATTTTGTGTATAACACAGTAGATTCTTTTTAAATGAAAGAAATGCTTTAAGAAATATGGAAAATGTATGAATAAAGCTAGGGAAGGACTATATCTGTCAACGAATCATATTAACTGACTTGAAACAGCAGGATCTGTGGGCTCCATTGGCATTTTCCTCCTTTTCACAGGAATTAGGTATTTATTTTTTCCTTATAATCTTCTATGGGTTTGCTTATTAGTTCAATAAAAGCAGTAATATGGTAAAGAGTCTCCTGCTCACATTTTTTGTTGACATGATAATTGGGCTGTGACAAGATCCATGACCTAAACAAGTAAATCCCTTTCAAATGTCCCTGAATTTACATCATCATTTTTCTCATTTCAATATATTATTCTTTTTAGGGCATGTTTTAAACAAGTTATATCAAATTAAAATGATATAGTCTTGCACTTTTTTTAACCTTTCAAGTGTTCAGCTGCTTACATCGGTTGCAGCCATTATATTGTGAGTACATTTTGGGAAAGCCTCATGTTAGTTTGTGTTTCTTCATAATATCCATACCTATCAGGCTGTGTAAGATGTTTATTATTGTTACTATAATTTCATTTAAATAATAATGTACATAAATCTTAAGATAAAGACAAACATAAATAATATATAATTGTATAGTATATATGCCAACAGCATATAATTCCATTAATGGCACTAGTGATTAATTTACCATTATATTTTTAACAGCAGGACCCAGTGATATCAGCAGACAAGGACAAGTCTGGCCATTTAATGTAGTCTTGACAGTATTAGTCTTCTGTGTAAGGAGGGAAAAGATTTTTTTTTCTTCCCACCAGTTTATTTTTGCTGTGGAAGGAGTAGGGGCACTTTTTGTGATCCATGTAGGGTATTGCTCAAGAAGGCTACAAAAGAACATATCATCAGAAAAAACAAAGATACCAGCAGACACAGTGGTGAAATTAGATAACCTTTTAATCCATTTATCGAAAAGCTGGCAGTTCACATTTAAGGAAGGTAAAAGAGTGCATAGTGAACCTGGAAAATGAATATACATCCGCTGCACTATAATAACCAAGAAAGGAGAGAAGTATGTGCAGGCATGTTAGCACTTGCCAATTCTTATTAAAGGATTGGGGTGCTTAAAAAGGCACAGAGCAGCTAAATATTTTTTAAAGTTTCATCTCGCTGAGCCCCCCTGTACTATGGTGCATTACAGTGAAACAAACAGATCATCTTTTAGAGTCTTAGAAGTGGGAGCATAGTATGCCCTAAATAATACATAATGCTTTTTCAGGCATGAAGAAGATTCTTTATGGAATCTACCAGTGTTGTTTCTAAAGCAATGGTGCTTGGCTTTGGAAGGATCAGCACTGTCAAGGAACTTAACTTTGTATCTGTTAGGAAATGTATGTGAATACCATCAAATTATTCTGTTTTACAGGGTAGTCCTAGAACTTCAACAAATACCTTCTTTTGCTAGTTTCAAAGTTGGTTTCCAAAGAGTTGTTTTTATAATAATATTCCATGAAAATATCACTGCTATTGTTCCCCCATCTGCAGACCTTATGAAATCAATAGAGTTAAGTACAGACATTCAAAAAGCCCAAGCCTGAATTGATTCAATCTTTGCAGGTGAGTCTAACCTGTGTAGATTGAACTGCCAAGCGAGTGAATAGACATTGACTTTTGATTCCAAAAATGATGCAGCCACATGCCTGCAGTGGATCAAGCCAGAAGCCAGGGTACACTATAGTGACCCCTCCCTTCCCTTCCACAGTGGCTGAGGAAAGCTGAGCTGAGGGAATGGGGAATGGGCAGGACCCAACATGCCTGGGTATGATTGTGGAGAGGTTAACCACCCCCACCCCCAGCCTGCAGGGGCCCCAGCCAGAGTGTCCTTGCAGGGGGATGGGGGGAAAGCAGTCCTTGCCAGACTTTTGGGGGAGAGGAGGGAGCATGGATAGACCCTGACTCCAGCCCAGCATGGCCCCCTAAGAGCGGGGAGGGAAATGGGGAAGGGAGGGGGTTTATTCCCCCCCTCCTTCTGGGGGACCTCAGCCAGGGGCTGCCTGGCCAGAGAAGAGCAGAGCAGTCCCCCCTCCTCCCTTAGCTCCAGCAGCAGGAATAGGGGTGTGGCCAGACAGTACCCAGCATAGCCCCCTAGGGCAAGGAGCCAGACGTGGGTCAGCATGGCCCCAAAACAAAGCAAAGGTTAATTTCTCCCCTCCCTCCCCTCTCCCTCCGGGGAGCCCCAGCCAATGTCTGCCTGGCCAGGGACAAGTGGTGGAGGCTGGTGGCCAGGGCTGGCAGCCAACTGTGGTCCCCCAGTGGGATAGGGAAGGGAGCAGGGAATAAACCCTCTCCATGCCCCCTTTGCCTTTGGGTTCCATGCTGGCCAGCGTTTAGCCATGCCCCCATGACTGTTGCTGGAGCGGGGGGGAGGACCCTGACAGGGGCTGCTCTGCCTCATCCAGGTAGACTCCATTTGGGGTCCCCTGGGGGAAGAGTGGAGGGGGGGTGGAATAAACCCCCTCCATGCTCACTTCACTTCAGGGAGCCATGCCAGGCTGGTGTTTGGCCATGCTCCTAATGATGCTCCAGCTAGAGAGCAGAGGGGCAGGGCAAGCCCAGACAGCATGGCCCAGCTGAGGTGTGCAGAGCATGCTGGGATTCTGGGGGACTCTGATTTAACTTAAACCAGGAAGGTGTCTGGGACAGAATTTCCATAAACTGACCTCAATCAAGCCTGATACTATATTAAACCAGGTTTATCTTAAAGCTGTTACAGCCATTTTGAAACTGGTTTGTGCTCATTGAACTTCTCTTCTGTTACAGGTTTAAACCAGTTTCTGATCACTTAAACCAATTTGTGTGTAACTGCTGTTCCTAGGGTAGGAGTCTAGGTCCAGGATTAAGTTTTGACAGAACCTTTGGCTGAAAGTTATTCTCTTTTCCTGACAAGGTAATTTGTTTATGCAAAGCAATATCTATTTCTGTTTGTGAAGTTTAATGCTTAAAATATCTGCCCACGCTGTTCTCAATCTCTCTGTAAAAAACTTTCTAGACAGCCACTCTTATTTCTTTTCTTTTTTTTAACATAAAACTACATAAAACTTACATTTTCTGTTATATGGATACAGGTTGTAGCTGTGTTCATCTACAGGCAAAAGCAATCAGAACTCTTGGTAGAGGTGATATCTTTTATTAGACCAACTGGATAGTTTCAAAAATATTTCTTTATTTGCAAGCTTTGGGCACATGCATCCTTCCTCAAGTATAGGAGAGTGCAAAGATTGTAAGATTTCTTCCAGGTAAAATGAAAATTCATATTCGCATGCTCACAAAACAGCTTCAACACAAGGTAAATCCCCTGCCCAGGAGAGCCTTCCATCACCCATCCTCCTGTGAAATATGAAACATCATAATAAAAAAGAATCATAATTCAGGAGGGAAGTGGGGGAAGGACTGCTCTCATATTGACTGTGTAGCTGGCCAGTGACTGTGATCCTTCCCTGAGGTCCCTTCCAATACCAGTGCTCTGGGGGAGGGATGGAAAAACAGCATAAAAGGCAGCATTGTTTTACCTGGCCTGCTTTCTGCCTTGGGTCTGACAGTTACTGAACTGTATCTTCCAGCAGTCAGGAGCATTAGACAATGAAAGCTACTGCTAGCATTGATTTGAATGATTTCCTACTTGCTAGCCTAGCCGAGCAAGTGGCATTCCACAATACCTTTTTCTTTCTTCTAGACCCTTTTATTTCATTATTATATTCATTGATTTATTCTTTCCTATTTTATAATTATAGTGAGATATTGCACTATAGAATTTAATTTATATAGAAACAGAGATACACTTATACCTTGCAGCATAGATTATACATCTTAGAGAATTTATACAGGAATGCAGATACATTTATATATTTGTATAAAAGCAAGACACTATGAAACACACCATACAGCATGTTGGAAAGACAGCTGGCAAGCCTTCAGGGAGGGACAGAAGAGGGGATAGAGGAATGAGGTGTAAGTTCCCTACCCCCCAAACTGAGACACAGCCTCTTTCCTACAAATAGCGGGGATGAGGCTTCCAGGAGCAGCAAGGATAAGGGAGCAGTGCCAGTGCCACTGTATGTGCCTGAGACTGCCTCCTCTCAAAGAGCACCAGCTATACCCCGCCACTACCACCATGACAGTCTTCTCCACCCCCCATTTCACTTCCTATGCTGAGCCTTCCAGTGGCAGAGGAAGAGCTGGAGATGGAAATGAGCTGGAGCTGAGTGCCCTAGCAAGGGAAATTTTTGTGAAGGAGGGAAAAAATAATAAAAATAAATTAATCAGCTGAGTTTGTGCTCCACACCCTTCAAGTTTCCACTAGAGCCAGGTCTGCTTCTCCAGAAAGGCACTTTAGAGGAGGCTGAGGTAGAAGTTGTGGAGGCAAGCAGTTCAAATGAGTCCATCCCTCCTGTTGCTGTGCCTCTGCCTGCTGAGGATGGGGAAATTACAGCATCTGCACATGCACCTGCACCCCAGAAGTGAGCCGGTATTGTGGTCTGGGTTCATTTTGATCTGGCAGATGATCTCACATATGCAATCTGCCTGCACTGCTTAGCCAGAACCAGCTGAGCACCATGGGGAAATATGAGCACCATGAGGATGCTGATGCATCTCCACAGGCACCATCCTCTTGCCCTTGCTCCTCCTCAGCCTGGCACCAGTGGGAGTGTGCACAAAGCAAAGTCCCCCTCTCACTTCAAAGCCCCTGCCCCCCCAAAGCAGAGGCAGACCACCCTGGAACAGTGGGGGAAAGGCAAACAGAAAGCGGGACATGTTGCAAGGGCAAGCAAGATCACTCAGAGCATTGGGGAGATGCTTGCTATGGATGACCAGCCCTTCTCCTTAGTTGAGTGGCTAGGGTTCAGGCAGCTCATAGCACTCATGGCCCCATCCTACCAAGCACCTGCACATGCCACCTTCAGCAGCGCAGTGGTGGCTTGTATGAGGCATACAAGGAATACTCAAGGGAGGTCCACAGGTGGTCTTACACTTCACTTCAGACATTTGTAGTAGCTGGGGTGGAGATCACACCTACCTCTCCCTCACAGGGCACTGGTGTGACCAGTCAAGCCATTGGTGTGCTTTTCTTTAAGCTGAGATGATAGACAAGTCCCAACCAGCAACTGAAATCATGAGGGCCATGAACTGCACAGTGCAGGGGTGGCTCATTGGGCAGGTCAAGCTCACCTGCAGATTCATGGTCACCAACAATGGGGCCAATATGGTCAAGGTGGTCCGTGATGTTAACTTTGTTGGCATCCGCTGTGTGGCACACAGGTTCCACCTTATTATCAGGGACACTCTGGAGGGGGGACAGGGCTGCCAGTGATGGCGCCAGCACCACGAGCAAGCTAAATGCAGGACGGTGGCAGGCTACTTCCACCAGAACATCAAGCAGGGCAAGATGCTGCAGGACAAATGCTGAGCATTCCACAGCAGAAAATCATGCAGGATGTAGAGACTCAGTGGAACTACACATACCTGATGCTCGAGAGGCTGATGGAGCTACCCAAGGCCATCCTTGAGATGGCCTTGCTTGGAGAGATTGGGATCAGTGGTCCCCTTAGCAAAGTTGAGTGGGATACCCTCTCCCAGATCTTGGTGGCCTTCAGGCCATTCCTCGAGGTCATCAAGCCCCTCAGCTCTGGTGATGCCCTCCTTAGCCAAGTAATGCCTGTAGTGAGGGAACTTCAGAGCCAAATGGAGAGCTTCTAGGGATTCAGTGTTACTGGCTGGGGCAAGCCACTGTCACAAGACATCAAAGCACTTGTGAGGCAGCTGAAGGAAGGCATCAAGAAATGGCTTGATCTCTTGTGATCCAGTGTGGTCCATGTGCTGGCTAACATGTGTGACCCAAGCGTGAAGGCCAACATATGCAGCAGCCAAATCCTGAACCAGTGGACAGCAGTGCTGCTGAAGAGATCAAGAGGAAAAATGCAGAAGCAGGGAAAGTGGAAGAGGGAGATGCACTGTCCCATGCTAGCACACCATCCACCAGCCAGTCTCCTCCTCTACCACAGGCACTGCCAATGTGGGCCAAGGGCATGGATGTCATGGTGGGGTCCAGAGGCACCAGACCCCACCATCAGGCAGGTAGCATTCAGTGCTTTGTGGCTGCCTAACTTGCTGAAGATGTGGAGCTGCTGCTGTATAACCCCTTGGCCTTCTGGGCAAGCCACAGCCAGATGTGGCCAGATGTGGCCACAGTTGCCCACGATCGCCTGTCCTGTCCATGAACCAGTGTTCCAAGTGAGCAGGTGTTCAGTATTCTTGGGAATGTAGTGACCCCCACCACATCTGCTTGAATCCTGGTTTGGTGGAGGAGCTGGTGTTCCTGAAGGTGAAACTCCCACTGCTGGGGTTCCCCAAGCCCCAGGTGCAGATGGAGTGAATGCCACACTCCTCACTCCATCTACACCTATTTCCTTTTTTCATTTTTTAAAAGCCATTTAATGCCCCATTCTCAGCTGCGAGGGGCAGTCACTGCATCACCAGCCAGCAGGGGAAGAACATGTCCCTGATGAGCTTCCATGCCAGGATGAACTTGGAAGAATGAGCTGGGGCTATGGGGAAGGAGGAGGCTATATTGAATCCACTGTCTATATTGAATCCATGAGTTTTTGTACCTACTACCTAGGCGACTGATGAAGTGAAGATCATAGGTTGGGCTGTGAAAAGTGGCTTGTAAATTCCCTTTCAGGATCGGGCCCAAGAGACTGGAGACAGAGTGGGCTTTTTTGTGAGAAATGTGCCCCCACAGGTAGTTGGGTATTGTTGTCTTTGATAGATTCTGGCATGCAGTTTGTGCGGGTACTGGAGATTGTTGATAGGTTTTGTGTTTTGAACTGTAGGAAGTTGGCATCTGTTGATGAGGTTAAGTTAGCCTCAGAAGAGGCTAGCATCCCTATAAGTTTCATCTGAATCTGGAAAAAAATAACAAAGCTATAGGAAATTTCATGCTTCCCCATTATAGCCTATGGGTGAAACACTGAGACAGCGAAAGTTTTGATGAAATGGAACAGCACTTTCGAAACAATACGCAACTCTAAACAAAACACTGTCCCATTGAAATGGAATGGTGCTGTTTTGCACAAACCTAATATGTCTCTCTCTCATTCATATATCTGTATCTATAGAGTTGCAAAAAATATATCTAGTTGGTCTAATAAAAGAAATCACCTCTACCAAGAATTCTGATTGATTTTCAGTTGCAAGCACCCAGGAGAAAGATAAAAGAATACACAGGAGAGAGCCCCAGCAGGTGTTTTATCATGCTCTTGAACCAACCTGAAACAGATGCTATGAGAGCTGATAGGAAAGTTTAGTAAAAATAAACAAACAAATGAATAAATAAAGAGAAAGAAAGAAAAAGAAATATGGGGAATAATTATAGGGGCATAAATTAGTTGTTCAGGGTGGAGGGTTTTTTGTTTGTTTTGTTGTTTTTTTTAATCAGTCCCAGAGATCATCAAACAGTAGTTTGAATCCAAAGAGTATCCCAGGGAGACAAGAATTGTAACCCAGTATTCAAACTGATTTTGTATAGATGGGATAGAATGGAATACTGGTTCATATCTTTGCCTTCCCAAACAAAGTTTTCTCTTTGCTTCAGAGAAATCCTACAAGGGGAAGGAGTATTAATAACTTATTTTCCCCCTGAATAATCAGTTAAAGTTGAGGGCTTCTTTAGGAAGGAAAAGGGACATATTCTGCTATAGACATAATATTTAGTGAACTACTTGTATAAATGGATGGAAAGGTAAATTCCAGGAGGAAAATTCAGTTTAACATTAGGAAGTAACCTCTGAGTGCCCACCTTTTGTGGATATGACCTACCTGAACTGCCGTCAAGTGGAGTTAGAGAGAATCTCAAGGTTTGTAAATTTGTGTCCTTAGAGAAAGAGAAGGAGCTACAGATCAGATTAGGATGTAAACAAGAATGAAACAGAAGGTGCCAGTGGCCAAGAAACAATTGCTGTGGGAGAAAATTATAGCAAAGAAACCCCCCAAGAGAAGCACAGCCCATAGCAAGGAAAGGAGGCAGAAAGGCTGAAAGGGATGAGAAAATTAAGAAAGAGACAAAGAAAAAATGAGTCAGGGATGGGAGAGAAAGAGGGCAGGGGTGAGGTGGGAGAAAGAGAGAGAAAGATTAATTTAGTAAAGAAAAGAAGAAAAATTGGGATTAGGACCCATAAAGCCATCAGCATTTGAAGTAAAATTTAACCTAAAATGAAAGTGGCACAAATCTTCCTTTTTAGGATAGTTTTAAAATCCAAAACTCTGTGTGGAGGTTAGCAGTCTTGATTTAGTTTTCTGTAAATTTTAGGCCCATATTTTAAGACATCTTTATGCATTTCTGTTAGTGTAAACTGGCTCCAAGGGTGAATAAATGCAATACATAAAGAAATAATTTACATACAGGACATGTCTACACATAGTTTTATGCATGCTTAAGTTTAGTGAGCATTTGTCTAATGCACATTAAGGCAACTTAGGTACCTGAGTACCTGTGAATGTACTGATGCGCATTAACACAGCGTTAGTCCTAACACAACATTAATGAGCCTTAGCTCATCTATACTATATGTTAAGGGGCTTTAGCTATTTACGCCTAAATTTCAGACCTGCAAAACCTTTTCTAGGTATTAAATTTAGGTGTGGATAGCCTAAAATCACCATTTTTAAGGTTCATTAAAGGCATGCTCGTGTAGACCCATGCCTTTAATGGGATTAAAATGGTTACAGCACCTTAAATAGTCATGTGTAGATGCACCCACATTGTCTGAGAGATGTAAAGTGTCTCCAGTGGAAATCAGAATAAGAACTTCTTTGTCTGCTTAAGAAAAAACTACCAATCACTTTCTTGTCCTTCATTCACAGTAAGATTTCATTCCTGGATCAATGCCAACATATTGTATGAATCTAAAAGTGAAATAATGCAATATTTTGATTCCCTGGAAGGTCTTGTTCCTTACTGAAAACAAACCAATATTTTGACAAAACAATAAATGGAAAATAAGGGTTAATGCAATGCAGGTTATTTATCTAAACTGCAGAAGTTTGTGGTGTATTTCTCAACATTTTCGTTCAGTTTGCATGCATTTTAATTAATTGTTTGGTTTTTTTGTGTGCACGTCCTTGGTACTTTTGTAATTAATGGGAATCCAAACAGAAAACAGTGCTCTTTAAAAATGCTGCCTTGCATTTTTTAACTCATTTATGATGGTGGAAGCTCTGATCAGCTGTTGTGCAAAATCAACTACTGTGAATGAACCAGCAACATGCACAATTTGGCACCTGTCACATTCCAGGTGGCTTAGTTGCTTGTAATACAGCTTCAAGAAAAAGATGAGACTTAGAGCTTCCTAGTTGTATTTCTTACTCTATGTGCTTAGGTTAACATTTTAAAATGCCAGGCCAGTTTAAGTATACAAATATATCAGTTTTTACTGCTTGGTAACCACCATTCCCATTAAAATTAATAGTATCTGTAATAAGTCTCGCAACTATCAGGCTATTTGTTTAGGTATCATGTTAATGTAGATGCCTCGTTACCTACATTTGGAGTTTTAATATGTGCTTTCTATATTCTTTAATTCTTTTGTCAAATATTTTACCTGCCTTAGCTTGGGGGTTTAAGAACTGTTTGTGACAGCTTTGAGAAGTATGGATTGAACATTCTGCAAAAGTACTAAGTACATGTTCTGGTCTGTAATGTACTATCAATTTTTAAACAGAACACCCCATTAATTTCATGATGGATTCCTACTAAAAATAATGACACAGTATCACTCCTTATTCTTAGCTCCAAACTCTTAGGGTACATACAGATATTTGAGGAAGTTAGGGGGAGGTTAGTTCAAATTTAAAATGGCCACCCAATCTAAGTCAGGATACAGGGGCTAGCAGGGGGTTAGGGAAATTGGAGGAGGCAAGTAAGGTCTGTGGGGGAGGGGGCTTGAGGGGATCAGAGGGGTTAGCAGGGTCTGGAGAGGAGTTGATGCAGTCTGGAAGGGTTTGGCAGGATGGGGGTTGGGGTAGCATGAGCCATAGGGGAGGGGTTGGGAGCTTTGGGGGGGGGTTGTGGGGATTGGACAAGCAAACTCTCCTGGTCCTTCCCATACCCAGTCCCACAAACTGCTCCTCATGCTGGTTTTTACTGATGTTCACTGATCCCAGCAGCCTGATTGAAGTAAGCAGGGTTGGGGGAGGAGTAAGTGAAATGGAGGAGTCGGGCAAGATAGGGGCACTCTCCCCACTGGGGACAGGGGGTATTTTTAACCCTCCAACCTTCCCCACTTCCAGATGAACAGCCTTCTTCCATTGAACAACCCCCCACATCCCACTTGCCCCTGCCTCCACCCTAATTTATTTCCTTGGCTCCTGTTATAATTAGCACTGGGAGTGGCTTGCAGGATGGGGGGGCAGTTGTTCATCAGAGGTGGGACAAGGGGCTGGGGGGCTAAAAAAAGACTGGAGCTAGGGTGGGGTAGAAAAAGCACAGCCCCAGGATTGGGACCAGTGGCTGGGATTTCCTAGCCACAGGGCTGCACTGGGACCTGTAGAGAAGTTCAGTTAGATTGGTCTCACCAGACCAAGTCTAAGACAACTTCCGAGGCACATGATGGGTGCTGACAGACATGCAGCTCTTTGATCTAACTCATAGCATTTCACAGAAAGCACCATGAGTTAGATTGAACCTCCTAACCAAACAGACATTCACTGTGGGGTTGGGAGGGTGCAGGATCCAGGTCCACTTTGGATTCAATCCACTGAGAGAGGCTGTGTCTGTAGTTTCTCTTTTCTAGCCCCCCCCCCCCTTCAGTGCTGTCTCAAGATGGGAGGGTGAGAAGGCAGGGGAGGGAGGCCTGTTCTCGGGTTTTCCCAACTACTCTGGAGAAGGGGGCATGGGTGGATTGGGGCTCCACCCTCCAGCTCAGGTGGGGCAAACCCCAGATGGAACTCCCTCCCCTTCCTTCCCCACTCCCATCCTGAAGACAGCAACGGGGATGCTTTGCGGCACCTTCATATAAACCCTCATCTAATAGCCTCATCTAATAAATCCTCATCATGTGCACTTGTCACATGATCGGGCATAAGCATGGTTATACAGGGTTTTCAGTAGCTGATTACATGACAAAACAACTCTTCTGTTAGCACCCTTAGTTTATATTTGATTGGCCATTTTTAGACGAATCTAACCTCCTGTACTTCTGTATAGTTTCCACTTAGCTTGACCTAACTAGGGATCCAAATGAAAGGTCCATACATGTGCAAATTCTGTTAGATTTGGTGGCCATTTTTAACAATATCTAACCTCCCCCTAATTTCCCCAAATTCTATATCTAGCCTTAATCTCAATTGTTCTTTTCTGTTGCAACTCATCCTTTCTTTTTGCTTATGCAATATATTTAGTACATTATAAGAAGTTGTGTGTGTTTGTCTATCTGTCTCTGTTCATCTCTCATACTTCTAGGAAAAGGTATGTGGGTCAAAGATATCCCAACAGAAACATTGCTTTGAAATACCATTTATCAGTCCTGGTCTTGCAATTTTATTAAAATTCACTTATTTAAAGTAAGTTACTTTAATATTAAAGTATTAATATTGAAGAGCACTGACAGATGTGGAGATAAAAACCAAAAACACATTTTACAAGAAAAAGCAACATGTTAGTTGGACCTAGCTCCTCAATGTCTGTATAGATTGTATGCTTCAGCAGGGCTTTTTGACACGTTTGACAAAAGGTGTTATAAAAAAGCCCCACTGAAATGCCTAATCTATACAGATGTTGGGTAGCTGGGTCCAACTAATGACTCTGGGCATGTGCTGGGCTTGGTGAAGGGGCACAAGGAACTTAAAGTGCCATATTTTTTTTGCATCTATATGCAGCCACTGTGTCCAGTACAAACACTTAATATGTTATGCCACCACAAGTTGAAAATTCCTGAGGTCCTGTGATTAGATAGGAGTCTTACCTTTCAGTTACAAATTTCTACTCCTCTTGGTTGTGGAAAACCCTAAATTGTCACAAAGCAGAAGGGAAAAAACTCCCATTATATTGTAAAATCTCACTATTTTTAAGCCATTATTATTATTTTCGGAAGGGTTCTCCATCTCCTTTTGAGCTTAGAGTTTGCAGTGGTGTAGTTTTGAGGTTTTGGAGAAAACTGACTGTAATTAAATTTAATAAATTCAGAATCAGGATTGGTCTCTACATGTACTTTGTAGACAAAAAATAAAAAAAAATGAAAAATGGGAACATTACAGTGACCTAGGAGATTGACCACCTAAGGACATCAGAGATCAACAAACAACTTAAACAAAATAAGAAGCCAAGCAACAAATGAAGATTAAAACAATAAGTCAAAGGTATCACAATATACAAAAGTAAATCTTTTCTTAGAGTGTTCCCTATATTGTTCCAGGCAATTTGTGTTTCATAGTTTCATAGTTGGTAGGGTAGAAGGCACGTGAGGAGATCATCAAGTCCAAAACCCTGCCATAGGCAGGAAAGAATCCTGGGGTCAAATGACCCCAGCTAGGTGTGTATCTAGTCTCCTTTTGAAGACCCCCAGGGTAGGAGTGAGCACCACTTCCCTTAGAAGTTGGTTCCAGATCCTAGCCGCCCTGACTGTGAAGTAGCGCCTCCTGTTATCTAGCCTGAATCTA
>NW_017728906.1:98631618-98641634 GCF_001723895.1 Crocodylus porosus
GTTGAAAATGACCCACCCACCACCACTCTCTGGGTGCAGCCCTCCAGCCAATTAGTGACCCATCTGACCATGTAGGAATCGACACCACAGTCACCTAATTTTGTAATGAGAATGGGGTGAGAGACAGTGTCGATGGCCTTCCTAAAGTGCAGAAAGACTACGTCCACCATGACACCTGCATCTAAACCTTTTGTGACCTGGTCGTAGAAGGCCACCAGCTTGGTCTGACAGGACCTGCCTCTAATAAACCCAAGTTGGTTGCCCCTAAGTATAATCTCCTCTACTGGTCCCTCATAGATATGCACCTGGAAAATTTTCTCAAAGAGCTTCCCAGGACCGAGGTAGGACTAATGGGCCTATAGTTTCCTGGGTCCTCCCTCCTCCCTTGTTTGAAAATGGGGATCACATTGGCCCTTTTCTAGTCCTCTGGCACCTCACCAGATCACCATGAGGGCTCATAAAGCTGTTCCAGAGGTCCTGCAATGACCTCTGCTAATTCCTTCAGCACTCTGAGGTGGAGATCATCAAGACCAGCTGATTTGAACATGTCTATTCCCACCAGAAGTTCCCTGACTAGGTCCTCACTGCCCCTGGGCCTGGCTATGTCTCCCCGGGACCATCGGGGATCCTGGTGGGGGGGGGGGGTGACTGGATCCCTGCTCAGATAAATGGAGGCAAAGAAATTCTTAAAGAGATTAGCTTTGTCATCTTGTGTGACCACCAGATTTCCTAGTGTGTCCCGCAGAGGCCCCATGTTACCTGGTACCTTCTTTTTACCCCCTATGTATTTAAAAAAGGACTTCTTGTTATCCTTGATCCAGGTTGCTAGTCCCAGTTCCATCTTCACCGTAGCCTTCCTAACAGCCCCCCTACAATCTTGAGCCAAGGAGGTATAATCCTCCCTGGTGATGGCCCCTCCCTTCCATTGGGTGTATGCCTCCTTTTTAGCTTTGAGACGTTCCTGGATGCTTTTGGTGAGCCATGGGCCTTTTGAGCACTCCTGTCCCCTTTGATCCATGTTGGGATTGTTACCCTTTGGGCTTGGAGGATTGTCTCTTTAAGGAACGACCACTCTTTTTGGACTCCCAACTCCCCTCCCTTCTGGGACCTCAGAGCCTCCCTGACTAGTCTCCTTATCTCATTGAAATCTACCCTCATGAAGTCCAAGGTTGCTGCCTTGCTGCAGGCCTGTGACACCCGGGGCTAGGTGGTGAATTACAGTAGGCAATGATCGCTATCACCCAGGTGGTTGAGCACCCACAATCCCCTCACCAGGACCAGGTCCAACAAGGCATTTCCCTTGGTGGGACTGTGCACCTCCTGGGTTAGATGGAGGTCCTGTAACCTACATGAACAGTCAGACCTGACTGACTGCTCTTCCCAGCAGAAGTCTGGATAGGTTAGGTCACCCTTGATCACATCCTTTGACTTAACTGCCTCCACAAGCTGACCTGAGAATTCCCAGTCTAGCTTTTTTCCTTGGTTGGGTGGCCTATAGTAGACCCCCACCATTACGTCCCTTTCCCCCTGACCCCCTTGTATTCTGACCCAGAGCACTTCAGTCTGTCCCTCCTCTGACCCAGTGTTTATTGAGGATGTGTATTGCTCTTTGACGTAGAGTGCCACACCCCCGCCTTTCCTCCTTGTTCTATCCCTCCTGTACAGCCTATAGCCCTTGATGTTCACTGCCCAGTCGTGTGTTGGATCCTACCAGGTTTCAGTGACCCCCACTATGTTTTGGTTTGTGTTAGCTAGCAGGAGGGAAAGTTCCTCCTGCCTGTTCCCCATACTATGAGAATTGGTGTAGAGGCATTTAAAGCCTCCTGAAGATGCATGAACGGCCCCCCTAATCCCAGGACTATCTGGGCCCCTGTCTCTTACCTGGGTATTTCCTGTGCTCTTTGCCTGTCTTGGCTGGGCTGTTCTTGTGGGTGACTCTTGGTTCGGTGTTCCCTGGCTCCCTCTGCCCTCATCCTCCCCTTCTCCAATGAGCCTAGTTTAAAGCCCGCTGGAGGAGATCAGCCAACCTGAAAGAAAACATCCACTTACCTTTGGACGAGAGGTGAAGCCCATCCCATCCCAACCTTTGTTATGTAATTATCTCCCATATATACCTCCTCCTGCTGCTTACAAACTACATCCATTGCACTGTGAATGGGAATGGGAAATTTAAGATGAATGAATGAGTCTTTCAATGGAAAGAAAAGATCTACTCATCACGTGTAATTGACATTAAAGCTTTCTTTTGCATATCCTTCAAAAAGAAAAAAAAATGAATCAAATGTCTTCATTATACCCTTTGTCAGCATGATAGAGCTAATATTAATGCATTTGAAATTGAAAATAAATAGCAGGTTTGACATTTATATATAACATGTGAATCTGCCAGTATGCTGAATGCTGTGATGTGTGTCACTGGCTGATACAGCTTGAGCATATTACACCAGACATTCTTTCTGTGGATAAATCAATGTAATTAATTAATATTTAATTTTAGATGACTGCCACTGTGGTCTAACTGAGGCATTTTGTTGTGCAGAAATAATGCAGACAGTGGAATTATTTATCTCATTGCACAAAGAGGATGACCTAATGAAAATTATACATGGCAAATTTGGACAAAAAATTACTCTAAACATCTTGTTGCACAGTCCTTGACCTGTCTTTAACAAGTTATGTTCAATTCAAAAGGAGATTAAGTTGCCAAAAAAGGTTGATTTTGTGGCCACAGTAATTTTTTTAATTAATTAGTGTCCAATAAAATCTGGTATTGTGCAATCAGTTTTTAACTTTAAGAACACAGACCTATTTTCCTGTGGTGTATTTTAAGGTATCTATATCAATAAAATAGGAGGATTGGGCCTGATCATCTTGTGTGGTCCCTTCCAGCCCTAACATCTACGAATCTATGTATGTCTTTATGATGGCCTGTTTCTTACCATTACAATGGAACCAATTTCATGTTATGCTTGTTCCATCTTTTCTTTATTTGGAGAATTATTTCTATTAATTTGTCAAATATTTTACCTGCCAAATAGAGAATGAATGCGCTATTTTCAAAATATATGCATTTGGAGTGGGTTTAGCATTGTATACTAAATATGACCAGTATTGTAACATTTGAAGTGCCCTTTCTTCTTGTTACATAACAGAATTTGACAGATGATCAAGTTTTCATTCACAAATAGAAAAAAATTCTGTGAACTGTTTCCTTTATGCTTTTATCATCTCATTCTTCATTTCGTTCATTATTATTCTCTATATTTATCTCACTGTAGTTCATGATCACCTGCTCTTTCATTCATAGATCAGTTCAAATAAGATGAAGTTTTATTACCAGCCTCCTCATATATTCTAGGCATTTGATTTATATCCTTATTAAATAGAAATCCTGGAATATAATAAGTTGTCCTACATGATGTTTCAACCTTATTCAAGCAGTAATTTCCCTTATCCTGGGCACATCTACATGTGAAATAAATTCAGCTGAATAAACTCTGGCACAGTTTGCACCAGTTTGCTCCTGGGCACTGTATTTACAGCATGTTGAGCTGGGTAGGAGTAACCTGAGCCTGGGTGGCACAGGGCCCAGGGGGTCAGCCTGCAGCCTGGGGCTGCTTCAACCTGACTCAATGTGCTGTGGAGTGGCTGACGGGGACATGAGGGTGCTTCAGTGCAGTGCTAGCCTGCAGGCACTGAAGCATCCCTGCAGCGAAGCACCCTAGTGCACCAGCCAGCCCCATCAGCATCTACATGTACATTGTGATGCACTAAGTAATGCCACTATAGGATAGTACTTGTGTTGACAAGTACTAAGCTATAGTGGTGTTTATGAGTTTACCGCAGCCTATTAGGGCTGTACATATAGACACTGAGATTGTACTGTGGAGCTAATAAGGCAACTCCATAGTAAATCTCTCATGTAGATGCATCCTTTGTCCTAAAACTACTGAAGAACATCCAGATTTTTACCATAGTGGTCCAACATTTCTTGAACTTAAAACTAGAACACTCCCTAAAAATAGGAAGTATGAAATTCATACTCTCCCTAATTGTCTGAAGTATTCTAAAGACTAGATTTAATGTTGATATGTTTTTGTCTTTATTCAAGAAGTATGTCAAGACAGACTGAATGGCTTACAACACCGATTCTCAACTAGGATGCCACAGTAGTAAAAATGCATATAAAGGAAAGAAAATTTCCATTAAGTTTTATCTGACTATTTGTATTGGCAAAAAGCTCTCCTAGGTGACTTATTTTATTTATATATTTATATTGAGAAAAAGAGAGGACAACAATATCTATATTCTCTCTCTCAATAAAATTGACCTATATGTCTATATCTATATCTGCAGCTCTCATGAACAATATAGTTTTTGTTGCCAGAAATTAAAAATTGATTTGTTGGTTTTCTGTGAAATATATAAAAAAGATTTCTAGGAATATAAATTTCCTACAAATATTTTTTAATTACTAACAACAAAAACTATATTGTTCATGAGAGCTGTAAATTTTCATTTTAAAATAATCTCAAATTAGGTAATTCCTTTAAAATGCCTAGTTTCAGGTATGTAGAGACTACTTTTTGAATGAATAGCACTTCTAAAAAAGTAGAATTTAATATAGCTGTAATTTTTTAAAAATTTGGCTCTAATATTGTCCATCCCATCCTTTAACACTGTTGTGTCTGTTACAGTAGACACAATGACAAGATAGCAGAATAGGAGTTTTGGCCTCTACCTGTGATTGTATACAAACAAGAAAAATATTTAAGATCAACAAGTGAGTAAAAAAGAAAGCAAAATGTGAAAATTGAAAAAAAATCAGTGTTATCAGCTGAAAAAACACTGGAGGGAATTGATTTAATATAAATTCCCATTAAGAGCGAAAAAGTAGGCAGGGGAGAGCTATTCAGTTTCTTAGCTAATTGATAGCATTCATGAGAGCAGATCATTAGGAATTATCATGTCACATAGTTAATTCATAGCTTAGATGAAGGGATTCTGTCAGCCAATTAAACTGTAATCACCCCAAACAGAGATGCTGAAGACTAGCTGCTGTTCACAGAGCTGGTTAACTGATTGTTGCTATAAAAGGCAGCAGAGATTTGCATCTTATAGATGAAACAACATAGATATACTGTATTTACTCAAATACAAGACAAGACAAGGTTTTTTCTCCCAACCATAAGGGAAAAGACCTATCTTACTTTTGCATACAAGAAAACTTCACTAAATACATTGTCTGTCATTAAACTACTACCAAAATCAGCACATAATGCTCAGTAATAGCAAGATTCCTGTTTCTTGACCAGCCTTATATATCTAGCAAACATCACCAACATAGGCCCCAAACAGTTCATCTGTAATCCCTCTGTTGCCCCCTCTCTCAGTCCTATGCATATGATGAGTGTGGCCTCACCTTCCATGAGATGGAGCCAGCCCAGAGAACCTTGCACACTGTCTACATATACATTTTTAGATTATCCCAGGACTTATGACAAGAACACCTGGTTGCAGTCATAAGTGGGGAGCTAATTAGCACATGACTCCTTCGCAGGTGGGGTGAGGGAGGAATGTGGAGTACACATATATACTGAGTGCTGAGCTATTTGGTCACCATGGCTTGAAACACTTGTCTCTTCTGGGGCCCAGCCCAATGAACTGTATGGTGAATCATTAATCTTTTGGCTTTGGGCTAATATCATACATGGTGGGTGCATCTACACGTGCCCTTGATTGTGGAGTAGACTTATTCACTCCACAGTAAAGCATCACAGTCTACACATGCGCCAGTATTATGGTACAGTAAACTAATTAACTCTGTCATAGGGATAGTACCATCTTATGACAGAGTACTTTACTGTGCTGGAACACATCTGTAGATGCTGACTGAAGGCGTAAATTGTATCCAGCCATCCAGGGGTCTGCTCAGCCCCAGCTCAAATTACTACTGTCTTGGGCACACATGTAGATGCTGTGCCTGGAAGCAATTTACTCTGGCTTGAACTGCTCCAAAGTTTGTTTCACATTAATTCCCCAGTTAGACTCTGGAGCGGTGAGAGACGCACGGGTGAAAGCCTACCACGCCCCCGCTCCCCCAAAACCCCCCCGGACACCCTCCAGCAGCCACAGAGCCCCATGCCGACCCACAGCAGAGCCGGAGGCAAGCAGGGCCCGTGGTGAGAGGGGGTTAGCCCCTCACTGAGTGGGAGGAGGCGGCTGTGTGGAGCCAGACCAGGTCAAGCCCCGCCCAGGCCCCTACTTGGCCCAGCCCCCCAGGGAGCCACGTGGCCGGAGCTGCATGAACAGGCTGCACAAACAGGCAAACTTGTCTGCCGGCGTGTGAGTTAGCGTGGATTTCGCGCAGGAGGGTGCACGGATGGGCCCGAGACCCTGCCTACAAACCCCCCCAGGGTAGACAGTCCCAGCCGTAGCCAGCCTACAAGAGGCCTGACACAGATGGGCATGCATCACACCCTGAGGGTCCCCTTGGGCTCTGCAGCCCCCACCCCAGGCACCTCAGAGATGGCCACCCAGACGGAGCCCATGGTCCCAGGCTCCATGCAGACGGAGCCCCTGGCTCTTGGCTGCGGGGACTGCCTGTCCCTTTTTCAGGCTGTGGGGCCCAGGAGCATGGCCACCTCCCCTTGCGGGGTCTGCTCCCTACTGGGGTCTCTGGCGCACCAGCTGGAGGAGCTCTGAGACACAGTCCAGAGACTGCATGCCATCAGGGACTGTGAGCAGGAGATCGACTCCTACTGCCAGGCCCTTCTCCCCCAGGAGCCAGAGGGTAGACCACCATCTCCCTCCAGGACAAAGGAGGACTCTGGGACCTCCCACTCTGTCCAGTCAGAGTCATGGACCAAGGTGGTCAAGGGCCCTAAGGCCTGCCGCACCAAGGCCCCTACCCCACTGGAGCTTAGCAACAGTTATGCACCTCTTCCTGCTCCAGCAGAGCCTGCTAAGTTGCCAGCTCCCACAGGCAACACAGGCCAACTGCAGCTACCGTTCCCGCTCTCCCCAAGACAAAATGTAAGGTGTTTGTTGTGGGAGACTCCATCCTGAGGGGGACTGAGGGGGCAATCTGCCGCCCCGACCCCTTAAGCTCCTCTTGAAGAGTAAATTAGTTTACTCCAGCCTAATAGCATGTATGTGTAGACACACAACATTTACTGCACAGCTAATTAGTCTACACCACATTAAATGTCTTGTGTAGGCCCGCCTAGTTTGTATTATATATAAGCAGGTACCAAAGTGCTGCTTAAAAATGTTTTATGGAGTACCTGTGCTATAATTTGCAGTAGTTAAAAATAAACTAGGATGCATCATTTTTGCATGAAAAAAGTCTCTATGGCAGTGGTTCTTAATCTGGAGTCCAATCAGTGCTCTGCTGTGGCCTATGTGGCATCCTGTTAAAACATTGTTTTTAATGGATTCACAGGAAGTAAGTTGTGTGGGTGTGGCCCACACACATTAAGACCTACAAGTGTGACCAACTATGGCAAATAGGTTGAGAACCACTGGTTTATGGGTACTACATTCAAATTATTACAGGTCTGTTTATTTTGAGGTTAGCATTTTCAAATTTCTTATTCACTTCCACATGATCATGGAAAGCAGGATCTGACAGTAAGGAAGTGGGGAAGGGGCAGTAGGGGGAAGCAGCTGCAGGAGTAGAGGGTAAGGTGACTAACTCTCCCCCAAGATTTATTTTTCCAATCCAATACATAGTCCCTGTTTAAACTATACTTAACAAAAGCCAGTCTGTGGATGATTCCATGTTCCACAATTTCCCGTTCAAATTGGTTTTTAACAGTTTGTCATCTGAAAACAGCCACCTTCAGGTCAGCGATGGAATGTGCATAAAGGTTGAAGCGTTGTGTTATTGGCCTGCTTGTCTTTCTGCAGCTGATGTCACCTTTGCGTTCATTCATTCTGTCCCCATAGGAATCACTCAGACTAACCACTGTAATCAACAGAAGGGCACTGTAAGCAAGTGATGGCATATATGCAAGTGAATTAACTTTGTATGTTATCATCTGTGTTATTTGGTTTAAGGATGATGTGGTCTTTACTGATGTGGGGGCACAGAAAGCATGTGAGTCCTGGTGCCCTGGTGATTCTGGGAGTTAGGTAACCTGGGCTGCCTTTTTGTCCACCATGAGTATTCTCCTTTTAAAGGAGAGGATGGAGGTCATTAATGAGATGTCTAGGGTGTTCAAGCCTGGGGCTGTAGGAGATAACTAGAAGCAGTTTGTTGTCCTTTTCCCAGGGCTGGTATTGTGGCAGCTCAGAGCAGGATCTAAGTCTGGCTTTGCTGAGTTGAGAGGCTACAGATTTGGTGTTGTATTCTCATAGTAGGAATCCTTGCTCCAGATCCTTAAGGAGTGCATCCCAGTCAGTGGGATCAGAGGAGAAATGCTTGTTACATAGATCTTGGCTGCGGACAATGTATTCAGCAATGTGTTTAGGATGAAAGTTGCTGGTGTGAAGGTAGTTGTAGAGGTCAGTTGGTTCCCAATATAATGTGATGGCAATGTAGTTATTGCAAACCTTCACAGTAATGTGTAAAAAAAAATGAATATATTGGGTGGAAAATTCCAGAGCCAGTCTGATGGAAGAATGGAAGCTGGTAAAGTCCTAGTGAGAATTCACTAGAGATTCTATCCATTGTCCGTACAATGAAGATACCAATGATGTACCTACCTTATCATCAGGGATCCTAGTTTTCTGTAATCACAAAGCTCCAATTAAAAAAGTAACCCAAAATCCACATTTGTTTGTGATTAAAATGAATCACCTCTAATATATATATTAGAGAGAGAGAGAGAGAGAGAGAGAGAGAGGTGTTTCATTTTAAATCACAGAGAAATGTGGATTTTGGGTTATTATTTTAATCTTAAAATTGGGAATTTTTTTCTTAAATCAGAGAAAAGCAAAATCCCTGTTTATCATGGGGATGAGAAGGCCACTATAAAGGACATGAACTTCAAAGTCTGCCCTAAATATGTTGGCATACTGGGGGGGCCATGTGTATATCAATGGCAGTGACACAAGTCTGTAGAAGTCCCCAAATCTGAAGCAGTTGTATGTGAGTGTGAAGTGGGATAGTAAATGGAAACAGAAGCAATTTTCAAATTAGGAATAAAGTTCTTTATGGCTTTTAATCTGTCTTCATGGGGGATGTTAGAGACATGGAATTCATGATTGCTGCTGTGCCATAGTCCTCAGGCTCCTAACACAGATGACTTTCCCAAGTGGCCTTGATGTTTATAAAGAAGGCATCTTCATTAAAAAAGAATTAAAGGGCAATATAAGGAGATAATTAACTAGTTGCAAATTGGCAAAAAATGATCTTCAACTATTGTCATATTTTATAGAAAAGCTGCATTATAAACCATGCAGAAATAAAAGAGCTTCTTTAGTCAGAAAAGAGCATCACCAATGTACAGTGAAAGGAGAAATGTTGCAACTTGTTAAAAAGGCTGACAGAAGCACAGAAGTTATCTTAAGTTCACACTGAGGTAAATATTAAAAGGTGGTTTCCAATGCCCTAGGTCAGGGGTATCAAACTCTTATGGCTCCAGTGGGCCAGATGAGGGATATGGGGCCAGTCACTGGGTTAGATTGGGCCAGCAGACCAGCCTTACCCACTAAGAGCCAGCATACAGAACCAGTCTGGTACAGATCCATGCAGCACATGCCCCAGACTGGCCCTATATGCTACATATGGTATATTCACCAGCTCCAACCTGCACACTGCATGTGGTGTGCAGGGACAGTCCAAGATGGACAGAAGTCACCACTGGCCGAATAATAGGGCTCCACAGTCAGTATCTTTGGCACCCCTGATTTAGGTAAACACGTTTTTTGTCAAACAATTTTGATTTAATATTGCATAATGTTTGCTTTTTTTTTTTTTTTTTTTTGGCATTTCTCTTTCTTCGTTCTTAGTTACTAAGGTTATTCACACGGAAAACACAATCTGTATTTCTAAAGAGATGTATCCGCTC
>NW_017728906.1:98641734-98644128 GCF_001723895.1 Crocodylus porosus
TTTGGCATTTCTCTTTCTTCGTTCTTAGTTACTAAGGTTATTCACACGGAAAACACAATCTGTATTTCTAAAGAGATGTATCCGCTCCAGCTGTCTAGTAGCTCAAATGTTAGAAAAATCAGAGCAAATGAGTCTTGAGTCCATACTTTCTCTATAAGTGACATCAAATGAACATCTGGTTCAGACCTACTGTAACCCGGGCGGCACTCCAAGAGGTACCCCCTCTCCAATTGAAGGGATCAAAGCAGGTGCACAAGTGCTGTGGGAGGTGTAGGAACTCTCCTCCCCCTATAGAGCAGAGCCAGACCACCAATGGGGACTTAACCATCTACTTTTTAATGAGAGAACAGTACTAGGAACATAACAGGCATAAATCAGGGGGTATAGCGGACACTACAATGCCCCAAAGGTTCAACAAAGGTTAGACACTTACAATCATTGACAAAAGACAGGGTTAACAAAATATAAAACACACACAGCAAAGCAAACAATACTGGTTGGTGAAATATAAAAATACAAAATGTCAAATGACAAGGAAATATAGGGCCTAGGTACCTGGAGGGGGAGAAAGCACAATGGCTCCTTTCCACTGCACAAAGATTTGCTCCTTTTTAGCTCACTTACCCCAAGTCACCTCAGCTGAGACTTGAAACCAGACCTCTCACACGGTGAGCAAGAACACAGCCACCAGTGCTGGCACTACTCCAGCCTGCTAGGGGTCTTGACCTTCCAGGAGCCCCGGCCTCACATCAAGCTGCCTGGCCTCTGACTGGAGGAGCTGGAAGCAGAGCTGGGAACCTCTCAGTCGCTGCTCAGACCCTGGCTGGAGCGGGGGAGCCTCTCCTGCTGGCTGCATGCCATGCTGCTGAGGATCCCACTGCTACCTGCAGGTCCTGCTCCTGCCCTCCTAGCTCAGCTCTTTGAAGGTCCTTCCTTGTTGTCCCTCACTGGTCTCCCCTGAGTCAGCTGCGCTGGCCCTTTTATCCCCCTCCAGGTGACCCAAGGGGCCAATCAGGGGACATGGAGGGTGAGTCTCTGGAGCCTGATTGGTGAGGAAAGGGAATCCCAAGTCCTCCAATCTTCTTTTACCCCTTCAAAACCCCTGGGCCAAGTCATTACCAGATTGGTGAGGAAAGGGAATCCCAAATCCTCCAATCATCTTTTTTCCTTTAAAAACCCCTGGGCTAAGTCACTGCCACCCAGCCCATCACACCTACCTTTAGTGACATCTTACTAAAGAGAATGCCTGTTTGTTCTAGTACAAAATGGAGCATCTAGTGAATCTATGGTGCAGTACCTAATTTATTTTTCTGCAGTAATTTAGTAGAGATCAAATACTGTGCATGTCTCTTATTTTATTCCTGTTCCAGTAAATAGGCAATTTTCTCATTTACTTTTGATTATTTGGATTACTGTGGAAGACTCATCAAGATAATATATAGGCATGCTGCCTAGAGTTAAATCAAGGTGACTCTAGTATATAAATGTATCTTGTCTGCTGGGTCATGCTCCTTATCTGACCTCAGTAAATTTATTTGTCATTACGTTCATGTCCTCTTTGGAGAAGACGCTGTCCTTCTAAAGTGTTTCTGAAGCATTTAGAACATGTTGGGTTCCACCATAAAATAAATAATGTACAGCAATAAAAATATTCAATTTCTTTGTCTGACCTATGGATAAATAAGTTTACTTCCACTTTAGTTACTTATTAACCAGAAAGTAAATTCAAATGAGCCAATAATGCCAGCAGCACAGATTTTCTGCACTTTTAGAAGAAGTGAAAACCTCCCATATTTAGTAGGTAAACACTGCATTTGACATGTGCATTCATGTGAGGAATTATATTAAATGGGTCTCTTTGTCCCTTCAGTATGCAACTTCATCAAATTTCATTTTGTACTTTATCATTAAAAATAAAAATTCTTTCTTTCATTTTTCAACACTAATTTACATTTCTTTTTTTGTTTGGCAGTAGTATATAAAATAATATTAAATAAATATCTTCTATTCTTTTTTTCATTGATCTTAAATGAAACCTGTGAACAGCATTAACAAACTGAAACATATTCTTCCATTGCTTGCTTTTAGAAAAATATGCTTTAAAAACTGGCACCTGTGGGAACGTTGTGTGCATCAAAGCATCATTTTTCAGTGTGCGTTTTGTGTTACTGTTTAGTTAGCAAGGGGCATGCCTATATTGCTAACTTAGCGTAGTAGATGGCTTCATATTTAAATGCACCAAATTGTTTGACATGTGCTACTTTCTGAACTAGAAATGAGGCCTAGTGGATGATTAGCTGCCCTAACTGGCAGAGTTCATAGATTTCATAGATTTCATAGACATCAGGGCTGGAAGGGACCTGGGGAGATCATCGAGTCCAGCCCCCTGCCCAA
>NW_017728906.1:98644139-98698255 GCF_001723895.1 Crocodylus porosus
GGAGAGGTGGAGGCCATCTCTTCCCAGCAGCTCGCTGCCTCTCTCGCCAAAGAGTGGGCTGTGGTCATGGAAGCCAAAGCCTTTTACTTAATTAACTCTAGTGTAGTATTGCGTGAATGTGGTCATGCTACATCTGGTTCAGGTAGTCACATTTCTGATTCACAGGATAGCTTGTGACATAGCATATAGTGTTTCAACACAGCACTACCTGCCATGCTAAACTGGCATAATAGACATGTCCAAAATCTGGTAGTTAATGAGGTTCGTTGTGGTTCTATAATGAAATGGGGATCATGCTGCAATTAAACTGCCTAATGACATTAATTACTCCCCTTGCTCATTCATTTGAGAAATAACTCCCCAAAATCTAATGCATAGATTTAAGAAAACTAGAATTGTTATAAGGTACCAGACCTATTATTTATCTAGACCACTAAGGGCAGATTTATGCAGTTTCCATGGTGCATCCAAAACTGCTGCCTAGAAGTATGACTTGCCCTCCTACTTCTTTTCATACGTGCCAAATCTAAAAATGTGCCAGTGAAGCTGCCTTGAGGGCTCCCCTGCCACTACTCTTCAGATCTCCAGCATGCTTGAGTGTTGTGGTATGGAGCATTAACTTGACTAACTTGTCTCCATGTGGCCACATGTTACAGAGAAAGGAACAAGAAACCCAATTATATATCTTTTGAAATATTCTGTTCCCATATTCTCTAATAAAGATTTACTTAAACTCTTAACTATTTGGTTTTATATCCCTTTCTATACTCTTTTTATTAGCATTAATTTTATTAACAATTAGTACAATGCTGAATCTTGTTAAATTCATGCTTTCAGTGACCTCCTGGGACAATCAGTTCATGTATATGCCTTGCATGGAAAATATATTTCCATCTATCACTTTTCAGATTTATTGAGTGTTCTCTAACTTATGATTTATGAAACAGGAAGAGAAAAAGGCTTCTAATGTCCCTTCTGTATAGTATTCATGAGTTTATATTCATTTTTCACATTCCTTCTTCATCAGTGATGGTGATCCCTCACAGTCAAGGATGATCATTCCCACAGGTCAAGTGAAGGCTTGTAGATGGGTCTGTTGATGACTAAGAAGGCTGATTCTAGAGCTGAAGACTCTTATTGCCCTCCACTGGACTCTCTCCAATTTGTCCACATCCTTTCTGTAGTAGGGGGGTCCAAAACCTGACACATACTCCAGATGTGAACTCACTAGTGTTGAATGGAAGGGAATAATCACTTCCCTCAATCTACTGGCAATGCTTCAACTAATGCAACCCAGTATGTCATTATCATTTTTTGGCAACAAGAGCACACTGTTGACTCATATTCAGCTTATTGTCCACTGCTTTGATTTCCTTCAAATGTAAATCTACCAGTATTTCTACAAGACAGAATGAAGTAGGTATCTAAGATAGCTCTTAATGATCTGGTTTGGTCACTGGAAATAATGTAGCATCCATTCAGGCTCATATACCATGTTTCTAAGCATGGCTAATACCCTTTCCTAAATATTTGAAGTGTGGCCAGTCTGACTGTAACAAATGAAGTAACCAGAGGAAATGTAAATATGAAAATGATTAAAGATAAATCAAAATATTAATAATGTTGAGCCTAAGAATTTGGTAAAGGTTTGGAACACTCCTGAGTGCAGGCCTTACCATGTGGCCAGGGCTGGTGTGGCCAGTGGTTCTGCTTGGTCCTGGTTGGTGGTGATGGCAAGTAGCTCCATGTGGTTTCCTCAGACAGTGGGCCAGGGTGCGTGGGTGCCTGGCTGGGTGCCCCTCTCAAGAAGGAGCTGGTGCTGCTGGCGGTGACACGGCCAGCTATACCTCATGGCTGGAGCTGCAGAGCTGTCAGGGCAGGTGCTGGCCTAAGCTCCCCAAGCTGCTGGTAAAGGCTGCTGCTGTGGAGTTTGGCTGAATGGGCTGCTGGAGGCCTGAGAGGCCCTCTCTTGGTGACACATCACTGCAGGTGCCAGGCTGAGGGGGGAGGCCAGGGGGCTTGGGCAGGTCACCTGTACTGCTGTACACAGCATAGTTGTGGCCTGGGTCATGGTGCATGGGGATCAGTGTCAGTTGCCACATAAAGGACATTGACTTGTAGGCATTCCCTGACCAATGATTGTGGTCAGTGATACTGACCCACTATGCCTGCAAGGCCTTGACCTTTATGTCCTGCACTCCCACGTCTGACCTGACAGCCCCTCATAGACACGGGCATTGGTGTGCCCACCCCATGGGATCTGCTGTTGTACCTCCACCCTGCCCCACAGTGCCACAATGTTGCCAGTCTCCTCCATGGACTAGTTGAGGTCCTGGCTGGTGGGAACAGGTGTGGGCGAAGGTGAGGTCACCAGCTCTTTGGGCCTCTGCATGGCTGTCCCTGTGCTTCCAAGCCTGGGCATCTGCCTGTGACACCCAGTGCAGGGGCATAGTATGGGACTGGGAGATGTATAGTGAGGCAATGCCCCACAGCACCTGCAGGCTCAGGGCAGGCTGCTGGGGGTGGGATGTGGGCAGGTGGGGCTGGCCCCAGTGGCCAGGAGCTGCCTGCAGCTGGGCCTGGGTGCTGACAGGCTTTGCAGGAACCTGGAGCAGCTTTCAGGCCTGGATGGCATGGGCCTAGCAGGCATGTACCACTGCTGTGGCAGACAGCAGTGCTGGGGTGCAGGCAGTCTGGCACTGCTGACCTGAGGCCTGTCCAAGGGAATACAGGGGCTTAGAGTGGCCTCAGGCTGCCTGTATGTGCCCTAGGGCTCAAAATGCCTGCAGGCTTTTTATGGCCTGAGGCTGGGGCTGCCATACAGGCAGCCCAGCCCTGGGGCAAGAAAGGCTCTCAGCCTGAACCCTGAGGCTAGCCTCAGGCTGGCTTCTTAGTGGTAGGGCTGACTAGAAGCAAATTTGCTCCCAGTTGGCATCTACACGTGCATTACTGCACAGTGGGTGCATCTACACAAGACATTACGTCAGTGTAGCAATGAGCTACTATGCCTTGGCTTATTGCTACAGTAATGTAGCATTGCTAGGCACAAACCATGATAACGATGCTACTTCCCGGTAGCAAGGAGCTACTGCACAGTAGCAGCTAAAAATAACCATGTGGCAATGGGACTGTGCAGTAATGCTGGTTACTGCACAATCATTTAGTACCTGCTTAAGAAACAACTGCACAGTCAGCTGCTCATTTAGATGCACCCAGTAACTACTCAGAAGTAAATGTGCTACTTGCATATGCAGGTATCAGATTTACTTGCAAGTAGCACCATGTGGCATGATTGCTACAAAACTGAGCATAATGTGTCGGGGGATAAAATAGTGTACAAGGAAAATCAGGTGCCATATATAAGGGCACAATATGACAGCTGTTAAGAAAAATTCCAAGTTTCATATTTTTCCTTGGAGAAACTGAATAGACATAAGTGGTTTTGCATTAGCAGTAACATTGGTCAAATGAAAATATACTAGTTAGAGAAATTCAGTGATTTTTACTGCTATAAACATTTGCACTTCCCCTGCTTTTGTATTGGCTAGTATGTCAGTGCAAATTTCAGCAGGAAAAACTCTTTACATAGCAACTTGCATTGTTGTAAAAATATATCAGGAATAATGTGTATGAAATGAATGTATGTGTACATTTTTTATTACAAAAAATGAATGGAATGAATCTAAATTAATGGGTCTTAATTTCAGCACTCTGATAATTATTCAGAAATACACTTGAATTAGGAGGGCAATTTAAAAAAGTATTCTAAAGAATCACACTCTCAAAAACATTAAAAAAAATATTATGTACTTATTATGGAATAGACTTGGGTCTTAGAGTCTGATTCTTTAGCTAAAATCCTAGGGTGTTTTTGCATGTGCTCTGGGACAGTTGGGGCAGGATCACTTTAATTACAGAGGCTTTGAGAGCTGATCTCATTAAAACGCCCAGAGTGTCTCATGAATCAGTCTCCCTGTGCTTCAAAATGGTGGTGGGGTGCTTTATCTTAAGCTCATTGAACAAGCTTTAGTTCAAGCACCCCTGCCACCATTTTGACATGTGGGGATGCTGATACACAAGGTACAGAGGCTGGCGGGAGCATGGTAATTACCACACTCCAGCAGACTTGATTAATTGAGTCTGCTCCAATGTGCTATGATTGCAGCCCATCAGAGCAGCATCCCAGCTGATGTACAGGCACCCCTAGACCTTTAAAAGTCAGTGAAGTTTTGACTTTGACTTCAATGGGTCAGGATTTCATACGATATCCTTAGATCTGTGATTCTCAACCAGGGTGTCAGGTGATCATGGTCTTTCTGAGTTCTTTGCAACAGAAAAGCAGCTCTATTATTTTTCTATATTTAAAAAAAGACTTAAAGGACTGACATTTTCTGAGGAGTACCTTGAGTATGTCCAGGGATGCCTAAAGTCTAAAACAGCTGAGAACCACTGCTTTGGTTGGTTATTGCTCTTGCTGAAAAATATTAGGGGTACAAGGAAGCCAAGGGACATTTTTATGTGTATTAAGTATAAAAGATCAGGCCTTTGGTGGATTAATCTGGAAATCATAGGTATTTAATTGAAACACTTTCTATAACTATTAGCTGTTGCGGTACAAAAATTCTAAATGACCATTGGCTACAAACCTCACGGCATCCCCTGTTCTTGACATGACCCTTTAAGATGAAGAACCTGCTTGACTAACGTGGAATTCTATATTTAACTGAATCAGCTATTGGTACGGCATAATTCTTGTTAGTTGCTTGAATAATTGAGTATGACTTTAAATCTCATGACTAAATTTATTTTACTTACTCCTATACAGGAGCAAAGTTTAGTATGAAAAAGGATTTTAAAAAATCTTCAGTTCTCTCCAAGGAAAACCAAGGATTTGGGGAGCTAATATATAAAAGAAAAGAGTTGAAAGACAGTGCAAAACTATGAGTCTACTGCTGAGGTTTAAACTTCATAGATATAATATTTTTTCATATGTCTGAATATATTGAATATATTATCTTTCATGGGATTTCTCAAAGGATATTGAGGTGAGATTAATGGAGAGAAAGTATTACATTAAAAAGATAGCATGGACTTTCTAAAGTGGCTAGAATGTTGATGTTTTGTGAAGATCTTTCATAAGGTCTGATTGATCTCTTCTGAATAATGAACAAAGCTTCAGACATGTAGACTGTAACCTTGGACCACATTCTAGTAATTTTTCACTGCCTTTCTGTTGTGAGGTGGCCCTAAATGTACTGGATTCAGACTCCATGAGATATCAGGAAGTATAAGCCTGCTGCAGTTGCAAGTTTAGAAGTTGTGGATGAGGGGAAGGTGCACAGATGGAGTTTTCTTATGGCCTGGTGATCTCCAGGCATTGTCATGGCTCTTTCACTCATTTGGGATACTAAGTATAGATAAGTTCCAAGATCTGGGAAGCAAAAAGGGAGCTTTTACATATTTCCTACCCACCTCCACTAATATATCCTTGGCCAGAGATAATTAGGATCTGACTTTCATGCTGCCTGGCCTGAAGCAGTGGAATGTAGGCATGTGAAATGAAAATGACTGTATGTACCCTTTGTTGAATAATGCTTTAGAATTACATCTTGTCCTTGGATGTGCATACACATTTCCCATTGAAGTCAGGAGCACTAACACACACATGTGAGGGCTCTTATGAAGAAATTATATCTAAAATAAGACATAACAATAATGAAATTCCAGGAGTGTAGCTTTGTGGTAGCATGCAAGGCCTTTTAAGCTTTATTCTTTGAATTAGATTTGACTTGAAATAAAAAGTGAGGTCAGTCTACTTAGTCTCATAATAGTTTCCAGAACAACTGCTAATTTTTTATTAGAAAAGACTCATGACTATGACTAAAATAGAAGTATCTGGACAAATGACACAAGTGCTGATTTCATTGCACCTAAATAATGTCAAACTCTTGCCATTATTTTGACTCTTACTCTCTCTAAGCAACTTTCATATTGTAAAGGGGCAGTCTTTTCTACAGTGCCACATACATCTGATTTCCTTTGGTTACTACAACTCCTTGAGATTTTGTCATCTATTGACAGTTGCTTACTCAGATTTATTTAGAAGAATCAAGGCTGAGTTAGGAAGCTGAAAAATTGATATGCAAGTTGCAAAAGTCTTATGATAAAGAGTTGAGAGTTCCAAAAGAAACAAGAAATGCAAAGGACTAAAAACAATGCACCCTCCACAATGTGTATGATTATTCAACCCTTGGCATCTCCATTTGCTTACCTGAGAAAAGGCTGTGACAAGCCATTTCTTAGGAGCAACATGAAGGCTGTGACTCAAGAGAGCATGAAGTATCTTACTTTTGGAGTCCCAAAGGCAGAATCATTTTCCTGCATGGGTTAGGAATTACTAAACTGAAAGTGGAGGACATGGAAGGACTTTACCTTGGTTTTCTGTTTATGAATCCAGCATTTATTGGATGTAGCGTAAATCTTCTGAAGAATTACATGCTCAGTTGATTTATATTGGGCAGCAGTGACCAAGAGGTCGCATGCCAGTACTCTTTCCTGCCATGGCAGGGGGGCGGACTAGGTGATCTACTCAGGTCCCTTCCGACCCTAGAAACTATAAAACTATGAAGAGGTGATTGACTTCAGGATCCTGACAAAAGAGAAAGGAGAGCAGCAGAGTATGGACCATGGACTTCAGAAAAGCAGACTGACTGATGGGCAGGATTCCCTGGGAGGCTGGTCCAAGGGGGAA
This sequence comes from Crocodylus porosus, assembly GCF_001723895.1. Classification (NCBI taxonomy): domain Eukaryota; kingdom Metazoa; phylum Chordata; order Crocodylia; family Crocodylidae; genus Crocodylus; species Crocodylus porosus. The sequence continues at coordinate 98,650,891 of NW_017728906.1, forward strand.
AGGAGCCCAGGAGAGCTGGTTGCATTTTAAAGAAAACTTATTGAGGGCACAGGAACAAATATCCTGATGTGTAGTATGAGACGAGCAATAGCAAATGTGGCAAGAGACCAGCTTGGTGTAGCAGAGAACTTTTTGGTGAGCTTAAACACAAAATGGAAGCTTACAAGAAGTGAAAGTTTCAAACAACTAGGGAGAAGTATAAGAATATTGCTCAGGCATGCAGGGATGAAGTAAGTATGGCCAAAGTGCAATTGTAGTTGCAGCTAACAGGGGACATGAGGGGTAACAAGAAGGGTTTCAACAAGTGTTTTAGCAACAAGAGAAAATTCAGGGAAAGTGTGGGTGCCTTACTGAATAGGGAAGGCAACCTAGTGACAAACGATGAAGAAAAGGTTCAATGCCCTTTCTACCTCAGTCTTCACAGGCAATGTCAACTCCCAGACTGCTGCACCTGGCAGCACAGTTTGGGGAGGAGGTGAGCAGCCCTCATTGGTGAAAGAACAGGTTAGGGACTATTAAGAAAAGCTGGATGTGTCCATGGGACAAAATCTGGTCTGTGGGGCCAGATGCAATATATATCCAAGGGTGCTGAGGAAATTGGCTGATTTGATTGCAGAGTTGCTGGCCATTATCTTTAAAAACTTGTGTTGATTGGAGGAGGTCCCAGATGACTGGAAAAGGGCAAACATAGTGCCCATCTTTAAGAAAGGGAAGAAGGAGGATCCAAGGATACAGACAAATGAGCCTCACCTCAGTCCCTGGAAAAATTATAGATCAGGTCTTCAAAGAAACCATTTCTAAGCACTTGGAGAAGAAGGTGATCAGAAACCATCAGTATGGATTCACCAGGGGCTAGTCATGCCTGACAAACCTGATTGCCTTCTATGATGAGATAACTGGCTCTGCAGATGGAAAGCAGTGGAGGTGATACCTTGACTTTAGCAGCGCTTTTGATACTGTCTCCCATAGCATTCTTGCAAGCAAGTTAAGGAAATATGGGTTGGCTGAATGGACTTTAAGGTGGACAGAAAGCTGGCTGGATTGTTGAGCTCAACAGGTAGCAATCAATGGCTCAATGCTTAGTTGGCAGCCAGTATCAAATGGAGTGCCCCAGGGTTTGGTCATGGGGCTGATTTTGTTTCAACATCTTCATCAATGATCTGGAAGATGGGATAGATTGTACCCTTAGCAAGTTCATAGATTATACCAAGCTGAGGGGTGTAGTATACGTTGCAGCAAGAGAGGTGTAGGTTGGATATTAGGAAAACTTTCTCACTAGGAGAATCACTGAAATAGGTTACGTGGAGAGGTGGTGGAATCTCTATCCTACGAGGTTTTTAAGGCCTGGCTTGACAAAGCTATGGCTGCAATTACAGCCATGGTCCTGCTCCAAGCAGGGAGTTGAAGTAGATGACCTCCTGAGATCCCTTCCAACTCTAATATTCTATGTTTTCTACCATTCTATGATAGAAAGGGTAATCATCAGGGATCCTGTTTTTTTCTGATTTAAAAGAATCCCCAATTTTCAGTTAAAAAAACAGTAACTCAAATCTAAATGAAATGATTAAAATGAAATGCCACTAATATATATATCTGTAATTAAAATTTTATATGTATATATGTATATATATAGTGGCATTTCATTTTAATCACAGAAAAATATGATTTTTTTTAACTGAACATTGGGGAATGTTTTTTTAATCAGAGAAAACCAGGATCCCCTATAATCACATGAAAGAAATTATGGGATTTTGAACATTGAATAACCACATTTAATATTGGGTTTTACAGAACCCTATGGAAACTTGGCAGCTTTCATGGGTTATGCATTTAAATGTACTTTTATACTAAAATATGAGCATTTAAATTATTCCATAGACTCTTGCTCATAGAAGTAATGTCTCAGAAATTCCATTTAGGCTAATCAAAGACTTCCCATATGGCTTTGTTTTATTTTGAAAGAATCTAATTTGATATCGTAGTTGAGATGATAATGTATATTAAGGTAACACAATTAAAGCCTATTTGGCCCCTTTCGTCATTCCACCCTGCTAGTTGCCTCTGTATTGAATTATTCAATTTAAAAATATAACCCTAAGGGATATGTATGGTTTTCAAAGGAGAGTTTATAGTAGTAATAAAGAAAAGTTAAGTTATGTGATGAAACACCCCAATGCAGATGATGAGCTATATTTTTAAAGACCTATGAAACAAGTGTTATTCTAATCATAATGGATTAATGGATTAGTCATACTGGTTAACACCAGTCCAATGGATCTTTTTTCTCCTACACAATAACTGTCCTTTACACAAGCTAATTTTAACTTGGCAGTAGGTAGTTTGTGTGATGAACACTGAAGAGCTTTCTGTGACTGTGTTTACTCTTACTTAAAGATTGCTGAAGTGACAGGAAGACACTGATACTATCTGTTCTGTGGTAATTTATCTATTTTCAAAGAAATATATTTGCATTAGTGGCTGGCATGTCTCCATTTTTCTAGATGACTTTCTATGCCGAAACAACATAGTTATAACATAGCAGTTTGCATTCTTTTCATTTATGTTTATTAGGAGAAAGTGAATTGTGTAGCATTTGAGCTGAAACAAAAGTAAATAATATGCTAGAAAATATATCTTCGGCTTGATTTAACTTCTAACCTATTTTCAGCCCAATTAGAAATACAATATTATGCATTTTTTATAAAATAAAAACTCATGAGATCACAATCCTTTGGTCCTCCATTAAAGCAGACAAATCCAGGTTATTAGAACTAATTATTTAGAAATAGGATACACTAATAGACTGTTTTGTGTCTTTTCTTACTATGTAAGAATATATTCTCTAGAATGAAGACTTCTAATTAAATATTAAAATGTTTAAATTATGATGGTCCAACATAGCAAACTGCAGTATTCTAGCTAAAGAACAGTTATGAAAAAATCATATACTGAAACTTTACAGCTGAAAAATAAGCAGAATGATTTTTTGACTAAAATACAAGATAATGCCAAACCAATTTGATGAAATATTGTATATGTATTGTTAAATATTCTATATGTATAAAGGGCTTAGTCCGGCTGTCTGTGTGTCTGCCCAGAATGCTCTTGGAGCACTCTGATTGGTTACATAAACAACCAATCAGAGTGTGCAGTGCTGGCATGATGGTGGGGATGGAGCAGGGGGTGGGGAGGGGCTAGGCCAGTGCTACTCCTTGGAGGCAGTGGTGGCATGGGGTGCTGACGGAGGGGGGTGGAGGGGACAGCAGGGCAAGCTTCCCTTCCACCGCTCCTGGGAGGCAGTGGCAGCATGAGGTGGTGGGTGGTGGTGCTTCGTCCCCACCTGTCATTATTTACGGGCAATTCACTAGTATATATTACAGTGTCTTTTAATAGTTTTTCATCAAATCCACATGTTACCATTAACCATTTCAATTGAGGCAAAACTTCGTTTTCTGACAGAAACCTGCTCTGTCAAAAAAACCTTTCAACTACTACCAATGGAAATTATTTAATAAGTTCAGTCCACATTACTGACTTTTATAGGCAACACTCTCCTACAGAGGCCTGGTTCTACCATATACTCTCTTACAATATCATTGTTAAGATTGCTTGTGTGTGTGGGTACGCTCTCAAAGTCAAGTTGCAGTAAAAAGGCCCTGGGAACAGGAGTGCCCATAGCAATGTAGAGAAATAGAAATGGAAAGGCAGCCCATAGCAGCCTTTTTCATGCTACAGTATGTACACAAAATACAGTTTTCTTAAAGTCAAGAAGCCCTTAATGCTCAAAACTGACAAAGTTCCTGGGGGAGTTCATATTTGTAACAGTACCCTTGTCAGATTTAATCAGATCTTGTAGCAGTTAGCCATCTATATTTTGGTCATGTAGTCTATATAAAGTACATGTGTAAGCTATCTACAAGACATCTCTGCTGCACAATGTTATATCTCAAGTTTTGATGCACAAAGCAGACACTGTGGTTGACCCTTGTATTTCTTAAGGAAGAACCACTGTCACTCAAAACAACACATAATACCCTAGTGATTATAATGTAAAAAGCCTTCCAGAGACTATATAGCACAGACATTGGGTTGGACAGTAGGTGACAGAAACTATTGCATTTACTGTTGTGCAGCATCCATAATCACCAACAGTATTTTTACAGCAAAATATAGTTTCTGAACAAACTAGACACATTCTTTTTGGGGTCTTGCAGCTTCACCTTGAAATCCATAATTATGTGAAAATCCATAGATCTCAGATTTCCTCTCAACTATAAATCCTCCAACTCTTAATATTGGAGCCCATCCTGAAATCAATGTATGTTTTTATGACTTTATCTGGCAAAACATGTATTTAAAGTGCTCCTTTGTAAAGTTATTAGCTGGGTTTCACTTGTTCAGTTACTAGTATAATCAGCGTTGTCTAATGATGTCAGGCTTAAACTCCACTTTGGTGAAAGGTAACTTTCTCCACAAAAGATTTGGAATGTTTTTGGCTGAACTGAGTAAAGGGTGAAAAATGAGGAAAAGACAAATAAGATGAAATAGGCATTTAAGAGACAGTTTCAATTAAGTTTTAGATGGAAACTCTAGGAGGAAAAACACTAGTAATTGAGCAAGATAACAAAATAAAGTATATGCAACAGTTTAGCAAGCCAAAATCTTAAACCAAGGTACTTAAGCAAGTATCTAATTTAACTCAATGAATAGTGCTGAAGTCACTCCCTGAACTGGGACCATAATAAACATGAAGAGCAATGAATGCAGAAGTTGCACTATGTTGCAATAACAAAGGATTTTTTAAAATATGCTTCCTGTTTCCAGTGTTTTCTGCTTACTTGTTCCACAAGGTGTTTCAGTGAACTGATAGGACTAGTCACAAATTCAGGTGCTGCTCAATTTCAATAACGGTTGCTGAATCAAACCCTAAATACTATATTTACTCAATTAGAAGATGAGATTTTCCCCCCATTTTGAACACAGATTCACAGAAGTTTAGGGTTGGAAGGGACCTCACGAGCTCAGTGGGTTCAGCCCCCCTTGCTCTGGGCAGGAAAGACTGCTAGGGTCAAATAACCCCAGCAAGGTGTGCATCCAGTCTCCTTCTGAAGCTCTCCAGGGCAGGTGCCTGCACTACTTCCACTGGGAGTCTATTCCAGGGCCTGGTCACATCAACCATGAAGAAGTTTTTCCTTATATCCAGTCTAAAACCTTCTTTTAGGAGTTTATGACCATTACTCCTGGGTTTTCCCTGGGGTGCTTTGGTGAATAGCCCCTGATGCTCACCCCTGATCATGCCTTCTGAGGCTGGGGGGACACGTACCCCCCATCAGTCAGTCACTGACCGGGAGGGGTTCCTGACCAGGTAGCACTAGCGGCGCTCCCAGAAGTGCCAGCGGTGCTTCTCCTGGTGCTCTCATTCCCTGGCCAGTGCTCACAGGGTGTGGGGGGGTGCTGGTGCTCCCGCCTGCCCCCCTCCCCTGCCTGTCGCCTAAGTGGGGAGCGCTGGCTGTCAGGGGGTACACTCTCGGGGGGTGCACATGAACCCCCCATGAACACCCTACGTGTCGCCACTGCCCCTGATATATTTGTAAGCTGCCACCAAATCTCCCCAAAGTCTTCTCTTTTCTAGGCTGAACAGTCCCATATCTGTCAACCTTTCCTCGTACGGCTTGCTCTTCAGGCTTCTAATCATATGGACTCTCTCAAGCCTGTCCACATCCTTCTTAAAGTGTGGCACCCGGAACTGAATGCAGCACTCTAGCTGTGGCCTCACCAATCCTGAGTAGAGTGGGAGGATAACTTCCTTAGTTTTGCCTGAGATGCATCAGTTGATGTATACCAGCATATTGTTTGCTAACTGTAATATCTCACTGATGGATCATATTCATTTTATGGTCAATTATGACTCCCCGTTCCCTTTTGGACATGGTGCTAGCTAATGTAGCACCACTGAGCCTGTAAATCTGTTATGGATTTTTCCTCCCCAGCTGGAGCACTTTACACTTCTCAGTGTTCAACTGCATCTGGTTCTGGTCTGTGCATCTAACTAATCTGTCTAGGTCCACCTGGATCATCAGCCTACTGTGATGCATGGCCTCACTTCCCCAGAGCTTAGTGTCATCAGCAAACTTTGCTAGTGTGCTTTTCATATGCCCACATCCAGATCATTGATGAGGATTTTGAAAAGCACCAGTCCAACTACCAAACCCTGGGGGACATGACTGGCTACCTTGCGCCAGGTCAACACAGATCCCTCTATTAGTACTCTCTGGATCTCACCCTGCAACCAGTTTCCCACCAATTTGAATGTTGAATTGTTGAGCCCATAGTCCCCTAGTTTTACCTTGTAAGCCTCATGTGACACCAAGTCAAAGGCCTTCCTAAAACCAATATTTTCAGAATTTTATCTCAGCAATTATCTCATCATACTTTTCCCAAATGTTAAATAATAGCAGTGAACAATGCATCTCTAAAACTAACACTGCACAATCAGTATTTGATATTATACAGCAGTGTACATTATATAAGATTCAGATTCCATTTGAATCAGTATGCAGTACATTCAGTTTCCAGCAATTAACCAGTGTGTTGGTTCAGAAAATCTGCTCTTTTGGGGAAGCATTTTCAATGATTCTTTTCCCCTAACCACTCCACAGCTACACAATAATTCCAACTAAAAATCTTTATGGATCCAGTGCTGATGGTAAATTGATAACACAGCCAGTAAAGCCCAGTATTGGTCAAAAATAGAGGGAAAAAACAGGTATTTCTCTGGAAAACACCTTGGCATTTATTCACAACCTTTGGATATACAGCTAATAAGTAGTGCTGTAACATGAACAGTGTGGAAGAACAGGTAGGAAAGAGGGAAAAAAGCAAGCACTGCATTCATATCTAAAAAGTAATAAAGAATTGATGCAGCAGAGAATAAAACTGATTGTACACACTGGGGCTTTTCAATTCTGCTCTGCTGATACATCTCATGCAATGTGATTCAAATGATTCAGTCTACATCCAGAATGTGTTTTGCCAGTAGGCAGGTTATATCAGCCATTTGGTGTAGTATTTTTGTGTGTGAGAAAGACAGACAGACAGATAGGAAGGGTGTTTCTATATATAATATAGTCTTTGCCGCTGCAATCTGATTGAGTAAATGTTAGTTATATGACTAAAATACTGCTACTGAGTCACTGCTCTTCTGGTGTTATATCAGCCAACAGAAATGATTAGCCAAGATGATGTCCCAGATTTGAACCCCACACTCTGTCCTGCTATGCAGGGGGTCGGACTTGATGATCTGTTGAGGTCCCTTCTGACCCTAACATCTAGGAATCTATGAATCTATTTATGAAGACTTGCAAAATCACCTTGCTCCCTTGCACTCACTGTGGAGAAGAGCTACTCACTTTCCAGCTGTTTCTTTTCAGAGATAAACCAGCCAATATGACTGATATCTCTTGATAGATATTTAAGAGCAGAAGCAACAATAATGAACATTGAGGGGAGAATCCTACATCATTTTATGCACCCAAATGACAATTTTCCAGCTGTTCAGCTGCCAATTTGCGGCACTTACACCGAGTTTGCCACCCTGCTCCCCATACAGTGTGGACTTAAACGTGTCTATGTGGCTACTGAACGTATACGATAGTCTGCCCTCTGGCTGAGAATATATGCATCTCCTTACTTGTGAACCTGAACTTATGTCCCCTGATTCTGGCCTAGCAGAAATGAGACAGAGGAACTTCCCATATTTTGTCTCAAAAATCTGAGTTGTTAAAGCACTTTCTCAGTCCACATTAGACCCAGGTTTCCATGCCCTACACACATAAAGGGAGTTTGAACCCACATCTTAGTGGCTTCCTAACACAGTGCTGTTACCACCAGAGCATAAATTAAATATTTCCTTGGGCCTACCCCAGCCATCCTTTGCAAGCTGGGCCACTGCATCTCATATTTACTATTCAGTGGGTAGAGAGCAGTGGGGACACTCCATACCTCACTGGAATATGGGTCTAGGCAAGAAACAGTTCTCTTAGTTAGTGTAGTTATCTCACTCAGCCACAAACACTATCTCCCTCTTTCCTGTATAGGAAATGTATCTAAACCATCAGTAAAAACTTTCATGCCATTAAAGAAGAATTTTTGTGGGTTCCAAAAGACTTGCACATTGGGCACATCTACATGAGATGCTGACTGTACAGTAGCTTAATACTACTGCAGAGTAGTGTCATGTGGCAAAAACTGAGCCAAGACACTACTGCACAGTAGTATTAGGCTACTGCACAGTAGGGTTGTGTGAAGCTTCGGTCACTGATTAAATTCGGTGGAGATTCTGCCTGATTCAGCAGCCAAATCTCCAAATCAAAATCGAATCAGGAGACCCTTTAATCTCTCCAATTCGAATAGGAACCTTCGTATCGATTTGGAGAGATTCCATGATTCAGCCATAGACACAGCTTTAAATGTTTTTTCTACATACCTCAAGGTACCAGGTAGCTCATGAATGCTGAGATGGTGGGGCGGATAGAGCATCCCACAGGAACGCAGGGGGATCCCCAGTGCACTCAGTGGCAGATCCAGAAGTGGACCAGGAGCACTTTTGGTGCACTTCCAGGTCTACCCCCAGCTTGGTAACTGGGGTCCCCCTGCAGCTGATTGCTGATCCGGGTGGGGACAGGGGGCCCCCTATGTGCTTGGTGGCAGACCCAGAAGTGGACTGGATCCACCACCAAGCACACTAGGGACCCCCCACCCACCCCCAGGCTCCCAGGGGAGGCTCCATCCACCCAACCATCTCAGCATTCATGAGCCATGCTTGGTACCTTGAGGTATGTAGAAAAAATTTTAAAGGTGTGTCTATGTCCAAATAGCTGATTCTCCAAATCAGCATTGAATATTCAGATTTGGATTCAGCTGAATTGAATCAGGACAGTGATCTGAATCAACAAATCGAATCACTGTTCCCCATTTTGGGCTGAATCCAAATCCGAATTTAATACAGCCCACTTCGCACACATGCAGTAGCATCACTTTAAAGGTGTTCACTGGCAGTACTGTTCAGTAGCTTAATAAATGTACATTATTAAATAGAACTATGAAATAAATGTGCAGTAACTGCTGTACAATAGCATCACGTGTAAATGCGCCCATTGAATAGGGAACAGCCTAAAGATATAATCTAAAGTTAAATGGGGAGCTGCCTAGACTAGCCAAGAAAAAATATTGAGAGAAGGGATGTGTCTTAAACTTCACACCTCATTGGAACTTGGGCACATTATACAGCCAGGCACATCCCTCCTGTTTTGGATCCACTCCAAGATCCATAGCTAGGAACTGTCTGCTGAAGGTTGATGCCTATGCTCTTTCCTTCAAAAATGGAAGAGACATCTCCACTGTATTGAAAAGACAGATGAAGGTGGAAATAGTGTTGTTTCTACCACTTTTTTGTAATAGCATCATGTATCTTAAATATGGGAGAAACATACCAACTTTCTTTCTCCACCTGGCTGGTTTCAGACTCACATCTTTTGCCACTTAGGGCCCTGCCCTAACAGCAAGACTATTGGCAGTTTTGCTTTGGGGGAAAAAATAAGAACAAAACAAAAAAACTCTCTTTCTTCACACTGAAGCCAGCCAGTGTACAAACATAAATAAATAAATACATTCAGAAACACCGGTCAAATGGAGGGGTAAAACAGACTAAAACAGGAGTAAGCATGACTAGCCATTGAGAACTGTGGAGCACTCACCCAGTTTTGCAGACTGCCTATAAATGGCCTTGGATAAATGAGTGGACATCAGATATTGCCTGTCTCGGGTTAGTGTCCTAGCCACTAAGGGTTACATTTCATGTCCTAGCCACACAGGCATTAGATTTAGAGAGACCTAATTCAGGTTAGATCAGTCTAAATGCCTAGATGTACAGGCATTCACAGGGCTTAAATTGCCCCAAAACTTACCCAAGCTAAGTAAGTTCACCTGAGGAGGTAAATTTAGACTGCCCTGGGTTAACTTGATTTAAAGTGAGTCAACCCACTTTAATGAATGCCTGCACATGTTCACAGCATAGCCCCATGGCACAAACCCCAGTTCCATGGCTGTGCTATTCCTACCCCTCCTAACCCAGTTTGGGGATATTTTTAGCCCCCTGACTGCCTCCACTCCCTGCCACCTCAGACTTTTTCCCTGCAGACCTGCCAGGGGCACTGCCCTGTGGACCCATCAGCCCCCAGCTACCACCCCACTCGGCCCTAGGTTACATTTACAATAAACGTAGCCCCATCTGGTAAGAACTTGTACATTCAAGGCCATCATTTTATCATTTAGGGTTTAGGGCTTTACAAGATATAGCCTGTGACCAGTACAGGATCCTACTGACTTCAATAAAACTCTGTGAAGGTAAATAACTTAGCAAGTTTATGGATACCGAGTTTTGAGATTCTAGATCAAAAATACTATGTCAATGTCATTTTTGATTAATCATGAAAAGGTCACCATAATAACAATTTTTCTTTGACTTTACTGAGTGAAGAGCTTTTTCAGTGTGCTAATATTGATAGTATGATAAAATACAAAATGATATGCAAGTATATGCTGTCTGCTTTTATGAACAACAGGTGCATCAGTGGTATTACAGGAACTAAATTTAAATTAAACTTTTGGTATGGTTAATTTTTCATTGGCTTTTCACCTACAGATGAATTGCTTTTAACTTTGTCTTTTTATTCAATGAGCAATGTATAACATTTAATAGTTTAGATTTTAAAGTGATAGCATGAATATTCACCTATATGTATATATGCACACACACACCAGTGATTCTCAGCTAAAATGCCATGAGATCTTTTTTAAGTGTGCCACAGAATGCATCTCAATATTAGCATTATAAGGTATGCAAAGACCTACTCGTGATTTACAAGATAAACCCAAATATTTCAAATGGGAATAGAACATCAAAAGCATTCTAACCTGTTGTGATCTTTCTGAGTTCTTTGCAACAGAAGAATTGCTCTATTACTTTTCTGTAATCAAATACTGTGTGAAAGCTAAGAACTGGCATTTTACAAAGGGTGCTTTGAGTCTAAAAAAGGTTGAAAACCACTGATACAGACAAATCCTGATTATCCAAGCCTTGATTACCTGACTTCTGGTACTCTCTATAACAACTGCATAGTTGGTTGCATAAAAGATATCAACTTAAGAAATTCTTGCCTCTCACCAAATTACACAAAGAATGTTGTGTTGCTCAGGAACTATTTTTGTTCAAAGGTATTGATATCGACCAGAACAGTCAGAAATGTGCAACTTACTTGTATCTGTACATGCTCTCTCATATATATAAAAAGTGTGTCTATATATAATATTGCAACTCATGGAGGCACATGCATCTGTAATAATGTAAGGAAAATCTCAACCAACAGAAAAAAGAAAAGCTATAATTCAAAACTAAGATGTCCCCCAAGCTGTATTTGATGTTGGAATCATAAAATACACATAAAATAAATATTATATAAATGGTGGCTTTATTTCACAGTGTTCGATTTCATGTACAAATCACTGAAGTTTTTTTCTCCAGGTTACTCTAGAATCCCTAGCTAGTTACACATCCTTACACTGTTCAGGGTAGTTTTTATATGGTTGCCTTGTTAAAGGCCAATTATTTTTAAAAAGATGTCAGGCTTCTTGAGATGGAAACCATAAAAATGGATTTTCTATACCTTCCACAGCCTTACCTCAGTTTCCATGTAACACAAGTCAAGGCACATGTTTTATTGAATGGAACCCTTAGATGGTACATCATATTTTGGAGAAGCTACAATTTTGCACCTGAGACCTACGCTCAATGTGAAATCTTTAGGATTCTCTTCCCCCTTTGATACATTTTGGGGTTTTTTATTATCACATTGCCATTTGGGTGGCTAGCTGCAGAGGAGAAGAGATAAGGAAGCAGGGAACAGAAAGAAGAGAGGGAGATCCAGAGTATGATGCTGTTTTTAGAAATAAGTGAAAGTAAATCTGCCATTGTAGCAGTGGGCTATTGGACTGTTGAGTAAGAACAGGCCACAAACAACCCAAAAGGATAGTGGGGGATGACAGCAGAAAGAGGCAATTATTTAAAAAGAAGGGCCTTGTTCCTATGCCTTCCGATTTTATTTGCTAAGTTATATTACCAGCTACTTACATGTATGGAGGGGCAGAAAACAGTTTACAATCATTGCTGTATTTTGCAATGCAAACTTTATTTATGTGGACTGACTCTGGCTTTAAAAAAAGTGGGTAGGATTTAAGTGCCTAACTCCAGACTGCAGGGACCTACTGGTCCCCACTTGGGATCTTGCGCTTAAGCCAGCTAGGGCACTTTTGTCCCAAAACAAACAAACCAGAGAGCAAAAGGCAGCACTTTCTATACCTATTTTACCCAACAGCCCAGTGTTTAGGACATCCATCTGCCTGTAGCAGACCAGCTTTTGAAACCCCAGACCTGATTTGTAACAGTATCTTGAACCCCGTCTCCCACTTTCTATAGTGGTGCTGTAGTCATTAAGCTCTTGAACATGCTGGTTGAGGAGCTTAATCCTTGTTCTTTTGGCTCCCTCAGCTTGGGATTCACAGTCATGGAGTTAGACAGGTAAGGCAGCACTTCTGTAACATGAAACACAAGGAAAGTGGGACAGTGGTACTGCAGTCCAATGCAGTAATACCCGTGGTCAACATAGGTACAAATTTCTCCGCTGCCTGATTTGAACAAATAGGGGAGTGTCCTGACTACTAGTTATAACTTTTCTGAGGTGGATGGCTCGCTCTAAATAGTTAAATATGCATTGGTCAAGAAGAAATGAAAGACTGATTATATAGGCCATTGGTTAGGTACTGCTGCCGAAGAGTCTGATTCAAACCCCTGATCCACTGTACGTTTGGGTTTTTTTCAGTCAATGTGGAACCCTCTAGACACACTGACACCCAGACAGCCCCAGAACATCCCACTATGCTGGTTTCTGCCTTTTGGGGGCTGTAGCTTGCAGATAAGAAAGGCTGGGGGAATGCTCTGTTTGAAAATCCTGCTAGTGTTTGAGCAACAAGCAGGTCAGTGCTGTTAGGTCCTTGGTAGTTATATGGGTGCTCACCATCAAAAACTTGGGTGCCTGAGGATTTTATATAGTTAAATTAGTCAGCCACTGAGGGAGGAAGTCATAGGTCTAAACTACAGTGAGAGAGTATGCTTGAATAATTCATATTCCAGATGCAATCACTTTTTGCTGAGTTTTGAAATTACTCTATGATAGCAACTTGGAAACAATGATGAAAATAAAAATAATAGGAAATCCTAGAATAAAAGGTAATGCACTTAATGTACTTTTTTGTCAGGAAATTATGAAACTTCCCTTTTATTTTTCCACAGATTTATAAGAATCAATTCAACATAAAAAGCAATATAAACAATTCAGAAGGGATTTTGAATTAGAAAATGAAAAAAGCAGGCTGGCGTACTGGGAAGCATAGGGGACAGGCAGAGAGAGGAGAGAAAATTGTCCCCAAAATGATGATAATAAATAATTTATCCTAGAATTATCAGTGAATAAAATTGTTGCAGTATTTACTGTACAAAACATGTATGAATCTGTGCATTTGCTATAGCAGTTTAATGGTTACATAACACAATTTTACCCACATATAGTATTCATCCCACAAATGCATTCCAAATGGTACACTCACAAAAACTGTATGGGAAAATATTAACAATTAAGTGTAACTAATATTTTTAAGTGATTTTATTATGCAAAATAACAGTTAAAAGAAGCATTTACCGTGTATATGAATTGTTGGCTTAGTCCCAAAAGTCTCCCACCACACCAAAAAAGGCAAACAGATATCTATCGATATATAGTTACATAGATTTCATAGACATTAGGGGCTGGAAGGGACCTCATGAGATCATCAGGTCCAGCTCCCCTGCCATAGGCAGGAAGTCAGCTGGGATCAAGTGACCCCACAAGAAATATATCCACCTGTTTTTTTGAAAGAGTCCAGAGTTGGTGCTTGCACCACTTCTGGGGGGAGTTTGTTCCAGACCCTGGACCATAAAAAACCTATGTCTAGTCTAAATTGGCCTTCCTGGAGTTTATGGCCATTAGACCTTATTATCCCCTGGGAAGCTCTGGTGAACAGCTGTTCTCCCAGGTCCTGATGTACCCCCCCTTATGTAGTTGTAGGCCGCCATCAAGTCCCCCCTGAACCTTCTCTTCTCCAGACTGAAGAGTCCCAAGTCCCTCAGCCTCTCCTTGTACGGCCTTCCCTCTGGGCCTTGGATCATATGAGTGGCTCTCCTCCAGACTCTCTCAACCTTCTTCACATCCTTCCTGAAGTGGGGGGGGGCAATACTGGTTACAATACTCCAGCTGCAATCTCACCAGGGCCAAGTAAAGCAAGAGGATGACTTTTCTGGTTTTGCTTATGATGCATCAATGGATGCATGCTGGAGTTTGGTTTGCTTTACCAGCCACAGCATCGCATTGGTGGCTCATATTCATCCTGTGGTCAATCAAGACCCCCAAGTCCATTTCAGGTGTGGTGCTAGTGAGTGTAGTACTGCTGATTCTGTAAGCATGTTGAGGGTTCTTCCTACCAAGGTGCAGCACCTTACAATTCTCTACACTGAAGGCCATCAGGTTTCGGTTGGCCCCCCCTTGAGAGTGTGTCCAAGTTGGCCTGTATCCCCAGCCTGTCCTGCAGTATGACCACCCTCCCCCATATTTTGGTATCATCCGTGAATTTGGCCAGTTCATATCTGATCTGACTCCTGAATCCAGATCATTGATGAAGATGTGAAAGCGTACTGGCCCAAATACTGAGTCCTGGGGGACTCCACTGATCACCCTGTGCCATGTTGATTTGCATATACAGCATGCTGTTCAACATATTTTATTATTGATAATTTGTTATTGATAGTTTGTACAGAGGGCATGTCACAAAATAATGCTATACGGGGATATTAGAAGCTGCATTTTCACAGTAACCCAACTAGTTTATATTAGCCCCAATGAGGAGACTATATTAGTCAAGGCAGTGTACCACATTAACATACTTACAATATTTCCAACACCCTTCCTACTTCCCCCAAGCCCACCTTAGATACCTCAGCACAGCACTCAATTATGCCACATAGATGCACTTATAAATTTGTGGCAGGCTTGCTGATGACAGTCTGGTATCCTGGGCTTGTAGAGCTTCAGTGTGATTGGCGGGCAATTCCCACCAATCAGAAGATGCCAAGGGAAGAGCTTGCCTTGCCCCTACCTTGTTGGGTCAAGGCAAAGAGATAGGACTGCACCTCTCCTCTTCCTGATTGGTCTGGTGGAGCCTCCAGAGGGGATAAAAGAACAGTGTGTCCAGTACAAGGGGAGTGTCATCAGCATCAAGAGATGAAGAAGAGGACAGGGTAAGAGAAGAGCTGGCTAGAGCTGGCCAGCAGGAGCCTATGCCATTGCCCTGAAGAGCCCAAAGACCCCTCGATGGGGTGAGATCAGCAGGCAGCCACAACCTCCATTCAGTGCATGAGCAGTGCATGACAGCAAGACCCTGGGAACTGCACAAGGCAGCTCGGGGTCTCCAACCCCCATTCAGTGCAGGCAGCACTACATGGAGGGTCCTAGTGGGACAGAGATCCTGGGAGCCTCTTGAAGTGGCTCGGGTCTCTAACCCCGGCACAAGGCTGGGAACTTTGTGCAAGAGATGCTGCATGGCAGGTCCCCAAGGGAATGGAGCCCTGGGAGCCACTTGAGATGACTCAGGTCTCCACCCAGGGCTCAGTCCAGGCTTAGCTGCATGGTGGGTCCAAACCAGACTGATGCCCTGGGATAATGCAAGGTGGCCCAGGTCCCCCAACCTGAGTAGAAGGCAGAGCCTCTGGGAGCATGTGATGGTTCTCAGGGAAGCAGCTTGGCTGAGGAGATGCTGACCACCCATGAGGCCCTGGAGTCATGAATTACCAGGGAAAAGGGGTTCCCAAAGGGGAGGGAACACCTCAGCCAGGCCTTCTGGGTGGGCTATTTTGGGAAGCATCCTGACTAGGGCCCCCAAGGGCTGGGAGCTCTAGGGATCCTTTCTCCCCTCAAAAGTGTTGTTGGGGCCTGCATATCTAGGGGGCTCTGGGGTGCTCCATCCCCTAAGCATGAGGTACTAAATTGTGTCTGTGTGCCTTATATTGTGTAAATAGCGCCTCATATTGTGTTGTTTTGAGTGCCTTGGTTTGTGGTTCATTGCCATAGTGTTTGTTGTTATATGAGCTCCCTACTGTAGACCCTGGTTGGAATCTTCTGCTACTACTTGTCTGTAACTTGCCTGTATCTGGAGCCCTGGCATAAGATTATATAGCATTTATCCAGAGGTTACTGTTTATGTTATTTACCTGCATATCATATATATAAATATATATATGTGTGTGTGTATGTTTATATCCATGTTTCTTTTCCTTGTGATAAGCTAATGTAAATAAATTTGTGTATAGTTAAGTCCCCTGACTGTCCTAGCCTGGTTCTATAGGAATGGAGGGAAACTGTGAGTGGCCTGCAGTCTCCCCCCAGCACACCTGCCAGGTAACAATTCCCTTAAATTAGAGAAGAGGAGTACATACCCAAGTACACCTGGGCTACAAATTGTTATGATGTGCCTACTTCCAGGCAAAACTAAATACCGAATACTGTGATCTCTAAAGGTTTAGGAATTCATAAAATCAAGAAATACATAACTATCTGAAAACTAAACTACATGGTTGGAAGATAAAATAAACCAAGCAGAAGTTAAAATGAATCCAACCTTTTTAAACTCAAGATACCCAATGGCAGACTCAAGGCACCCTTCGGAAAATTCCAGCTCTTAGCTTTCACTCATTTTTTGACTATGGAAAGATAATAGAGTAATTCTGTTGCACAGAACTCAGAAAGACCACAACAGATCAGAAGGCTTTTGACACTATAGATTTCTATTTGAAATGTCTGAGTTTATTTCATCAATCATGTGTATGTACTTGCACACCTAATATTGTATGATACCCATACCACAGCAGCCTGGTTGAGTGTCACTGTACTAGGAGAATCACCTATATTTCAAATCCAAAAACACAGGTTTCTAATACTTTAGCTAAAGATATCCTTCACATAGTATTAATTCCATGTTGCTTAGTCCCAGATCTTCAAATATATTTAAGTACGTTTCTATCATTTTTGGTTCATCACTCCATGATTTAAACACCACTGACATCCTCAAAGCTAAAGTAGTTTAGCTGGACCAGTTAATTGTTTGAGCTCTGAGGGAGCTGATCCTTTTTTCCTCTGGAGCCCTTTCTCCCTTCCTTCTCCCCCACCTCCATGCTGTCACTGGCCAGGCTGGAAAGCCAGCCAGCCGCTTGCTGCCTGAGTTTCATAGAAAAAAAGGATTAGGCCTCTTGACGTTCAGATGACACCCAGGTGCCTGGCAGCCCAGCCAGAAGTGGCACGGGGTTGGGGGTGGGGCTTATTCTTTTTTTCTCCAGAGCTCAGCCCCCAACACCACCATTGATGGGTACAGGGAGCTCATCCAGGCAATGGTGGGAGGCACCATAGCTTCTGGGTGCTCCAGGGCTACACTGTGTCTGAGAACCCTGGGGAAGGAGAGGGAATGAGGTGCCATGCCCAGCCCCACTGTGCCTTGGCATCCCCCCTCACCCACTGCATCCCAGGATGTTGAAGAATAGGTTTGGGAATTGGCCACACCTTAATAGAATAAAAGCAAAATTAGGTAGATTAGAGATAACCCTGCCCTGAACTGGCATAACTTTAAGATGAACAATGAGTGCATTAAGCCATTTAAAGGTGTTCATGTGCAGCTGATCCCAGGGCTAAGAAGACACCTAAAATTACTATGTAACAAGCCCCTATGATTTATGTGTACGTGCATGTGTGATGTAGTACCTGCAGGTGAGCTAGATATGAGGTGCTGCCCAATTTAAGAATTTAGGGCTGGGGGCCTGGGTGGACATACTGTTGGGAGTTAGAAAAAGTACCCCAACCACTGGGCTATTAGCTGTAATGGGAGGGACAGGATGCCTTCCTCATTCTTCATAAGAGAGGGTTTAGGGTCAACAACCTCTAAGGCAGCACTTAAGTCCTTCCCTTCCCACAGGTATTTCCTACTGTGTAATTTAAACAGTTCTATTTTTTTTAATCACGTTTAGAATCTACAGTCTTTCTGAGTTTGAAATAAATTATTGTTTTTCCATTTCTAGCAGCAAAAGTAACAACAATTTTACAAGCAAACCTTAACACATGCAATTTTGTTTCCTTTTATTCGATACAAGCAGCCAGATTCTATTCAAACTATTATGCATCTAAGGATAGAAACAGACATTGGTTAACATCTCATTTGTGCCTCCATAACATTTTTTATGGAGCCACAAATGCTGAGAAAAAAATGTTCCTACTTTTTGTCATGCCACAGCAATGGGGAGATAAAAAGTACTAATAAAGTCTGCTTCTTTATTGCAGCTGACATCTATTTGCTGTGTGTTGGGAGAGTACTGGCAGTTCAGAGCTACCCGAACTCTCTTGCCATACTAGACACATGCTCCAGGGGCTTTAAGGGCCCAATCCTGCACATGCTATATACCTCATGTGGAGAGATAGTTCCTAGCAAGGTGGGGAGGCCCAAGGAAAAGGTGTGTGAGAACCAGGTAATCCCAAGTGCCCCTTGCTTTCATACAGGGACCTGCACTGACATGTATCTCTGCATGAAACATGGGTTCTGGTATGAAGGAACAGGAGACCAGGAATTACCTACCTCCTGTGCAGCACCCGGTACCTTTGCATGAGTCATGGATCAGCACAGGATCCCCCAAGGAAGCAGAGGACATCAGGGATTACCTGGCTCCTACATCACTCCATGCTACTCCATGCCAGGATCCACACTGACCTGAGCCTCTATGTGAAGCATGAGTCAGCATGGGTTCCAGCAAGGAGGTGCAAAGGGGTGTGGGGACCAGGGAATTCCTGGAGCTCCATGCCTCCATGCCAGAACTTGTCCATGCCTCTGGGTCAGTGTGGGACTTAGTGCAGGTCCCAGTGAGGAGGCATGAGGGGACCCATGCTGATCCATACCTCTTCCTGAAGCACAAACCAGCCTGGGTCCTGACCCAGGAACACAAGAATCTCCATCACCCTGTACCTCCTTGCCAGGAATTCAGGCAGAGGCACCAGTTAATTCAGTTCCCCATGTAAAGGCAGGGATTCTCCAGCTCCCATGCTGGGCTGAGCTGCTCCACAGCATGGCCCACACAGACCCATGCTTCCTCATGAGGCACCAGTCAGCATAGGGAATCTCCCAGAATTGGGCAGGGGAGCGGTGGGATGGGGGTCATGTCCTGCCATAGCTGATCTGCTTCTGTTCAGCAACATGTTTCTACCCTAAGTGAACTTAGGCAGAAGACTGCAATCCTATTCCGTCCTGTTCAAAACCCTGAAAATCCATATTTCATCCCATTTCATCCATTATCTGGCTCTTACGGTAGTCACAAAAAAGCAACATGGAGAAAAGGACCCACATACTTTCTTTTTCAACAGGGACTTGAGCAAAATAGAATAAAATCACACTTGTGTGCCTGCAAGGTGGAACAGAATTTGGCGTAGGCAGTTCATGAAAAGTAAGCTTCAAATATGAAAGCAGTGCTAATAGACCAATGAAACACCCACTGAAATCAATGGAAAGTTTCCTATTACCTTTAACAGAAGTTGAACTATATCCCAAATTCTGAGTGCTACTGAACACCTGAATTATACACTGAGTTCATTGGAACTTGAAAATGCTTATCATATTTCTGGATTGGGCCCATTACTAATATATTGCTCAAATCAAGTATATCTATTTGAAGATCTGTTTCAGGTTCACCTATCCCTAATTGCTAGATTTTCTGTTTGCATTAATAATCTTGATAAGATCATCTGAGGTATTGTTACTGACATTGTAAACAGAGCAACTGAAATAATTGTCCTAAAAGTATTAGGAGCACTCTCCACTCATTTTAATGAAGTCTGATCTTTTAAACCACAATTTGACCATTTAAATGATAGTTTAAATAAACACTGAAATTACTAGTTAAGTAACAGAAACATCTAGCAAATATGTTTACTCAGTGGAACTGTCATCTATCATTCAATTGTTTCTTTCATTTAAGTGTGTTTCAGTATAACTGAAAGAATATTATCTACAGTGGCTACTTCCTTAATTGACTTCTGTTTGCATCCCATTTACAGAATATAGTCCTCTGTGGAAGTAGCTTATGATGAGTTTTAATGAAAAATTGTCTTAAAAACAAGTGCTACGAGAGTAAGACAAATAGTAGATTACTCCCTTGAAGATTTGGAGGTTTGGTATTGTAACTAAGGGAAAGCTCTTGGATTTAGGTGTTACAATCTGTGAAGAGCTATAATATCTTGCAAGAGCTTGACAAAGGCATTTAAAGCTAGTTTCCCAAAAACTAGCTCACCCCATTCTCGTTAAAAAATTAGATGACTGTGGCGTCGATGCCTACACAGTCAGATGGGTCACAAATCGGCTGGAGGGCTGCACCCAGACAGTGGTGGTGGGCAGGTCTTTTTCAGCTTAGAGGGATGTGGGCAGTGGGGTTCTGCAGGGCTTGGTCCTCAGGCCCGCACTGTTCAACATCTTCATCAGTGACTTGGACAAGGGGATGAAAAGCACCCTGTTCAAATTCATGGATGACACTAAGATGTGGGGAGAAGTGGGCACACTGCAGGAGAGGAACAGGCTACAGCTAGATCTAGACAGGTTACAGGGGTGGGCAGATGAGAACAGGATGGGATTCAATACTGACAAGTGCAAGGGGCTGCACCTGGGGAATAAGAACCCGCACCATACCTACAGGCTGGGGAACTCTCTTCTCATCAGCACAGAGGCCGAAAAGGATCTTGGAATCACTGTTGATTCCAAAATGAACATGGGCCGCCAATGTGGCGATGCAATCAGGAAGGCCAACCACACCCTGTCATGCATCCATAGATGCATCACGAGGACGTCCAAGGAAGTGATCATCCCCCTCTGTGCGGCACTGGTCAGGCCACAGCTGGAGTACTGCGCCTAGTTCTGGGTGCCGCACTTCAGGAGGGATGTGGGCAGCATGGAGAGGGTCCAGAGGAGGGCCACCCGCATGATCGGGGGCAGCAAAGCAGGCCCTATGAGCAGAGGCTACAGGACCTGAACCTGTTCAGCCTCCACAAGAGAAGGCTGAGAGGGGATCTGGTGGCTATCTACAAACTGGCTAAGGGGGACCAACAGGCTATGGAGGAGTCCCTGTTCCCCCGAGCATTACCAGGAGTAACGAGGAACAACAGCCATAAATTGACGGAGAGTAGATTCAGGCTAGATATCAGGAGGCGCTACTTCACAGTCAGGGTGGCTAGGATCTGGAACCAACTTCCAAGAGAAGCGGTGCTTGCTTCTACCCTCGGGGTCTTCAGAAAGAGGCTAGAAAATCACCTAGCCCGGGTCGTTTGTTCCCAGCATCCTTTCCTGCCCATGGCAAGGGGTTGGACTTGATGATCTGCTCAGGTCCCTTTGAACCCTACCAGTTATGAAGCTATGAAACTATAAATAGTACTTTGGATGAGGCTTTTTCTCTAGTAGGGCACAGTAGTTTCAGCAGCTCACTAGAAAGTTCCACAGGTGTAAACACAAGCCTTGCTCTGGGATTTTTCCAGATGTGGTATTAGCCATTTTTACACTCTGATATACCATTGGCTATAGAAACTGGTATGTTTCAACATGCTAGTGCATGGGCCTCTAGGCTGGGGATTATCTCTGACCACAGTCTGTTTTGGTAAGTATGGCTATTTAAATGGTTTCCCCTATTAATTCTGTGGCAATTGGTATTCCTTGAGATAGGAATAATAATCAGGTATAACAATATTTGATTTTTTGTTTACATATATCACAGACCTATTGAAATTCTCAACAGTTTAGACTGTATAGAAGCAAAAGTAATATAATTTTAGATAGAACCATACCAAAAATAGGAAATCACTGACTGACAGTGCATAGTACTCATTCCTATCCTTAGGACTATATCCCTTCAAACCAGCCATCAGAGGAATCAGGCAGAATAGATGAACCTGCAGCAAGATCTGAATATCATCAAATCTGGACTTTGGTTGACTAAGAAGGGCAAAAGTACCAGAGCCAAGAGCCCCAAATAAAAAGGCAATGTTCCCAACCCAAATTTACAGCAGGTAGGAGAGAAAATGTAACAAACACCAGACAGGAGATGGAATGGGAGGGTCTGAATAAAAATTACAAGAAATGAAATTTGAAAGGGTTAGACACAAATTTTAAAAGCAAGGTACAACAACTTCATTGTATGGAGAAAGCCTAAAAATTGATGAAGGGATATGAACTGTAGAATGACATATGTGACCTGACAACAGATACTAAAGTTGGTCATAAATTACATGTAATCACCCTGTGCAGATTAAATGTAGCTGCTCCAGCTTCTGAATACTGTTCACCTCTAATCCTTCTTAAACATAGATGGAGCATTACATGTTATTTACTGCCCAGTAGTCTATACTGCATACTTCACTGTCCAAAAACCTATATAGATATTTATAGAAGATTCACATAGCAGCTTTTATCCTGGGATTGCTCATATTTTTAATGTGTAAATGTGTCAGACACTGAGGGTATGGTGCATGTTACAGATGAGCAAGAATGAGACATAGGGAAGTAAATGATTTGTCAAAATATGCCCTTTATGAGCGCCAAGCTTCCTTTTCCAACCAACAGACTACGCTTCACCAGAAATTACAAGCAGAACCGTAATACATCATTTTATCATACCCTGGAGGGTCAATATATGGGTTTAGATCAGTCAAACCACTGAAAGCACAAGAGTACATAGTCAATATTCAATACTACACATATTCAACATTTTTTAATAATTTGATATTACATTTGTAATTTAAAAGTTTAAGAATGAATAAACACCTCACTTGGTTGGCTGCCTTGTTAATCATTTTTCACAAATACTAACTGTATGCAAGAAATTAAAATTGAATTGATAAGGGAATATATTTTTCTTCACTACGCAATAGGTAAAAGCTGTGACAAAGGGGCAATCATAAAGGACAGATTAGTGATAATGTTTTCAGTTTGTCACTTAACAACCTGGGCTGTACCTGCTGCCATTGCAAATAAGCTAAAATAATGGCTTTATGGTGCTAGAACTGCTGCCCTGGAATTAATTGCATAACTTAAACTTTTCCTGACACAAATAAAAACTACAGCTGATAAAATGAAACATTCTGAAATTAAACCAACACCTTCAGTAAATTGTCCCTTTCAAATATCAGTTGTTGAATTTTCAGTGCTTTAAATTTTTAATCATTTTCTGTTTTTATTCAAAGTATGTATAACAAGAGGGAAAATAATCAGCTAACTATATTATTTTTCAGCCTATAAAAAAAGAAATGCAGTTTTAAACTTTTCATAGGATCCTAAGAAAAATATTTTGGAATGGTCTTCAAAAATTTTGGAATGAATACATGAATGGAAATTTTCATGATCAAGAATCCTACATAATAAAAACCTTAAACAATGCACTTCAAAATAGGTTAGTGGGGGAAAATGTATTAGAAAAACAGGAAATTGCTGTTGAACTCAGTTACGTAGGTGTTTCCCCACTGTGACTGCTTAATGTTCAACAAATTCAACTTCTGCATTTTCTGAATGATCACTTGTGAAGCACTTCAATGGCAAATGGAGTTAAATTAAAATTATGAATGTCATCTTCTGTTAAGAAAGACAAAAAAAACCAGGCACAATTCATTTATTTCCTTTAAAAATATTTGCTTCTTTGATTTTTTTTAATGACATTTGTTTCTGTAGGGTGCTCCACCTCAGCTGCTAGAGTCTTTACTATGGTAAATCTGGTTCCAGATGTGAATGTTCTCTCTGACTGTTTATAGATTTAGCTCCTACTTCATGGCTATTGTTATCCAAACACCCTAATGTGCTTTCTAGTGCTATAGGCTGGACAAGGGTTTCATTTGAGAGAGAGCAGCACCATCTACTGTGACCTGAAAGCTTTGCTCCACATGGTAACAATACAAAGAGTAAACAAGTCTGATTACACTAAATAAATTTCAGCTGGAAATTCCTTACTGTGGTTTTTTTTATCTCCTGTGCTTCTTCCAGATCAGTTCTAACTGTGCATAGGATCTCACTTATCTGTCAAAGTACAATATTTCATACATGTCTAAGAGCTGCATCATAGAATACAACTCTAGAAAATTTAAGATGAAGGAATTATATTAATCCAACCATGCTGCAGTGACAGTTTATATTTTTAAACACAGTAATTTTAGATGACTTCGTTGGGGTCTTCTGATCCAAAGTGGGAGGGTAAAGATATGAGTTTATCTTACTCAGGGGATATTCTCTTAACACTTGTGTGAAGCAGCAGCATTAACATAGGTGTGTTGTATAGTATGTACTTCTAATAATGACGGTGCTATTGTCATCCATGTATACTTTTGATTCTTCTCTTTTTCTAGGCTGTCTACAAAGCCTGGCTCTGTTCCCAGTATTTTGAAGTCACACAGTTTCACTGCAGCAACAGAATTCCTTGCAAGCAATACTGTTTGGAGGTTCAGACAAGGTGTCCATTTATATTACCAGACAATGATGATGTCATCTATGGAGGACTATCAAGTTTCATCTGTACAGGTACAGTGCAGATTAGCACATCTCACTAGTTCTCATTCTAAACTTAACCTTGAAGAAGAGTTCAGCTTTTTTTTCCAATAGTTTTAACTAAGAGAGCCTGAAGGCATTCTTCATCAAATAATTGCCCAAAGGTTTTAATAGTTAAATCAATACTTTCAATGCTTCATTTTCTCTAGCTTATCTGTGACCTTAGTAATTAACTTTACAAAAGCACAGTTCTCATAGAAAAAATGCTTCTGACCATGTGTTATACTTAATAATTTGATTGAGAAAAGGTAATTCAGAGTTATACAATACTAAGTTATTTCAGAGAAAATTGCGATTAGAGCTGTGAAGCTGGTTTTTGCAACACCTGTTTTCCATATGCCCTTAAACAATGTGTCTACTGCACATTTAAAAATATGGCTGACCTACCTTTGTAATTTATTCATGCCCTAGTACCAACTTTTACAGGAACAGTGTTATGATAAAGTCCATGGGTTATTTCATACCTCCCTGTTGGGATCAAAGGGCTCAAAGGACCCAAAACACAACAAAGAACTCAAAAAGGTTTGCTGTTAGAGGGATTTGGAGGAATGTGCACACCCTACCTTAGGGAAGTTTGGGTTTAGATGGAACTCTGCTCTCAGCACTTCAGGACCCTCCATGAGAGACTTAGGCCCTTCCTACTCACAACGAGCATCGTTCGCCCATGATATGGTCTTGATGACCTCCCCTTGCAAATGTACGATTCATGAATGGTGTGTTTGGGAATGAATGTACTTCATTCCAGCAGTAACTTCCATGGAAGATAAACAGGATCATTCCCCAAAGGACACATCCAGGCCTTCACTTCCTATAGTCCTGCCTGAACTTCAGAGCCTGGAGGGTTTGGAATAGAAGAGCTTCTACAGGCTTTGGTGCCATGGAGCAGCTCTTTCCCAATGGGCTCTTCCCATCTGCCCAATCTGTGTCTCTTTGTCTTCAGTTACTTTATGTACGTTTTTAACAAGATTATATTACTAGAGTTACTATTGTTTTATATAGCTTACCACTTTCATCACTGAAACAATGTGTTTACCGTTTTCATTTTAGTAGCTTGACAGGAACATTTCATAAATTCTGAGATGTATCAAAAAATCAGTGGGTTGAAACAGCTAAGAATGATGGCCATGAGATCTGGATGCCTAGAAGCCAGATCTTAAAAATCAGTTCCCTCTATTTTCTGATTGTAGCACATACTGCCAAGCTTTGTTATGTACCAACTTTCATACAGACCCTATGGCTCTGGATTCTTATATTTTCTATTTTTCTTATACAGTGAAACACATTCTTCCAGACAGATTTTTTTATGCCAGCCACCTCTCTAAGAGCTCCAAGCTCTGGATCCTTCAAACTAAGCATAGTTAATATCTGTTGTTTTGTCTCTGGAAAACTAGTATTAGAATCCATAAACAAATAGTATTAATAGCTTCATCCCAGTTTTGGAAAAATCTGTATTACAATGAAGGTCTACCAGTTGGATGTGGGGAAGATATACCTAAACTTTTATTTGGATAGCAAGATACTGTAAGGAAGGATTGGGAGACTTTGCAGGTTTGAACTAAATTTATCCTATACCACCATAATGGAACAAGAGTTTTATAGATGGATGTATAAACACAGAAATATAAAAGCACCAATTTGTAAAATTGTCTTTTTGGGTAGCTCATTTCCTTAATACTTATTGATGATTATCACCCAAACTTTCAGTTAAGGTCACAAAGGGATGCAGATGCTTAGCACCCGTGAATATCAAAGTATTTTTAGATGTTGGGCTCATTTTAATAAAGTGGGAAACAGTAGTTAGACATCAAAATGCTTTTGTGGCATCTGGACCAATTGTCTAAAGTTTTCCACCAAATATTGAGGGTCCCTAAATTATAATCTTCCTATGAACATTTGATCTTAAATTGTTTGACTTCATCACATGGTGATTCTATGGCACAGTGAAGAACAGGACATGGTAATCCTATGCACTACATAGAAAACATTGTCTTTTAACTGGTAGGTTGTTTTGTAAAATCTCTGGCATAATATTTGGTACATTTTAGGAATTTGGGGAATTCTGATACCAAGTTTTTTTAAATAGTATCTGGCAGAAGAGTTAGTCTTATCCCAAGAATTCAGGAACTCCCATTTCATGAAGACAGACAATGATTGCATGGAATATGTAAGGAAAAATAGCAGTTTTGTTTTCAATTGCATTTTTGCTGCAATTTAAGATAAGGAAGCCCAAATTATAGGTAAGACATTGAGCAAGTTTGAGTTTTAAAGCACTCCTTACAATCCATCCCACAATGTAGTTTGAAAATATGTATCCACTTTTCGTTTGTCCAGCACATGCCTTTCTCAAGCCAGTCTCAAATAAATAATGATGCTTATCAACTTTTCTGAAGGTCAGGATTTTGGAGCTAGACTCACCAAACAAATTTTGACTCAACGTTGCAACACCTAACTTTTCAGTCTCCCATCTCTCATGGAAATCTGTAGCCTTGAGTTCAATATTTAGGTTTGCTATACAATGCATGGGAAGATTTACGTGTCTCAGGGTGGAATTTATAAAACCCAGCTGAGCAGGGAGCTGCTGTAGGTAGCCAGTAAAAAAGCTGAGGAGATGGTGATAGTTGGAAGGAGAGAGATTTTGCCCTGCCCATCCTAATGACAGACATATTGCTTTGGGGATACACTTATTTTTGTATTTGTTGCATTTAAGTATGTATAGTTTCCTTCTCTCATATAACTAAGGGATTAGAGCACTCACCAAGGCCTTGGGATATCTATCTTTAATTCATGCCTCTGTCTGAGAGGAAGTTTAACAATATCTTCTATGTTGTGGGATAACCACTAGACTATCAATCCATATTCTCTTCTCTGACCAGTGAATTAATTTGTATAAAGTAGAATATCTTCCCTAGGAAAGAACAGTGCCCTACCCTAAGATACTCTATTACCTGGTAGTTAAATCAACCTTGAGACAGGTGTGGATTTAAATCTAAACAAGAGGAAGGAATTCAGCCCAGGTCTCCTACGTCTAGGGTGGGGCCCCAAACCTTTCAGCTATAAAAGAAGGCTGGCTCTTTTTCCTCCCACGTTCTATTATGAGACAGTGGATGGAGGGACACCTAATGTTCAGATCACCAGGGATCCTGGTTTTCTCTGATTAAAAAAAAATCCCCATTTTTTGGTTTTAAAGAAGTAACCGCAAATCCACATTTTTCCATGTTTAAAATGATGGATATAGATATAGTGGTGTTTCGTTTTAATCACAGAAACGTGGATTTGGGGTTACTTCTTTTTTTTTTAACTGAAAACTGGGGATTTTTTTTAGTCATAGGCATGTCTCCATGGTGTATGAGCTCGGACTGAGTTAACTTGATTACCAAAAGAGGTATAGCTGCTTTAGTTCTGCCTGGGCTAGTTGTGCCCGATCCTACTATTTAGTCAATGTGGTGCACCTGCCAACATAACTGTATTGATTCCTGCATCCAGCTAAGCTATAAACAGATGTCACCAAATGAACCGGATTAGCTGTGCTGGGATGTGTCCCAGTACAGCTGATCCAGTTCATTGGGTGACACAGACATTGCCCGTTGTCCCACAAGGTCAGGCCCCTGCTGCTCTCTAGGCTTCAGTGGCCCAATCCTTTAGGACAACTGCAAACAGACCCATATCTTTGCTTGCAGACCCCTACCTGGCAAATTCCCTGCCAGGGGATTCCTAGGGTCCAAGTTTGCAAGTGGAGAACCTGGGGTTTCCCCATTTGCAGAGGTGTTCCTCAAGTCATGTCACAGCAGCATGATATTTGCCCAGGGCATTTCTGAAGCATGCCCCTGAAAATGAGAGAAGCTGGGCAGACAGTCTGGGGGCTGCATGCCTCATGAATAGGAATTCCTAGGGTACTCAGGCTCAAGCTCCTGAAGCCCCAGGAGCACCTGCTGCTCTGGGCTGCCCGTGTTCTCCTCCCATGAAGCAGGCATCCATCACAAAAAAAGCAGCATAGTTTTATACCACCAATGTCACAGCCATAAACTTTGAGCATTTGAGGTCCAACAAAGGGCATGGATGTCTGTTTGGTTGGCCTTTGCACTGCCATAAAACATCTTATGGCAATACAAAGGTGACATCTGTTTCCAGCCTTGGACATTGTGCCTGTGGTGCAAACCTTTAGGCATAGGAAATTTTACTGTAAAAATCATATGCATCAATGAGCTTACTGTATCTCCAGGGGGTTGGGTGACAAATTCAGAGGCTCTAGGCTTCTTACTCAAGTACCTCATGTGGCATTGAAGTGCCTAAACCAAACCTAAGTCACTTTGTGGGATCTATTCCCTGAACTCAGAGGCACCACCAAGACAAAAGAGCGAACTCCACAAGCAAGGATTTCTCTTATCACAAACCTGCACTCTGTTAAATTTGGCTTAAATGGGTTGAGCAACTCTCCTCGTCACAATAGTGATGGAATCTTACATGAGAAAAGACTGGAGGTTGTCTATCAAAATGTTGGATGTAACATTTATGGAGATCCTGAATCTAATTGTGTTAGTAATCAATTGTTAGAAAATTTGTTTTTCAGTATCCTCCCTCTACTATCCAGGATTTTGACTAACTGTGGCGCAGAGTTAATTAGACTAAATTTGTCCCAAGAAGAAAGGGATCCTTTTATTTATGGCATGATTTATCTATGAGATGTTCCAACCTTTTGGAGCTCCTAATTTTCTTTAATGAGGTTTCAAAAACAAGAGTTGCACAATCAACATTTCTCTTTTTCTTCTCCATGGTAAAAGGCTGCTTTCTCTATGGTCCATTAGAGATGTAGGTTATTGGAAAGATGGACTGATTGACTCCTGTGTTTAACTGCTATTGTGAAAGCCAAGAAAGTGAATAAAGTATTGGTGATTACTATTTTTATATGGTGTCAAGACAGCACATAGCACAGTATGTAAATATAAAAGTTAGATGCTGATTTCTAATTTCTAATTGTGCCTAGATAAGAAGCGATGGAGGGGATTTTACCACTGAAAGTGAATTGCTCTTGCTCTATGTTTTTACCCTTATTATCACATTATGCCAAGAGATTTGACTTGTGGTAGAGGAGGGGAGACATCTAGTGGAGGGAGACTGTGGGAAATTAGCTAATAAAAAGTTAGAATCACTGGTTTGAAACTAGAAGAAATAATATTTTTTCTCCCAATATGAGATGTATAAACACTAAACCCACATAAGGAGCAACATTGTCTAGAAACTATAATACAGGGTACTTTTCTTTCTTTTCTATAGCAGGATTTTCTAATGAAAAAAGCACAGAGGACTAGTAGGGAAAGATATGTCAGGTACTTGATTTTTCCTAGCAGAGCCTGACAATGAAAAGAGAGATATAGCACTGGCAATTCTAACTGAAAACAGTTTCTCAATCCAAAATAATTTCTCAGCTATTTTCTCACTCTACTTCCATCTGTGTGTATTTTAAACTGCTTCTCTCCATTCTCCAAAAATGATTAAGCAATGCAGTTCCTAGGTCATGAAAATGGATGGATTAGATCTTCATTTATGACTGAGAGCCCCATGTGTATGGAGCTCCAGATGCACTCTGTTCTATACTACCTGTATACTAAGCCCGTCTCCCAGCATAATTTAACATAACCTAAGGTTTGTGCTAAATTGCATGAGCTGCTCCTTCCTTCAAGGAGCCAGTATAATAGGGAAGATTCACAAGGGCCTGGGAAACCTTTTCCTCATCTACAGTGACAGCAGGGAGCAGAAGCAGCACAAAGTCTAAATACACTGGCTGTGTATTGCTGGAGCATCTTCCTACCTCAAAGTGATTTTCCCATTGTAGGTTATACTGAGTTGCACTGGGAGTAAAGTGCAAAAAAAAAATATTACTTGGAATCTCTGGGGAAGTGAGAAACCAGTTCATGACTAGAAAACCATTTTGGTAAAGAAAGGAGAAAGGGTACCTGAGTACTTTTGTGCATTAAACCCTGAAAACCATAGAGCTGTGACTCTTGAATGTTTTTAGCAATTGCAAAGAACATGGACCTTCAGAATATCTCATCTTTGTTATTCAATAACACTGAATTTGTGCTCACAATTCATACCCTCATAGTTTATAACAATAGTGATTATAGATTTGTTCCCCTTTTTAAATTCTATCTAGCTTTTTTTTTTTTTTCTGGTGCAGCTAAGATATCTTGAGTTAACCATTCCATTCACTGAAAACAGAAAGCCTTTAGGGAACCAGTGTTCTATTAAAAATGCATTAACTTAAAAAAGGTAGTACCAGCCTGTTACACTGGTACTATGAAAACCATTTAAATATCATAGAATCATAGAGAAGTAGGGCTGGGAGGGTCTTCTAGAGGTCATCTAGTCCAATCTCCTACACTATAAACACACAGGGAGGACGATTGGAAAATTCTGTATCAACAACAGATGCATGTACTGCACCCTCCCCCTTTGCCTCAGAGTGCTAGCAGGGGACTGGGGTCTGCCAACACTCCCACTCCTTGAGCAGTGAGCAGGGAAAACCCTGGGATGATGCAGCTAGGGTTCGGGTTTACACCCCTCCCTAATCAGAGTGGTCTGCTGGGGCCTGGCCACCCCCCCAGCTCAGTACTGTGCAAGGGAAGGGAGGGCTGCTTCTAGCCTGAGCCACTGTAGGCATGTGCCTGAATTTCCTCAGTCCAGAGCAAACGACTCTCCAGTTACAAGCCAGTTCAGCTTCACCAGGTTAGACTAACGTGCAAAGATTGAATCAATTTATCCTTGGCCATTAAGTCTGTGAGCTACTAAGACTCCCAAGTCTTTTTCCATAGTGCTGCCATCCAGCCAGTCACCCTTTTTATATTTGTGCTTTTGATTATTCCTTCCAAGGTGAAACACCTTACATTTGTCCACGTTGAACTTCATCATGTTAGCTCTAGCCCAGATTTCCAATGTGTTGAGATCCCTGAGAATTGTGTTTGTATCCTCCATGTTTACCATCCTGTTATTTCATGTTGTCTGCAATAGAGGCAAAGTTTTCTCTTCCCAATATGGTTGTCTTCTGTCTCTCATCATGATCTGTAAATGTGGGAAGGTTGTTGACTAAGAATATTATGAACTGACTTACACTCACATGCTTCAATGTGGAAAGATATTTAAGTAAAAGAATGTATGCATCTAGGTACTGTATAGTATTAAGAGTCTGTTAATATATAATTCTTTTCACATCTTAAATTATGCATCACTTGCTTTGTTATTCTCTATCCTATGTTCTCTTTTGGATGACATTTGTAGCATAAAAAGGCAGCAATCCATCAGTACTCGCCAGGCAGAAGATTCACCTATGTAAGAGAACTCCCTGCTGAAGCAGCTGCACTGCTGCTGGGCCTTGTGACTCTGAGCCTTGTGACTTCTAAGCCTTGTGGCATTGGCAGTAGTAGTGGCATACCATCATTATTGTGGGTGGGACAAAGATCAACATGGAAGAGATATGTCAGAGTTCAGCTATGTAACACAAGGTATCCAGTATTATAAAGCTTAGGACCCCAAGCTAGTCATGTTATTTGCAACTACCTGGAAGAGTTTTAATTAATGTTAAAACTGGAGTTTGTCCTCAGGGTAAAGGAGACAAAGCTAAATCTAACCTCTCCTGACCTGAGCAGAGTTCTGACACATAATTTAGTTTACTATGTATCAGCTGTTACAATCCTTGGTAAGACATTTATTTCACTGATCAGTGCAGAATGGCACTTCCTTGGAGACCCATTTTCAGACTGAAGAAAAGGAAGTGGCTGCCGTATATAAAATCATCACCAGGAGAGTTGAGGGGATTTGGATCATCTCCAAAATGAAATGACAAAAGATATTAACAGAAAGAATCAGAAAGTACATTTCTTGGATTCAAAGTTGGATAGGGGCTTGAGGCTATATCAGAGCTGGAAGTTTACGTTTGTATTTGACACCACAAAAACTTCATAAATTGTTCAGACACAATTTTACAAATAAGTTAATAAATGAGGAAAATGCAAACTATGGTCATGAATCTTCTCAGCCTGAGGAGAACAGATAACTTAGGTCTCCCACTTCCTGGGAATGGCTATCATCCATAGGCTGTTATGCAAAAAGGTGCATGTTACCACATGACTATGGTGCCAATTCTGAGTTAAAGTGACCATAGGTGCTGTGTGCTTTGCTGAACTCAATGATTTCAGTGCTTACTGGGAAATTTAAACAAGGGTATGCAATGGCTAAGACAGTATCAATCAGCTAAATTGTTTATTTTCTTATATTCCCCCTTGGTAGTCTTATCATAGAAGTAGGGTCAAAAGCGACCCTGTAGATCTTCAAGTCCAACCCCCTGCCTGGGCAGGAGAAAAAACTGGGCTCAAAAAAAAAGTCTTGAGATTGAAGGATTTCTTCTAGGGAGTGCCATTCCCCACTGGTAGTTTTGAGTTTAGAAGATTTCTTTGAGAGGTACCATAATACAGTAAGTGTAGTATCTCCAGTTGCAAATAAATAATTCCCCAGCCATAATGACTAAGTGTCAGTCCCACTGGTATCCCTGAACCTACAAAGCAAAAGGGATGGATAGGTTGCTTATTAGGGGTGTACAAAGCTTTGGTCGATGATTCGATTCAGAGAAGACTTGGCCCTACTCAGAGGCTGAATCACTGAATCCAAATTGAATCAGGAGGAAAAAAACCCTCTGAATTGATTTGGAACCTCCAGATCAATTTGGAAAAGATTTGGAAAGAGATTCCAAGATTCAGAAGGCAGTCTTTCAGGGGAACAGAAACTGAGAAGAGGGAGGGAGAGTCAGGGGGGAAGACTGACACCTGTAGCTGGCTGGTGACTGTAATCTTTCCCTGAGTCCCCTTCCAATCACAGTGCTCTGGGGGAGGGATACAGAAACATCATATAAGCCTCTGTCTGCAGCCTTTCTGTGCCTTTTGTAACCTGTTTCTGCCAGAGCAACAGCAGCTAAAAGGTGCTGGACTGGCTTGGCTTCCTACCTAGACAGTCTCTTGCTAGTTACTGTTCTTGGAAAGGATTGGATACAGCTTAGTAACTAGAATCCCTCTACTTATCCCTATCCAATCCATTTCTTTCAACTTATTCTTCCCCCAAAAACCTATTTGTTCTCTGTTTTTTCCCCCCCTACACTTTTAAAAATAAAGTTGTGTTTTCTCTGGCAGTGTGATCCATCATTATGCAGGAAAGCACATACATTACACACATACATAGAGGAGAAGAAGATGACATATTCTATAGTTACACATACATACAGTACACAACACAAAAAAAGAAGTCAGACAGACACATACATCAGAGAAAAAGAAGAGATATTATTTTAGTTACACACACAACAGTGAACACAACACAGAAGAAGTCAGACACAGTCATACATCAGAGAAGAAGAAGAAGAAGAGATATTACAGCTGCACACACACACAGACACATTTCCCAGCACAGGAAAGATTAATATAAAATGTGCTGGAAAGGCAGGTGCCAGGTCTTCTGGCAGGGGAAGGAGAGGGGCTAGAGGGGGTAGGGGAAGAGATAGAGCTGTAAGTTCCACACCCCTCCCCCAAAACACAGACACATCCTCTTTCCTCGTAGCCATGAGTCTTCTGCTGTCAGTGGGAGTAAGGAGGTGGGAGCAGTACCTGTTCCTGAACCTGTACCACCTCCCCTAACTCCACAAATAGACACCAGCAACAGGATGACAGTCTCCTCCACTCCAATTTCATCTCCCAGTGTTAGCCTCCCAATGCCAGAGGAGGAGCTGGATCTGGAACCAGGGGACCTGAGCACCCTAGCTAAAGAAATTTTGGGGACTGAGGTGTAATCTGATTTTGTGCTCCACCCCCTTCAAAATTCCTCTAGAGGCAGGTCTCCTTATCCAGAAGGCACCTCAGAGAAGGTTGTGGGGGCAGGTGGCTCAGCTTCCCCTCTTGTTATGCCTCTGCCTGCTGGGGAAGACGATAAAGCAGGATCCACACCCTCAACCCAGAAGCAGGGTGGGTAGTGTAGTGTGAGATCATCTGGAGGTGGCAGATGATCCCAAGTATGCTATCCAGTGGCATTGATGAAGGTAGATCAGCTGGAGCAAGAAGGTGAAACACTTCACCACCATGGCGATGCTGCTGCATCTCAGGAGGCAGCACCCCCTTGCCCTTGCTCCTCCTCAGCCTGGTACAAGTGGGAGTGTGCCCAAAGGGAAGTCCCCCTGTCACTCAAAAGCCCCTATCCCCATGAAACAGAGGCAGACCACCCTGGAGCGGTGGGGGGAAGTTGCAGACAAATTGGGGTACATTCCAAAGGTGAGCGAGGTCACCCAGAGCATCAGGGAGATGTTTGCTCTGGATAGCCAGCCCTTCTTAGTTGAGCGACCAGGGTTCAGGCAGCTCATGGCACTCATGGCCCCATCCAACCAAATGCCTGCATGCACCACCTTTAGCAGGACAGTGGTGCCCTCGCTTTATGAGACATGCAGGGAGTACTTGAGGGAGAAGTTGCACAAGGCAGGGCCACAGGTAGCCTTGCACTTCACCTCAGACATCCAGAGCATCCAGGGTGGAGATCACGCCTACCTCTCCCTCACAGGGCACTGGTGCGATCAGTCAGGCCTTCGGTGGGCTCTCCTTCAAGCTGAAGTGATAGATGAGTCCCACATGGCAAGAGATATCATGGTGGCCATAAACTGCATATTGCAGGGGTGGCTCATTCATAGTCACCAACAACAGTGGTGTGTTCATGGTCACTGACAATGGAGCCAATATGGTCAATGCAGTCTGTGGTGCCAACTTTGTTCACATTCGCTGTGTGGCACACAAGTTCCACCTCATAGTCAGGGACACCCTGGAGGGGGACTGGGCTGCCAGTGATGGTGCCATCACTACCACCCACCTCATTTCAAAATGCAGGAAGGTTATGGGCTACTTTCACCACAGCATCAAGGGGGGCAAGAGACTGCGGGAGAAACAGACAGAGCTGAGCTCCTACAGCACAAAATCATGCAGGATATGGAGACTCAGTGGAACTCCACATACCTGATGTTTGAGAGGCTGGTGAAGCTACAGAAGGACATCCATGAGATGGCCTTGCTCAGGGAGATTGGGATCAGTGGCTCCCTTAACAAAGCGGAGTGGGATACCATCTTCCAGATCTTGGTGGTCCTCAAGCTGTTCCTAGAGGCCACCAAGACCCTCAGTGCTGCTGATGCCCTCCTTACCTAAGTGATCCCTGTAATGAGGGAACTTGAGAACCAAATGAAGAAGTTCCAGGGGATCAATGTTCCTGGCTGGGGCAAGCTGCTGTCACCAGAGGTGCAAGCACTGGTGAGGTGGCTGAAGGAGAGCATCAGGAAATGGCTGGATCCATTGCACTGTAGTACAATCCACATGCTGGCAGGCATGTGCAACCTGAGGGTGAAGGGGAGCATGTGCACTGGCAGCACCAAAACCCTCAATCACTGGACGGAGGTGCTGGTGAACATAGTCAGGGAGGCAGAAGGGCAGAGGTGAAGGGATGTGGAAGAGGGGGATCCATTTTTCTGTGCTAGCACTCCCAGCACCAGCCAGTGTCCTCCACCCCAGCCACTGCCAATGTGGGCCAAGGGCATGGCTTCAATGTTGGGATCCAGACACACCAGGCCCAAGCCTTCAGCATGTAGCATGGAGGCTTCAGTGGCTACCTATCTTGCTGAGGACATGGAGCTGCTGGACTACAACCTCTTGGCTTATTGGGCAACCCACAGCCAGATGTGGCAAGATCTGGTCAGAGTTGCCCTGGAACACCTGTCCTGTCCACCAACTAGTGTTCCAAGTGAGAGGGTATTCAGCATTGCTGGAGATGTTGTGACACCCCACCACACCTCCTTGGATCCTGGTTTGGTGGAGCAGCTGGTGTTCCTGAAGGTGAATCTCCCACTGTTGGGATTGCCCAATCTCCATCTGTAGACAGAGTGAGTTCCACCCTCCTTACTCCATCTGCACCTATTTCCTTTTTTAAAAAAATACTTTATGCCCCTATCCCCATAGTTATGCTCTCAGAGCTGGAGGTGGCACTTACTGCATCACCAGCCAGCAGGGGAAGAACATCTCACCACTGAGTTCCCATGCAAAGACAAACTTGAAGGTATGAGCTTGGGCTACGGGGAAGGAGGAGGCCTCAGGTCCTGGGTATGACCACTAAAACTGCACTCTGCCAGGGTGAGACCATTGATGGCACAGCAGCCCCAGGAAATGCCAGGACCGACGATCCCCCTGGTGAAAAGTGGGTAGGAAGTGCCATAACCTTCAGCCAGCACACACATGCACACAGTCCTGGCTGACAGGCCTGAGGCTTGCTGGTTGCAGTAGAGTTGTGAGGCTCCAGGTGAGTTCAGCTTAGTTGCCTGGGATGCCAGCTTTCGATGACTGGCTTCCTTGCCTGCTTTGCATGCCAGCCTCTAGCTTCTTTACTATTTCTTCCATCCAGGAAGAATACACACACATACCAACTAGATGTTTCCTCAGCCTGATGAAGGGTTTTTCAACCTGAAAGCTTGCTAAGAAGAATTGTTCCAACTATTCCCTAAAACCCTTGTCCTTAGACCAACAAAGCTACAACCTACACCCCTTAACACACACAAGTGACACAAGTTTTGTTTTCAGCAGTTTGAGGTGCAGCTTCATAGAAACCCAGGCACCACTCTGCCTGAAACCTGGCAGGCCTCCCTCATGCCTGCACAAGGGGCTATGTAGGTGGCAAGACTGGTGCTAATGAGGGTGGCCATTTAATGCCCTGCTCTCAGAGTTGGAGACAGAAGTTTCGTTTCTCACCAGCCAGCAGGGGAAAAATATCTCCCTGCTGAGCTCTCATGCCAGGAAGAACTTGGAGGTATAAGGTCTGGGGCTATATGGGGATGAAGAGGCCACACATCATCCTGGGCACGACCTAAAACTGTCCCCTGCCAGGGTAGGGAGGCCTGTATGGGACTGCTGGCAGCACAGCAGCCCCAGGAAATGCCAGGACCACACAAACCTCCTTGGTGAAAGGCGGGTAGAGCAGGAGGCACCATTACCTCCAGCCACCACACAGTCCTGGCTGGGGAAAGCCCAGACCTATAAAATCTTTGAGAGGCCTGAGGCTTACTGTTTGCCATAGTGTTGTGAGGGTGAGAACAGGGGCTACCATCCCTGAAAATTTCACCCCCAGTGCCTTAACACATACACAAAGTCACATATGTCACGAGTTTTACTTGTCAGCAGCCTAAGGTGCAGTTTCCCAGAAACCCCTGCACCTATCTCCTTGAAATTTAGCGGCCTTCATGCCATCACAAGGAGCTACCATCCCTGCAAATTTTATCTGAATGAGCCAAAAACTGACAATGTTATAGGTATTTCAGTGATTCACCATTATAGTCTATGGCCAAATCTCTCCAAATCAGCGCCAAATCTTCTGAAGCAGATTTGGCTAAATTGATTCGGGACAGTGATCCGAATCTCCAAATTAAGTCACTGTCCACTGAATCAGCCGAATCTGAATCTGAATCGAATAATTCCCTATCCGCACAGGCCTATTGCTTATGTGTGTATCCCATTTACCCTTTCTACCATATATTTAACAGCAGTTAATACCTTCCACCAAAGACCATGCATAGGCAGATTCAGGGTTTACTAAAAACGGGTGCAGAATATGGTCCCTCATATCATGGGATGATGGGGGGCAAGGCATGACTGGAACCACCTGGTCAGCAGGGGACATTGGGGAGCCACACAGGCACATCAAGTGTGGGGATAGACCATGGGCAGATCCAGGATTGCAGTTATGGGGGTGAAGCTTCATGTACATTGAAGATAGCTCATTTTACATGTGTCATACAGCTGAAGGGGATGT
Source organism: Crocodylus porosus (assembly GCF_001723895.1). Lineage (NCBI taxonomy): Eukaryota > Metazoa > Chordata > Crocodylia > Crocodylidae > Crocodylus > Crocodylus porosus. The sequence continues at coordinate 98,689,549 of NW_017728906.1, forward strand.
TGCTGGAGCCCCTCAGTGTTGTCTTGGATGCCAGGGATCTCTCAGCAGCTCCTGCTGGAGCTCCACGTGGGCTGTGAGTTCTGAGATCACTAGCACAGGCTCTGGTCATGGTCTCTGCTTTCAAGCTCTCGAGCCTACTGCTCTTGAACCTACTCTTGCTCTCCATCTTCCACTCTCCCTTGCTGAACAGGACAAGCAGCAGCAGTGCAGAGCCTGCAGAGCTGAGTGTAAGCAGGGGCTGTGCTTTGCTGGCTGCTCTTCCCCTCCTTTCCTCTGCTGGTGAATTCAAGAGTTGGGGGAGGAGGAAGGGGAAGAATGATAAGTAGCATCTCTCTGGAGCTGCTTGAAAGCAGGTACTCTAGATAAACCCCATGCTGACCAGCAGTGAGCTCATAGAGCTCACAGTACATATGGAGCTCCTGCACTGAAGAGCCAGTAACCTCTCATTGCACATACAGGGCACAGCCAAAGGGGGCAAAGGGAAGCAGATATGTTGCCACACCACCCTTGTATCTGTTACAACTACTCAGAAGAGGCACATAGGAAAAATCCCCAAATCCCACAGCTTGATTTGGGTTAGAATCTGGCTATATACTCTTCCTATTTTTCAGCACAGAGCATAATCAAAAGAGAGAAAAAAGTGATGAAAATTAGTTTATTGTGTAGCTGTATGGGCCAGCTCCTCATCAGATATAAGTCACCATCCCTCCATTGGCATGACAGTGTTTAACACCAGCAGAGAGAAACTGCCCCCCTCTGTTTTTGTATAAAAATGGTGTAAATATTCCAGGGAACATCAATACATTTTTCTCCCTCTACTCAGAAAGAAAATTTACCCCAGAGACAACTGCTTGAACCAGCCTGCCAGACTCCAACAAGCAGTAGCAAAATAAAATTAAACAACAACAAACCTTCATCAAGCTTATAATTTGAATGCAGACTTAAGTGGGAAATTGACTTTTAAAAGAACTAAACAACAACTTTGCCAGTTTAAAAATAATCTGTCTGAATAAAGGCTAACTTGTTTTTTAAAATCTTGTTCTACAGTTCATTCTATTACATTTTATGTTATGAACCATGAAAAATGTATAGCTAAGCAGAAGCAACATCATGTACCACAGACATAACAATTTAGAAATTTAGAAAACCATCTGGATAAGATCAAAGAAAGTTGGTTTCCAGACCAACCCTTATGAAAGCACTGAGAGCTGGTCACAGCTTTTTTCCCATTCTCTCCCCTTACTTGTTAGGAAAATGCTAATATTGAAGTCACCAGGCTAAAATGATAGAGGTGTGTACAGCAGCTATTTAAGCCTATCAATTTAAATGTTGATTTGAGGCACAGATGCTCTCTGCAATAGCTTAATTTAAATGTAAGTGACCAGCACCAGTGATGGTGCTAAAAATGTTTTTGGTTTTATTGTGGAAAGAGATTTTCAAATTTCAGTTGGATCTTTGTTGTTTCATGTTAATGTTTTCCTCTTTAAATGATTTCCTGAATTACTTATTTAGACTCTACAGTCTAATATTTTACCGAGAAACTCCAGTTATACAACCGTTTTTCATCTCAGTGAGCTCCTTTTTAGTAGTTAACAGTGTAGTCACTGAGAATAATTCTGAAAATGGGTGCTCACCAGCATAAACACTGAATAATAAGGACTCATCCATGCTTAATAAAACTTCAGACATTCTCCTTTTTATGAAGAATTAACAGAGGGAAATTGTTCACCCACTACTTGCTAGCCATAGCTAGGGCCCAATAACATAGAACTTATACATGAAACACCCAGAGTCTTGGGGGTTTATTTATAGATTTAATTAAGATCTGTAGTTCCAAGAGTTCTTTACTTTATCTTCTTGTATTTCCCAGAAATTCCTCAGAGAAGGAAATGTCATGCACAATGCTGCTACTGTCCAAGGCAGATATATCACTCTGAATGTATCAATGGAGGAGGCATTATTTGCTTCATACTTCACAGCAAAGTTGAACAAACAAAATTCTTAGCGCACTTCATTCTAATGATCTCTTATTTTTGGATGTATCTTCTTCAGGAAGAAAACATTTTGTCTTCGTCTTGGGATAAATTGGAAATCTTAAAGAGGAGTCCCAGTATAGGGCTAGACAGAAAATGTTGTTTCCAAGATTTCTGTTTAATTGCATCTCAGTTTCCAAAACATTCACAAGTAAACTTGTGATAGCCTAATCAAGATGAATGCCCACAACTCCCTTTGAAGTTAGTTGCAAAATCAAACAATGTAGAAAAGATGGCATGCAACTTTAAATTTTCTATGTGAACATGTCTTTATGTTGTTGTTGATACCCCACTAACTCCATGAAATTTACTGTGCTCAGTAATTCCTTTTTGCTTCAGTTAAACTGAGTACAGGAGACCCTCACCATTCATGGGGGATATGTTCTTGTATCCCCGGCGAATGGCGAAATCCATGAATAAGGCACTGCGTTCATCAACACCATCTGTGTTCATGAACACAGTGCCCCCAGCAGCAGGGGGTGTGTGTGGAGCATAGCTGTGCTGGCAACAGTGGGAGCATGGTGGCGGGTGCCTGGTGGCGGTGGCAGGAGCCTGGCGGCAGCAAGCACAAAACTCCTGCAGAGCTCCTTTAAGTGTATTTAAGATGTGGGTTAAGCATTCATGAATATTTGAAACTGTGAATGTTGAACCCATAAATAGTGATGGTTTCCTGTATGTTTAATTTATCCCAGTATAGTCTTGATACTCAAATGTGCAAACGTAATTCTGGCACCAGCAATGATAACAGTATCCTCACTAAAATGTAGTGGACTGCTAAAACTGTAATGTGGCATTTGAAAGTGGGAGGTTATAGCTTAGGGTTTTGCATGAGTACTTTAGAGGAAGTTCTATATTCAGGCTGTCCACAGGCCCTGAAGTGAGAAGTTGTCAGTATATGTCCACAGGCCCTGAAGTGAGAAGTTGTCAGTATACGTGCCAGAACTGCAGTTTGGGTACAACTCTAGAACCTGCTCAACTCCCCCACTTCTGTCTCCTCGCTCACTGATGAATATGGGGTCTTCAGGTACCAATAGTGACTAAAATCAGCAGCAAGGGAACGGGGCAAGTGGTGAGGGGAAAGCCAAGGTATTCACATTTGGGTTCTGGAGCCACACCAATGTAGCAACTCTGAAAGTCATGCAGATAAGCTGGTACCCTACTACTGGAGGTGGGTTATTCAGTCCATGAGAAGCTCCTTAGTCTGGATCCAGGCCATCTACAGACATTCAGTTTCTGCCCTCCCAGTAGAAACCAACAGTGTATAAATGTTCAAAAAAGTGTTTCACAAGAAAAGTAACCTGGGTATAACCAGAGTTAAACCACTCCTGGGAAGATAGTGAATGTGTGTACCTCCTCCCTTCTGGAGAAGCCACAGCATAATTCTCCAGAATCCCAGGGTGCTTTGTTACCAACCCTTCCCAAGGAGACAGTGTGTTGCTTGGGCTGAACTCTACTGCTCCAGCTGAGAAAGGAGCAGAACATGCCCCCTTCATAATTATCACATTGTGCTGCAGGGAGACACACAATGACCCTGAGCAATCTAGGTCAGCTAATCGTGTGTGTCCTGTGCACTGCTGCCATCTATATCCAGACAGACTGAGGGAACCTGCAGAGCATTCTGACATGTGTATGCAGGGGAGCCATGGCTGCACAGCATCAGAATTGCAAGTTCTCTGCTCTTCAGGGGCTCAGCACTCAAATATCTGGACAAGTTTTTCTCAGTTTGGCATCTCTGGCCAAGTTTTTCTACCAGGAGAACAAACCCAGGAGAATTCTACCAGGTCATTTGAATGTATGAATGCAACCCTAGCCTGAAACACCAAATGAGTTGGACTCTGTAGGAATGATATTGAATTCCAACAAACATCTCTATTCTATTAAAACAAATACTTCCTGTATGTTCATCAGGCTGAGACCCCTTACTAGTGAATGTTAGGAGTTATCTGGGGTTAGGTGACAAGGAAAAGGCAGTAAATGCTGAGTGAGAAGCATGTAAACTGTGCAGCCGGGGAAGTATTTTTGAAAAATGGAAGTATATTATGTTAGTTCCTAAAAGATTTATCAGCTTCTCTTAGTGAAAATATAAAATCTTACAAGGAATAAGGCAAATAAACATTTTCTGTTCTGTTTTTCAATTACATATATAATTAGACTGGAAGTGTCATGGTTTTTCACCTATGTGTAACCTTTTTAAATTGTATCAAGTGTCAATGTTTCATTACAAGAAGCCAAAAGTTCTTCTTATAGCCCCTCCCCCCCAAAACGATGTTTAATTGTTTTACTACAAAACTTAAAGGCTATGTTATTCATGCAGTCTACAATTGTCATGTATGTAGTAGTTTTGGAATAATATAATATTTTTATTAAATATAAAATTGTAAATTTAGAGACTACCTGTAAATTCAGTTGCTAATGGAGGCACAGAGGAAATTTAATTTTGTTGTAAGAAAAAAGCTCAATGACGTCTTAACTACAGAGCTGCTACCAATTTATCTATAATTTAGTAGTGCACAGCAAATAATCAAATGTTTTTTGATTGCTAACTTGTATATATAGCCTTTGATTTCAAAGGAAGTCTGCTTTTTCATATAACAAGAAAGGCAGGAAATATAGTTGGAGCAGTAAGCAAGCTGCAGTGGGATCAAAGAATTAATAATATTTGGTGTCTTTTCAATTACAGCTCATAGTTTGAGCTACTGAAGTTACAGAAGAGTTTGTGTAATTATCTGCCTTTTAAGGTATTTCCCATACAGAAGCAGTTACTATGCTTTAAAAAATGTAATAAACTATATGCCATAGAAAATATAACGATAATAGAGGGACTGTTCTATACTATTTGAAATAACCAGCACAAACATGATCCCAAATAGTGTATTACCTACTGAAACTGAAACATAGGTGGCCCCTTTTCCTCTGCAGATGTCTATCACCCTCTAGTCATGTTTTCTTGTTCAGCTGCAGTGAATATTCTGAGCATGACATACAAACATGTGGCAGACCACTTTAACCTTCCTGGACATTACACCGTTGCCCTGAATAGCTGTTTGACAAAAAAATTTAAAAACCAAGTGCTTTTGGTACCCAGCAACGCTTTACCAGAAAAGGAATTGAATCAGGTTGAATAGCTCTCCAGTGTCTGTATAATTTGGTTGCTTCAGCAGAGCTTTTTGGTGCTTTTGTCTAACAGTTGATTGAACCAGGTTTTAGATAAAGTGCCAAAAAGCCCTGCTGAACTGTGTGAGCTATACAGATGCTGGGGGAGCCAGGTCAAACTGATGCAGTTCCTCTTCTGGTCATGCAGTGTGCTTGGTTCAGAGGCGTGTTGAAGTAAAGCATTTTTTTCCATGTCTGTAAGCACCCCCAGTGGGTTACTGCTTGTTTTTCTCTCTTCTACTCATCTTGCCTCTCTCAGCAATGCCTTCTCTTCCCCCTGCCCTTCTCCACCTCTTGTATTCTAATCACTCCTTTCTGTTCAGAAGCTCTGCTTCCTGCAGTTCCTACATAGCATCTGATTAATTAAACTACTTCTTAAGAAAGCTTATGAATCTCTGATTTATGTGGTGCAAGGTCTTTAAGGTGCAAATGTACCTTGCCATCTGCCTGACTTCAGGCTAACATAGCTAATTGTCATTCTGGGCACATATAGTTATGCACCTTGTAAGTCAGTGCATAACTTAAAACATGAAATAAAATGTTTTCATGATGGTATGGGAGAATGAACAGTTCTTAAATGTGGGTACTCAAAGGTAGGCATCAGACAGCCAGAAAACTGGTCTGAGTATTGTGGAACAGCTCCTTGGTATAAGTACTGCAAGGAATCCAGCAGCCTCTTTTAGTCTTCAAACACCATTCACAGAAGCTTTAAAATGCAAAAGGATGGAATAAAAAAGAAAATCCTTTTCTTTAAATCATGGACAGTTTATATAGTAATGCCAGTTCAGAGCCTCAGCAGATGACACATATATACCAGTGTAACAGATACCTATTTTGTACACCTATGTAACTTACACTAGAATCTAGAGCAAGCCGGTAATCTGCTCTCCCAGAGTGGCTAGCTGCACTGTTAGGCACTATTACTGCTGCACAAGTTGATAGTGTGAGAGAATGCGGGCCTTGAGCAAATTTCTACCCCAATTTACTGTAGTCTGAAGACAGGCAATGCGGGTGTGAGGATGGGGGCATGGGAGTCTAAAGGAGCACAGGGATAAACAAGTTTCTGAGCCAGAGAAAGATCCAGACCAGGCTGCACAAGAAGGCTAAGACCAGATAGTCCAAGTCAAAGTCCTAGTCAGCAAGGAATATCCATGTCAATAGTCCAGGCAGTGTCAGAAGTCAAAAGCCAGGAAATTCAAAATACAAACGGGGAAGGAGAGCTGCAAGGTTTGAAATATTAAGGAACTAATGCGAAGTGAAGGGACTGGACTTATATAGTAAGCCCAGCCAATGCCGTACCTAGATTCCTGGTGGCCCTGGGTGAACTTTTAGTATCAGGCCCCTCTTCGCCACTCTGTGGCAGTTTTTTGCTGCAGAAGTCTTTATCATAGCTGTGGTATTGGTGTCTTTATATAGCTCACTGTCAGTTGATAACATTGCCAGTCCCATATGTGCGCAATATTAAAACAATTTTTTGCTATTGTAATGTATTTTTGTTCATTTTTTTTCATTGTTGGACTCCTTTTCTGTGTAGGCCCCAGGCAGCTGCCCAGTTCATTCATGCCTGTGTTCAGATCTGAACCTAGCCTACCCTGCAGCCAATGAGCGTGACCCCTGAAGTTAGTGCTGCTTTGAAGCCAGGTGCTCCTGCCAAGAGTGCAGATTCTCTATAATCCTTTCAGATGTAATTTTGCACTAGATTGGGTGACATTATCCTGGTGTGGGGTTTCCATCGTCTGTCTAATTCTTTTTTACCCTTATGCAAGGCTGATTATATCAATAGCATAAGTAAGGAGGCAGGCAACTATGGCACTAGCTCCAGGGGTACTGATTTAAGGGGCATAGTAAAATAGCAGTTATTGCCAGTGTTCTGGGCACTACACCACCAATGACAGCCTGACTGTAGCTTCTGCCCTGTGCCCCATTGTCACCCAAGACACAGAATTGTCCAGTTACACCTCTAATTTACACTGGTGTAAGCCTGCCATCTTTTTAGGTCCCAAAATACAAAAATAAAATACAGCAGTCTGGGTTTCATCTATGTTTTGCCTGTAAACTGAGTAAACTTTGCTGTTTAATTGCAGATCAGTACAATGGACAATGATGAAAAGGCTCAGTTTTATCTTATTTTATGCGATACAGCTTTCCTTTGTGCCGGGTATTAATAAAATACAAGCAATACATGATTTGGGCCTAAGATCCTTAAAGATACACCTATACCTCCCCTTTACCAGTCTGGGCAGCTACTGTGTAATTGTTAGTATATTTCAACTACAGACAGATAAAAATGACAGGCCTTTTTCTAGAAAAGAGTTCAGTTTGCAATGAATAGAAATCTTCTATTCTTATTAAAAAGCCTTGTCCAAAAATTTTAGTACAGCTTTAGGTTACTTTTTGCAATATGTATAACTTTCATAGTGTGAATTTATGATGCTATGTTGAACTGTATTTTATTTATAAAGACCATATTTCCTTAATTTACCAGTTTAAGGAAGGATTTGGGGCCATTATTTAAACTTACTGCTTTTGCAATTCCAATTCCAAATCATGTTCTCTGTAAAACACATTTATGGGAAAAAATTAATACATTGTTTCATTACTGACCCAAAATATAACAACTTGTATAGCATTTAAATTGTTGCGCAGTGTAGAAATAGATATTCCAAAATTCAGGAAGGAATTTTACCCCATGGTTAAATTGGTATGGACTGTGGAGGGTTTTGCCATCCTGTATAGCATGGTATATAAACAACTTCCTAGGATCTGTTAAGAATACAATCAAAAAATATAGAACAGCAGGACATTGGCTGCCATGTATCCCCTGCTTTACCTGTGGCAGGTTACAGTGTTATGTCTTGTGTTACATTAGAGCTGACCATGTAGCTTTGCTAAGAAGTAAGACAATGGATTTGTATAGGATGTTTTGGATAAGGATGACCCTGCTTCAGGCAGGGGATAGGACTAGATGACCTGGAAGTCCCTTCCAACCTTACTTCCTTATTATTCAAATTACATAATCATGTAAGGTTCATTACTGCTATACAATTCAAATAGTAAGAAAATAGAGAATTGCCTGATGGCTTGCTATTTACCTGGATTTTAGACACAGTGCTGCACCAACAAAGTTTGGCACCTGGGGGAAAAACCCACAGTGGCAGCACGCCCTTGCCCTGTGCACAAATCTGGGGGGCACATGCCCCCTGCCATGCTTGCCTGGGAGTGTATGCAGTGGTAGGACCTGCCCTCCCCCCATCCCCATGCCCCCCCAAACAACCCACTCATGGCTCCATCCTGTGCACTGCCCTGGCTGGGCAGCCCCTTTTGGCATCCCTTTACTGTCCCAGGGCAGTCACCTCTGTGAGAGGCCAGCAGGAGAGATCACGCTTAGGGGCAACCAACATTTGTTCATTCGAGGCAAGTCCTGTCAGACCAAACTGGTGGCCTTCTATGATGAGGTCACAAAATCTTTGGATGCAGGTGTCGCAGTGGACATAGTCTTTCTAGACTTTAGGAAGGCCTTC
>NW_017728906.1:98698355-98735055 GCF_001723895.1 Crocodylus porosus
ATCTTTGGATGCAGGTGTCGCAGTGGACATAGTCTTTCTAGACTTTAGGAAGGCCTTCGACACTGTCTCTCACCCCATTCTCATTAAGAAATTAGGCAACTGTGGTGTCGATGCCTATACAGTCAGATGGGTCACAAATTGGCTGGAGGGCCGCACCCAGAGAGTGGTGGTGGATGGGTCTTTTTTGACCTGGAGGGATGTGGGCAGTGGGGTCCCCCAGAGCTCCGTCCTCAGGCCCACAATGTTCAACATCTTCATCAGAGGCTTGGACAAGGGGGTGAAAAGCACCATATTCAAATTTGCGGATGACGCTAAGATGTGGGGGGGAAGTAGGCACTCTGGAGGAGAGGGATAGGCTGCAACTAGATCTAGACAGGTTACAGAGGTGGGCGGATGAGAACAGGATGGGATTCAATACTGACAAGTGTAAGGTACTGCATGTAGGGAGAAAGAACCAGCAGCATACTTACAGGCTGGGGAACTCCCTTCTCATCAGCACAGAGACAGAAAAGGATCTTGGTGTCCTTATTGATTGCAAAATGAACATGGGCTGCCAATTTGGGGACGCTGTTAGGAAGGCTAACTGCACCTTGTCATGCATCCACAGATGGATCATGAGCAGGTCCAAGGAGGGGATCTTCCCCCTCTATGCGACACTGGTCAGGCTGCAATTGGAGTACTATGTCCAGTTCTGGGTACCACACTTCAGAAGGAATGTGGACAGCATCGAGAGGGTCCAGAGGAGGGCCACTCGCATGATCAGGGGCAGCAAGGCAGGCGCTACGAGCGGAGGCTACAGGACCTGAACCTGTTCAGCCTTCCCAAGAGAAGGCTGAAAGGGGATCTGGTGGCCATCTATAAACTGGGTAAGGGGGACCAGCAGGCTATGGGGGAGTCCTTGTTCCCCCGAGCACTACCGGAATAATGAGGAACAATGGCCATAAGTTGGCCAAGAGTAGATTCAGGATAGATATCAGGAGGAACTATTTCACAGTCAGGGCAGTTAGGATCTGGAACCAACTTCCTAGGGAAGTGGTACTCGCTCCTACCCTGGGGGTCTTCAAAAAGAGGCTAGATAATCACCTAGCCGGGGTCGTTTGACCCCAGCATTCTTTCCTGCCAGGGCAGGGGGTTGGACTTGATGATCTCCTCAGGTCCCTTCTGACCCTACCTACTATGAAACTATGAAACTATGAAACCCCGCTTGCCCCACTTTGCTACAGCACTATCTAGACAACTCTAGTAATTATAGGGTTTTTATTCTGGAGTGTACACAACAAAGTAGAGAGAACTGAATCAGAGGAACTTGGTTAGAATTGAGACTCTTAAATGGATTGTGTACCATTATGAGCAGATCTTTAAAAAATATATTGCCGTAAAGTCAATGTACTTGTACTGTTTTCCACCAAATGGCGAAACATGTACTAATATCTGTCCAAATCAGAACAAAAATAGACATGAGGATATATTTATTCACCACTGACTATGGTTAGGAGGGCCATCATGAACTTACATCCTACCCAATCAGTCATATTCTGTGTATGTCAAATGCCAAGAAAATGTCCAGACTGATAAACATGCTTGAGAATGAGTGTCTCAGGTACCAAACAGTGGCTGCATTACATTTTTTCAGCCTTTAGCAGGTTCATAGTAGGAATGAGTCGGCATGACATCCATTTTCACATTTCATGCAATTCTTCTGAAAGCTATTTTATTATCCCCCTGGGTAGACTAACTTTAACACCTCAACAGTTCCTAAAATCCACAAAGGCCAGACCTGGAACTAATAGCTGAGTCTAGAAAAGTCCATTCTGTACATGGCATTAATGTTCTGTAATGTTTATTCTACAGGGCTCTATGAAAACTATCCAACCAATGCAGAACCAGAATGCTGTGATGTCAGATGGGGACTATTATCAGATCACCAATCCAAAGGGACTATAAAATCAAGTGACTCAACGATGTGTCACAGGACATCGCTCACAGTTTCATCAGCATCAAGACTGTGTAATAGCAGACTTAAACTGTGTGTTCTTGTATTAATTCTCTTACATACAGTACTTACAGTCTCAGCAGCACAGAACTCAACGGGACTGGGCTTTGGAGGCATAACAACTATGGACGATAATTCAACTAATGAAGAATAAAAGAAAGGATTCATAAAATGTGATAGACATACAAGAGGCCCAAATGTACTACAGTCAAATATAACAGAGACTGGGTGCTTTTACCCTCAGATCACTTCTTGAAAGGCCTTCTGGGTAAAATTAAAAGGATGGGCCACAATCCAAGCAAGGACACATGAACACAGCTTTTTATTGACTAAAAGGCTGTATGGTGACTTAAATTTCTCGCACCATTTTATACACTGTGTTTTAATGTTTGGAGTTTCTTTTTGGTTTGTTTTTGCACTTGTTAATACAGGATTTTATTTTTGGGATGGTTTCTCAAAGCTAAACTAAGTCTTTTCACTGTCGATATATTTCTAGTCATTGTGTGTGTTCATCTGATAGTTCTGTCTTTTATGTCCTGTCAGTTTCTATTAGAGGAATGACTGCTATGATTCCATGACATAGCTAAAAAACAACAAAAAAAAAAAACAACAAAAAAAAAACCAACAAAAAAACCACAAAAAAATAATACCTAACTGTCCTTTTACCCATGGAAACCATTCTTCTCTTCCTCCCTTTCCCATCTCCTGTTAGCAGACAACACCCACTTGCTTCTGTCTGTGTAATCACAATGAATGGGTACACCTAATTCCAGTGTACCTCTGCCACTGTTGCACAAACCAGCTGACTGAGCAAACCCAAAGGGAGCATGATGGGGGTTCCTTTTAGCTGAACAAACAAGTGCTCTCCTTATAAGGTGGGATCAGACAGTTAACAAATTTTTATGTAAAGATATATATAACAAACTGTTATTCTAAATCCCATTTCCAAAAAGTCCAGTCCTTTCTCGCTGGTCAGTTGAACAGGAGCAGCCTTTTCAGATGCAGTATGTGAAACTAGTTAAGCTCAGCGAGTTAATAGTCAGGAAACCTTCACTTTGGAGGTTAAAGATCGGCATTCATTGTGAATTACGTTTTGAGTTCCACTGAAGTCACGTAACCAGCAAATATCCACAACATATGGGAACAAAGGTTTTCAGGAAAAACAAATCTTTTTTGTTCTAATGAAGCTACAGTAGAAGCACCTGACCACAAACAATACAAAATGTGTGTACAATTTTGAATCTATTGTTTTTCTAATAGCTATATGCTGTTGAAAGCTATTCCAGTTTTTAAGGGTGCAGTGTGTTATGTTAGCACAGCTAAAGAATCTGCTTTTTTAATAAATAAATCAAGCATTTTCATAAATGTGCAATAAAACAGCAAAGAATATATTAGGATATTGGTAGTCAAGGGAAAGGATTGTAAACTGATTGCCTTTTTTTTTCTTTTTTGTGTGGGAACATTTCACCTGCTGAGTGTATGAGAATTTGCTTTTTAAAAAGGCTTTTTAGAGTTTACAGTAGAATCAATGGAAGGAAAAGTTAATAAGGGCTGTTTTTAAAAACTTTACATTCCTTCCTATTCTCTAACTACACTTGGAAAGTGCACTTTAGAGATGTTTGCTGTGTAGCTGGGAGATGAAGGAAAACCATAGGAAATGTTCTCTTAGCAAATACAATTTAGTTATAACTTTCTAGCTATGAAATACCCCTTGATAAATATTTCTGTTATAAGAGTATTTAATCACTGGTGCATAGGTATGTGTTTTTATTCACCTTTTACAGTCTGTAAAATACTGGAAAAAAAATCTTACTGCTTAAGCAGTTCAAACTGCATTTGTTAAGATGTAAAAGTTCAAATATTTTGCAAAAACATTTGTTTTGATAGTGTTTTACTATGACTGGGACTAAGGATCCTAAGATGATCTGTGCAAATACAAAAAAAGCACCAAAATGCGAAATTTTTCAGCTCTGGTTTGTTTCCATAACTCTCCACCTTTCCCTTCCCCAAACATATGATATTCTGTTCAATAAAACATGGTGCTTTTTTTTCTGTTAGAGGCACATGTGTTAATTACATTGAACTGATGCAAACTGTGGAAAAATGTAGAAATGTAAATGAAAAAGCCTTAATTAATGGTAGAATGTAGATTAAAAAAGGATGGGAATATTATTGAAGTAGTGGAGCAATAACTGGGCATTGTTGTGGTATTGAATGATAGAATATAAGTCACGTTACTGAGAAAGCGCCTACTAGGTGAGCTCTTGTTCAACTGACCTCTTAATTATATTAAGTGTATATGGTCAGTAAACAGTTTGTTATAACCTTTATCTACCTCTGCTGTGCAAAGGCCATTCAACATCCATTTCTGTGATGTTATTCATTTATTTTTGTTCTCACTGTTACCCCTAGTCATCTATTTTTACACTGCACCAATATAGTAGCAAGTTCTAGTCAACACAGTTAAACTGGCATATGAAGAAGAGTTACCATTTCTGTTCACTCTACCCTATTTTGCCTCATGGTGACACCTAATGTGGAAAACGATCTTTAAGGAATATTGTTTTCTCTCTCACCATGTCTCTCTTCTGCCTTCTCTCTTTCTCTTACTCTCTCACCACTTCTTCTCGACCCCAATCCTTTTGCTTTTCTTTAAAGGTATTTTCAAATGGTGTCAGTGAAAATTATGACTTCTCCACTGCTTAACTATACTCAGTAACATGTCATACTATATGGGAGAAATACAGCTGAGGAAAAAACAGTGGTAACATCATCAAATGCATAAAATAGCCAAATTAAAGTTGGACAAAATGAAGCAGGAAGCAATTACAAAATCTTAATTATTAAGTATAAAATGTAATAAAATACTCCCCCTACCCTCACCCTGAGTCAGTGCCTGCAGTTAAATGGTCTGTGAATTCTCTGACATACTTTTGGTATATTTCCTTCATTTAAGGAAAAAAAAATCATGTTCCTGGGATTACTACTGCTATGATATTTGTTACCATTCCAACCAGGTACATCAGCCCCAGGAGTATGGTATGCAGCTTCTTTTGGGGGCAGCGAGGAAATCACAAGTAGACAAAGACTCTTTTATGAAGTTAAATAACACATAATCATGTATGATGCAAAGTTTCATTTCATCCATTCCTCATTCGTAATAGTTTTCCTGGCACAAACTTAAGCATGCTTGATATTGTGCACATATTACTTTTTTGCCAAAATAAATTTGCATCTTGCCACTGCTGTAACTGCCATCTTGTTCCATTTCTCCTTGTGCTGTATGCATATTACATACATGATGAAGAACTGGCTTAAACACAGATAATACTAAAATATTTCTGCAAGCGACAAAAAAAGAGGGAAAAAAAGAATAATATTTATTTTACAGTCATATGAAATATCTCCCATGTCTTTTACTGTCTTATTTTCCACAGTAGGGAAAACCCAGAGTTTTTGCAATATGTTAATACTACTACGCCAAATGTCATATAACATAACCACAGCTATATGTTATTCCGTATTGCATTTACATTTGGGAAACATTATACTGACTTTTTTCTTTCATTAAAGAGACAGTATCCTTTTTTTGAAAACACAGCAAGTGAAGGCTGTCCTTCTGCACGCCATAATTTAAACACAAAAACTAATGTAGAGTAAAGGTTTAGCTGCATAATTGATTAAATCGAGCCATCAGCTGCCAATGAGTCTGCAGAACAATAAAGATGCACCAAAAAGGGATTTTCAGGAAATTCTGTCTTGAGTTGCTAAAAAGAATGCTTTTCTTCTAAGCATAGGGATAAAAGAAGAGGAATAAGAGCTGTATACCAAATAGCAGAGATGGCAGGTTCCATTTGGTATGTCATGTGGTTCTCGGCCTATATCATTATATTCTTTTATTAAAAAGTGGAGAGACAAGGACATTGTCTTCTTGCTTTCTATTATGTATCTATTATGATTATCACTGTCCTTACTGGAAGTATTGTACCCATACAGTGAAGCAGAAGATATCTGCTTAACACTATATAAAGGAAGACAGCTTATACATGTAGTTTATATACACATACACACCCCCCCCCCACAGATGTGCACACAGTGAAACCTGTTTTAAGTGACTATGAAAAGCACAATGAAAAAGAATTTGCCTAGCAGAGGTAGTTCTTCATTGAAGGTTAAATAAAATTGTATTAAAAATCCTAGAGATAATTGTAAATGGTTACTTAAGCAAGGGGTCTTATATTAGATGTAACACTTAGTGCAGCTTTCACTGTACATCTCACAAATATCTCAGCCTTCCAAAAAAACCCAACTGTATAGGCAGACTTCTGGCTATGCTTGAAGCCAGTTTTTTGTTTAGCAAGCATCTATGTGGTCATTGAGGTGCACCCACACAAAGTTCATTGTAGGGTCTGAGCCTCAATTTCTAGACTTAAAAGTCTTTACTCAAGTAATGCCAATGAGAGTTGCCCCTAAGTAAAGGCCTATAGGAAGTGGCCCTAGGAATGGTTCTATTTTTTATTATAAGCCAGATGAGTGGCAGAAGCCAGATGAGTGACACAGGCCTGATCCAGCATGAGGCAGATGCAGGGTGTCAATCTGCTGGTATGATCCAGCAAGTAGGCCTAATACCACACACAGGGTTCAGCTGCAGAGAAAAATTAGGCCGCTGGAAAGCTACAATTAATCCTGCCCCTGCTCCACCACTGCAAAATTTTTGAACCCTTGGAGACCCACATATTAGATGACATGGCCTCATAGCCCAGATATGTCCCATTGACCAGAGGTTGAGCACCACTGTTATAAGCTATTATTTTATTATTTTTTATGGCAAGCTAATTTCAAAGCTAAATCAGCAGGACAGAGAACAGACTAAGAGAAATCTCCTGCTTCTGAGGAGAAATTTAAAAATAATTTTAAGGTAGTAAGAAACTGATATCTGTTAGGAGCTGGCATGGAAACCACAATATTTTGGAAAATCTTGTGAAGTTAATGTGGGTGGCATATGTCAATTAGGTATTGTGGTTATGGTGGTTATCGTGAAGAGTCTAACTTTCTAGATAGCACATGAGATAAGACCTAATTTGGGATTTTAATTGCAATAATTTCCCATAAGAACTCTGAGGAAAGATTGTAATTAAATACTGTTGAGATTTTCAGCTTTGCTGTAAATTTTTAGCAAGACTGATCTGACATGTGAAACAAACCTATTACATTTGATGGCATAAACAAAAAAATAGAGCTGAGTCAGCTTGTAAACTCACCAGGCAAACAAGCTAACTTTCTTTAAAGTATATGTGCAGATAGATGCATAGATAGATACCACTCTACACATGAACATCTATCTCTGTTTACAGAGACAGACATTTTTATGTTTTCCAAGAATGTCAAACATACAAGCATACTGTAAGGTAAAAATGCCAAAGTTAATAAATTAAGGTATAATTCTCTTCTCTTATATATATATTCATATGATGGAGTGTGAATTGCCAAGGAGAATTTTGAGAGTATATAACATTTTTTGTCATATGAAAACTGAAAACAAAGTTTATAGAGATTTCCTTAAATTGGGCATTTTGATGCTCAAACTGTGCTCCTCCTTCTTCTTAGCTTTCCTTAAATTATTTCGAGTCTTTTACTTTAAATCATAATTCTTGTTAAATAGACTAAGTACGTCTTAATATTCCCTTGGCTTCAGTGGACTGGTGATAGCAAAGATGGTATTAGTGAAGAATTCAGAAATGAGAAGATTCAAAGTGGTTAGTCTGAGTACGCAATTTTCTCATTCTCCTAGTGTTAAATCCCTCTCTCTGGGCACATCTACATGTTTATTAACCCACAGTACTTACTGGCAGACAAAACTCTTTATTAGACCAACTAAATATTAGCAAAAAAAAAAGTATTTCTTTGCAACCTTTTAGGCCCAAATGCCCTTGCTTAATGAAGTATTAACTAAAGGATCAGTAACAACAGTTACTGCACAGTATCTCCAACGCACAGTTTTTTAGTAATGCTTACTATGCAGTAGCCTAATACTAGTGCACAGTAGCATAATAGCATGGTTTTTGCACACAGGAATACACACAGGGTGAACTTCCTCCCTTTGTGTTAGGCATATACACAACACAAGTTTCAATGAAGGCCCTACTTAAGACTTCAGTGTGACTACCTTTGTGTTGGGTTTCACCCTCTACTCCAATGAATGTTAACAAAATTTTTATTAAGCCTTCAATCATTCAATAACAGTACCTTATTATTACAGTATTTTCTCTGTATCATAGGGAATATTTCAAATAGAGCTCAATCCTTTGAGGTTCTGAATGTGCACAACCTCCATTTACTTCACTGATGGTTGAGAGCTCATCAGATGTTGCACCATGAGGTCCATGCTACGGTAATGATGCTCACTTGTCATCTGAAACTGAAAAGCTTCTTTTCAGGAAATCTACTGTAAGGAAAGCAGTAGACCCTTAAGTATCTTGCTGAATATTCCTGCAAGTCTTAAATAAGGCTATATTAGCGCACACAGCTTGTACTGACTCTCTCCACGGTGCTGGGATTTTACCAAAATCATATATCTCCTGAAGCAAGGTCTCCCAAGTAAAAGCCTGTCCAACAAAAGATATCACCAAAGTAACCTTGCTTCTTGCATATTTCCTGGACTGTCACAGCTACAGCATCACCACAACCCTACTATATCTTCAGATATTTGTTTTCTGTCCTCATACACCTAGGCCCCACAAAGGATTTAGGTGACACAACAGTGACTATTGCAGCACCCAAATTTTGGTGCCTTTACTAGCTAGTGGCACCCACGGCTCCAAATTAGGTATCTGTAGTCATTAAAAAATGAATGGGAGTGCTTTACAATATGATTCATAAAACTTAGCATGTTGAGCAGAGTGTCCCTTAACTAACCAGGAGAATATGCTGAGGAGAGTACTGGCCCGTCTCAGGAACTTAGGATTCTTATTCTGGGCTACAGCGAGGTGCTAGCCTCCAACAGTTTTGAGCTGTCTCCTGAATTTACACTCCTAAGCCAGCTCTTTCTCAGTCAGAGAATGAGGTTCTGCCTGTCCTACAGTGCACCAATAGTTAGACACTCATCCAGAATGTGGATACCCTAGGTTCAAGTCCCTTCTTTACCAAAGGGGATTTGAAACTAGCTCTTCCATATGAATGCTACAACTACCAGGCCAGAACTCCAAAAGATCTGAAGCAGAAAGTCCCTCTTGTTGAAACTTCCCCACTTTACATGAAATAAATGAATAATCCTTGAGCCTGTGAGAGAGTAAGCAAGCTCGGGGGAAAGAGAGACCTGGGTTTCACTCCCTACTCCAATGAATGTTAACAAAATGTTTATTAAGCCTTTAGTCATTTAAGAACAGTACCTTATTATTACAGTATTTTCTCTGTATGATAGGGAATACTGCAAATAGAGCTCAACCCTTTGAGGTTCTGAATGTGCACAACTTCCGTTTATTTCATTGATGGTTGAGAGCTCATTGGATTTTGCACCATGAGGTCCATGCTACGGTAATGATACTCATTTGTCATCTGAAACTGAAAAACTTCTTTTCAGGATATCTACTGTAAGGAAAGCAGCACAGTTATAACTCTCCTGGAAAAATCCACTTTGTAAACAACATTTTTAAGTAGTCTCTCATTCCCTTTGTTCTTAGAAAAGAAAGGAGAAAAAATAAAAGCAAGTAAGCAAACCAATCATTTAAAGGAGTTTTAATTTTGTTTCTCCTTCTTTCTTTTTTTCTTTTTTTCAATTTTCCTTTGACACAGCCACCTGTCTGTCCTAGAACATGTTTTAGCCTCAACAGCTCACTGAAAAAATAAAAAATAACGTTCTCCTACTTTATATTTGGCTATATATGCACATACAAAAAATAATTTTCAATCAGCCCAGTGACATGATTTTACCTTTTCATTTTTCTCTCCATTATTAATCCAAACCCCATTCAAGTCTACGGGACCTTTGAGTTTGACTTTAATGGTACCAAGATTGATGGCAGGGGTCAAAACTTGCTAAGTTTGCTGAGTTCAGTGTGACTCATTATCAGGGATCCTGGTGTTCTTTGGTTTAAAAAATCCCCAACTTTCAGATTTAAAAAAGTAGCCCAAAATCCACATTTTTCTGTGCTCAAAATGAAACGCCCTTCTCATCATTGACTTCAAGGGCTTTGGAGGATCCAGAATTCCCCTGGACACGTGGAAGCTCATAATAAGAAGATAAGCAAGCACTTGAATGGCTGAAGGATTGCAATGTTTCAAAGTTGCATCCAAGTGTTTGGCCAAATAATTACCTGCAGCTCTATGCAAAAGACATGTTGAGCCAAAGCTTTGAGCTTTGATTTAGAAAATATTTTTGCCTGAAATCTAATATGTTTCATTCAGGGTTCAAATATGCAAAAACTTATATATGAGGATAAATATAAGAGAAAAAAATGTTGACAACTTTCACTAGTACAAGCAGAAATAAAATTTAGGATTTTTTTTTAATTGCAATTTTTTTACCCCTTCAGACTGCTATTTATGTCGTTTTCAGGAGCTGCTTGCTTTGGGTTTTTTTGTTTATTTTTTATATTTAAACTAGTTTTTTGGTCTTTTCAAGATTTATATTGAACTATGCAGCTATAAATTACATGCTTATGTTAAAGGACTTGCAATTAAAATTATTCAACTCTTCTGTTATTCCAAAATTGTATGAAACTGAGAGCTCATGGTAAAAGCAGATTTAATTAACTGTTGTTTCCTGGTTCCTTTTTCCATTTTTTTTTTTTTTTTTAGTTTCTTCCCCTCACATTTTTTCCGTTGGTTAGTCGAGGACTGGGTTTTGAAATGGGCTAAACTGGCATCAGTGTTTTTTAAATCCATGAAATGTCCTTTAATTCTTAGCATTGAAAAGAGGGCTAACTGGTCCTGTCAGAAAAAATATTTAAAAATATGTAAATTGTAATAATATAGTAAATATTGTATTATTACTATAGCAAGTTTAGTTAAGTAACTAACACTATCTTTAATTTTTTACAGAGATCTTTGATGAAATAATTTATTACAATGACTCACAAAAAATCTTGTTTTCAAAATGACTTAGGGAAAACTATTAAAGAATGTGAAAAAATACTAAAATCATGCTCTATTAAGAATAAATTTAAAGATGCAAGAAGTGAGTCTGACTTTCTGGCGGCTAGGCATTTGGTAATAAAATTAATCTAAATACATGGGTACAATGATTTTTAAAATACTGATAAAATTTCCCCTCCTTCCACCATAAGAAATCTTTTCCTTTTTACCTGGATTGCAGATCAATAGCTATGTATTTTGTAAAATTGCTATGGTACAGACATAAACTCTGCGATAATTTCTTCTTGTTTTTCTTGATGTCCAGATTATATTGTCTAATACAAGAGCAACACTGTCATGGTTCACCACTTTAAATTGTTTAGAAAGGAGATAAAGCTAGAATACTTGCAGAAAAAAAGGTTTTATACTCTTGGGTCATGTATCTGTAATATTTGAGTTGTATGCAGTCTCCAAATATATAGGTATTTTTTTACATAGTGAACGTTCAATATTTCATAACAAAGACTAAATTTGTACATGGCATTTGAGTCTTTGTGTATCTAATGATCTTCTGTTTGTTTTTAATCTTTGTATTTCTCAAAGGGATTGACAGCAAAACAAGAGACCCAAGGAGATGCGTTTAAGTGAGATTATGAATATATGGGGTATTATCAGGGGTGACATTAAAGATCTGATCCTGTATCCACTGAAATTAATTATAAAAACTCTCACTGAGAGAAGACAAAGGCCCAGAATAAGTTCATAAAAGTAAAACCTGCCAAATTGTAATTTTAGGCCAGCATGAGATGCCCCTTGAAGACAATGGATGAATGTCTATGATCCTTCATATGATCCAAAAATATAAGTGCTGAAAAATATTCTGAAAGATATACTTGAAACAGCAGCCTGGTTTGATTATGTTAAAGAGAAGGAAGGCAGGAAAATTGTGTTTAAATGATACTGTTATGACCTCAGGACCATATCATGAAGAAAGAAGAATTAATCAAAATTAATCTACAATTCAGTTGTTCTAAACCTTATACCCTTATTTTAGCCAGAGATAATATAATTGTCTCAGTTGGAGACATCCATTTATGGTTTTTAAAACCATTAAGGTTGTTTGTTTTTAATTTAATCTTATAATTATTAAAAATACATGTATGTTGTGTTAAGCTGAAACACCATATTAATAGTTAATTTCAAGGATATTTTTATTACTAGCCTCATTTAAAAGTTTAGTGTAGTATGAATCTGCAGATTGGATACCATATATAATCTGATAAGGAGACTCATGTCATCTGTAATTCAGGAATAAACCTGTTTAAGGCAGTAGGCTTACACTAGTGTAAAACTGGTGAGAGGTCACAGACAGGCCCATTGTTTAAAAAAATAAGGTGTAGGCAAACAGTTACACCATTTAAAAAGGAGGGTATACTATAATTCTGCTGGATTCACTGGGTTTAGCTATTTTGTCTGTCTGTTCCTATTCAATGGTAAATTGAATTCAATGGTAAATTGGCCCAGGTTATCCCTGAGTGGAACATAGCTAAATCCCAGCATTTACTATAGGATAGAAGGGGAGAGGTAAAACAGTTAAATAGATTAGCTAATTTATCCTCACAAGCAGTAACCCCCCCCCCCACTCTGCTTTAAAAAGATATTATTATTCATCAATCCATGCCCTTAAAGGGATGAAATCCTGGCTGCACTGAAATCAGTGGCAAAATGTTTACTGTTTTCAATAGAAAGACATTATCTTCAAGTATTTAAATGATCATGGGATGATTTCTAAATGAGAGAATAAATGAACACAGATTTAATATCAATTCCAGGAAAACACAAAGCCTCCAGAAAAACTCTTTAACCTCCCTGGACATTCCAGCACTTACCTTAGACTAGATATTGTTTGACAACTTAACCTTTAAAAAATGACTTAAACACAGACATGCAGAATAACAAATCACTCAAAGACTCAACCGTGTTAAGTATGGCCTACAGAGATTCTGGATTCTTACCCCATTATTTGGGCTAGCTTCTATTTCCCTTATGTTTCTCAATGAGTTTACTGCTTTGTTTATCCTTTTTTTATCTTCAACCCGCTTTCAGCTCTCTCTTCAGTGCTCCTCTGTCATTATCCTTTCTTTCTCCTTTCCCTAGACTTTGTATTCAAATTACTTCATTCCTTTCTATTTAGTGTCCCTGTTCTCTGAGAGTCCATTCATAGAATCTGATAAGCAGCTGTAGCCTACAAAAGCTTATGCCTTTCTTAATAGATTCATCTTAAAGGTGCCACCCTGCCATGCCTTTGATCAGTATTCAAGCAGCAATAATGTTAGGAATCTGTCTTCTGGCTGCCCAAACAAGCCCCAGCTGATTCTGATAGCCTTGGGTGGGATTGGCTGCTGGCTGCCTGAATACCTTCAGCAGACCCCCTGAAAAGTGCCTGGGTGTAACAGCCCTTGAGTCATAGAAATCATAGAAAATGAGGGCTGGAAGGGACCTCAGGAGGTTATCTAGTCCAACCCCTCACTGCTCAAAGCAAGACTACCCTCAGCTAGATCATCCCAACCAAGGCTTTGTCTAAACGGGTCTTAAAAACCTGCAAGGATAGCGACTTCACAACCTCTTTGGGTAACCTGTGCCAGTGTTTTTCTACCCTCCTAGTGAGAAAGTTTTTGCCTAATATCTAACCTAAACCTCCCTTCCTGCAACTTGAGACCATTGAAAATTGGGAATTTTTTTTTAATAAGAGAAAACCAGGATCCCTGATAATCAGTATGATGCCTGTCGAGTGGAGCTGTGGTCCCTGACTGATGGCTGTGAATTCCACTAACAAGGCACCTCAGTCCCCTGCATAAATCTGCCCCTTAGTGACCACTGAAAAGTCCACTTAACTGACTGGTCAATCATCCTTTAAGAATTCCTTGGGAGAGAGAGAATCTGAATCTCCAGAGTGGCATTCAACTACCTGAATCACAAGACTGCTTTCCTTTTCCTAGAAGCAAGGTTTGTTTGGTGATATCTTTAAGTGGACTCTGTAACTGAGAGAGATGCTAGAAAAGCTTTTGGGTGCAAAGTGCCCTTCCTCAGATCTGAGAAAGGAGGAGACAGCCTAAACTCAGTACTAGGTGAAACAATGGCTCACGTAAAACATGCCCTTGCAGCACTCTGTGGGCTTGCAAAAAGATAGGTTTCCCTTCTGTCAAGCTGCAGTGCTCCTGATTCTTTGCTTATCATCCTGGTTGTGATCCCGCTGTCTAGCTCCTGCCTGAACCTTTGCCTAGCCTGAAGTTATGTCTTGGCCCTCAGGTCTTGGACTTTGGGCATAGTTACCCTTGGTCCTTCACTTTCCAGGTTTGTGCCCTTACCCCTGAACCCTAATCACCCACATTCTGGTCATGACCATGACAACTAATTATATGTGAATGTCAGTTATATAGTTCTTGCTCTTGAAAGCAAAAGAAAACAAAATGAAAAACCTGAAAGACCATAAAGTTAAATATTTTCCAGTCCTGGCTTTTACTCATGTATGGATAATAAAGAAGAAGTATGCATTAAACAAGATAAACCTCAATGAGTTTTTGCTTCTGAAAGCAGTTACGTATGAGTTTAATTTTAAGTATGGGCCTAATAAAAAGCCCACAGAAGTCAGTAGTTGTGGCATTTCTGTTACCATTAGTAAGCTTCAGATTTTAAAAAAAGAGCCCTCCTCTTTTTCTAATGTGATGTAAAGAACAGTAACTTCATTTTATCTACAAAAGTGATTTCAGGCTTTTCTTAACTTAAGGTTAACATTTTTTTTCTCAGTTAAGTTTCATTAATATGAGGCCTGTTCAAAAAATATTGAGCCTGATACTGTAGGAAACAAAATACTTTATTTACAGGGGTTTTGACTTAATCTCCTTCGAAGTATGCTTCTTCTGCAGCCACACACTTCTCCCAACTTTTCTGCCACTGTTGGAAGCATCTCTGATAAGCAATTTGTGGAATCACTAAAAGTTGATTAGTTGCATTTTGTTTTATGGTTTCCAAATCACAAAATCTTTTTACTTTCAAGGTTTTCTTTAGTTGAGAGAAGAGAAAAAAGTCACATGGGGCCATATCAGGTGAATATGGAAGCTGCAGCACTTGTGGGATGTGGTGTCTGGCTAAAATTTGGCTAAAATTGCTTCACAAGCTGTGCTGAGTGGGCAGGCATCCAATAGTCGGACGTCCACTTTTCTGGTAATTTTTCTGGTCGTTTTATTCCCAAATCACTGGTTAAAATTGAATGGCATGAACCAACAGAAATCCCAACTTCTTCTGCTATCTCTTGGGCAGTCAATTGCCTATCATTTCGAACCAAACTGCAACCCACTGCCACATTATCATCATTTCATGATGTTGAAGAGTGTCCAGAATGCCCATCACTTTCGACCGATGATTGTCTGTCTTTAAACTGAGGATAACATTCAAAAACTCTTGCACAGCTCATAGTGTCATCACCAAATGCTATTTTAAGTAATTCAAATGTTTCACTTGCCGTTTTCCAGATTTTTATGAAAAATTTAATCCACACGTGTTGTTCTGGACACTCTGACAAAACAAAAGGGGATGCGAGACACAAACAATCTTACTTCAACCGCTGGCCACAGAAAACTGGGGAAACACCGTGAGCTGAAAACCTGTCCAGAGGAGTCCCAACATGTCCAGAAATATTCACCAAAGCCATGTCCCCCAACTAATACTTTGTGCCACAAATTCACATTCAGTCTCAATACTTTTTTAACAGACCTTGTACACTTTTAGTTGAAAGAGTTAAATCCAAATCTCATAGACACCTAGGACTTAGGAGGAATTTAGGCCCGAGCCACAAAACACAATCCACAATGATCTTTCAGCAGAACAACTTCTGCTTTTACTACTCTGTATCCATAGTAGCTTCAGGTAGGGATCCTCTCAAAACCAAACCCCACCTGTTTGCTCCTGCTTACATGCAACAAACCCAAAAATGCAGTATACAGGCATAAAACCATTCCAAAGGCACCTGACATAGCTGCTGTCAGGATGTATGCTTGAGAGTGGCCATGGAAGGCAATACACTTGGTGTGACTTCACTGATTCATTTGTGAGTTTGGTACATAAGAAGAGAAGTGGGAATGGCATTCTCAACTGACACACTGAAGATGTAATGTAGACATATCCTTGAGCACCCTTCATAATGCATAACCCTCACAACACATCTCCATTGTATCTTGAAAACACACCTAAGATCTCATGGGTTACTGTTCAGGTTCAGAAGTAATCCAGATCAGCCATCTAGGCTTACAAACTCTAATTCATATCACAGCTGGAAGATAAAATCTCACCTAGTATTTGCTTTCTTTTTAGACAGCCATAGATCATTCCAAGCAAATATTCAACAGTAGCAGAATGTGAGAGGTTCATTACAAAAAACAGTTCCTGAAGGAGAAGGTGCTGCCCACTGCATAACAACCTAATATTCATACCACTTGCCCAAGAAGTAGGAGAGCTGGGTTCTAGGCCTTTTATAACTTGAAAAGACTTAAATTTACAATTCCCACTTCCCAAAAGAGGCAGTGGAGCACCTTCACTCATCATGTTCAAACAAGGTCAAAGAGCAACCTAGACTTCAGGATGCATGGGATCAAAGAGAGAGAGGGAACATGATTTTTTCCAGTTATTAAGGTACACCTCTGGGAGGGGAAGGGTCCGGAATACAACCTAGAGTAGTAGAATAGATTAGAGAAGCTAAGGGCTTTCAAGTTGAGATGCCTAGATGAGATTTACCCTAGGGCTCTAAAGGAAGTAGCTGAGGTAATTTCAGAGGCATTGCCTATCGTCTTTGAGAACTTGTGGAGTTTGAGTAAGGTCCTGGGGGATTCAAAAAGGGCAAAAATAGTGCCCAGCTGTAAGAAGGGGAATAAGGAGGATCTAGGGAACTACAGACCTTATTCCCTGGCAAGCCCATGGAGCAGGTCCTCAAGGAATCTATTGTGAAGTAAGGTGATTGGGAGCAGACTATCTAGGATCACTGCTAGATACAAGTACTACTTTATGGCAGAGTTATTTACTCCACCACGTTGCACATGTAGATGCTGATGGGACTGACTGGGGCATGACAGTGCTTCAGTATGGGGCTGCCTGATGATTAGCTCTGCACTGAAGCACCCTCGTGCACCAGCTAGCTCCTCTGCAACACATTGAGCCAGGTCAGAGCAGCCCCAGGCTGACATGCTGACCCCCAGGGCTTGCTGCCAGCTGGAGCTGCTCTGACCAAGCTCAATGGGCTGCAGTCCTGGTTATATGTGCAGACAGCACTCCCAGAAGTAATAAACTGCATGTGTAGATTTACCTAGCTAATCTGTAAGGTACTCTACCCTTCCTTCACCCTCATGGTAAGAAAATTCTTCTTAATATCCACCTATTTTTCCCTTGATATAATTTAAACATTTTTATTCCTGTTCTGTCCCCTACAGCCAAAGAGAATAGTTTATCTCCATCCTCTGTACAACCAAAATTCTGGTAGGGTCATAGAATCATATGAAAGTACTGCAGTATGAAAATGAATGCCATAGCAGCATTAGAAAAGTGCATGCTGTGGGCATATCTTTATCTTAAGATCATAGGAAAGGAGGGCTGAAAGGAACCACATGAGGCCATCCAAGAGAAGTGGTGCTGGCTCCTACCCTGGGGGTCTTTAAAAGGAGGCTAGATGTACACTTGCTGGGGTCGTTTGACCCCAGTACTCTTTCCTGCCATGGCAGGGGGTCGGACTAGATGATCTACTCAGGTCCCTTCCAACCCTAGAAACTATGAAACTATCTAGTGCAGCCCTTGTTAAAGGCAGGATCATCCCTAACTGAAACATCCCAGACAAGTGTCTGTGCATCCTACTCTTGAAAATTTCCACATTTGGAGATTCCACAATTCTTCTAGGTGGTCTACTCCAATGGCTGAGCACCCTCATAGTCAGAAAGTTCCTCTTAGGACATGTCCAGACATGTGCGGATGTTTGGTTCCCCAGGGACAAGTAGCAGCAGTGCACCTTGTGCCACCGCTACTTGTCCCTGGGGCACACAGCAAGTTGTCCTGGGTGGGGTAGGAGAGGCTGGGGCCAGCACTGTGCTGGCCTCAGTAGACTTACCTGGGGTCTTCTGGGGCTGCAGCCATGATGATTCTGATAAACCGAGAGTGGTTGGCAGAAGAGCACAGTTCCGACTGGCCTGGCTTTGCTTTTCAACAGCACAGGCTGGTCAAGCGTGCATTGCTCCAGGTTTCTTTCTGTGGTTTGGGGGGGGGGGGGGGGGTTGACCCCAGCCTATTCACAGTTGCATGCTTGCCCAGCGTGCCCTTGCAGGACAGAGAGCATCAGACTGTGTGGTATGTGACACTGTGAATGTTTAACCCTGCCCCCGACCCCGTGCCTCTGGATGAGCCATCCATAGACTTGTCCCACGACTTTCCCTGGCCCCAGGGCCCCATTCAGCCCAGCCCCTGCCCCTTCCCAACTCCTGGTGGTGGAGTGGAGCCTGGGCATGATTAACGTGGTAACAAAATTCATGCGAGATCCAGTTAATGCGTTAATCATATTCATTAACTGTAATTAATTTAAAGCCACATTGGAGATGTAAACTGACTAGGAAGCTACATAAAGGAAACTAGAGATTGAGCTTCTATTCAGACTCAGTGATGTACTATAACAGCATTAACAAATGTAAATACTTTTTATTTACAGCTGACATTTTTCATTATTCATATTTTCACTAAAATACAAACTTTTACCACATGGAAGAAAAATTCTAAACAGCTCTGCTTTACAGTTTTAAGTGGTATAGCCATATGCTCATAAATTTAATATTCTGGTAGCTAAAACTCCATTAGCCCTATCATTTGAAACAGACCTTTGGTGGTGTCTTAGTAATGCAATTTCCTATTATTTTCCATTATGCTATGTGTAAAAGTAGATTGTATTGAACTTAACCCTAGCAAAAAAGGATTTTTTAACCTATAGTTTGACTGCTCAGTTAATTTTTACTCATTGCTTTTCTGATTTTTACTTCAGCAATAAAAATTTCCCTTTTATTTCATACTGCATATATGAATAAAAGCAACTGTGAGAAATGAAATTTGAAATTATGTTTTCAGATTTCAATGTCTGCTCCATACACTACAAAATGAAGCAATTTTCACTTTAAAAAAATTCAAGTATGTTCACTGAGACAATTCATTATCAAAATACATGAATATGTTACATTGGCAAATAAGTTCTTTCTAGCTTACTGTAAAAGGAGTTTCATCCATAGTTTCATCCATAGTTACCTTCGGTAATGAATGAAAAGCTTTTAAACCATGGTACCTAAAAATAGTCACTATATAACCAAGCTAAAATCTAAGGTAGAAAAGATAATGGAAGGATAAATCTGTGTCTAAATATCAGAAATAGTTTTACAAACATGCTGTCATCAAAACACAAGCATCATCAGTGGCAATCAGTTGCAGTCATGGATGATTGTCTTCCATGATTGTCTTATCTGAGGCTCCAAAGATGGCTGACAAGGGCAATCAGGGATTGGCAGGTTCTATTGCATCTCAGGTATGTGTTTCCTTGTGGGCTGGATGGCTCTGGAAGCCTGATTCGGTCTGCAACATGCTGTTTCTACTTTCTTATTTTTCCATCTATTGCCATTGCAAGGTTTCAAAGTACTGAGATCCTTGCAGCAAACTCTTCCTTCCTTTTGGGGCAGTCCTGGATGATACCCTCCCATGAGTTGATGTTGCATTTTTTCAAGTTGTCCTTGGGGATGTCCTTGAAGAACTTTGCCTGCCCTCCTCATAAATATACACCTTGACTGAGCTGGCGGAATAAAATTTGTTTTAGCAATTTGGAGCTGGACAAATGGATGACATGGCCAGCCCAGCAAAGTTGATGTTGAATGATAACCGCCTCAATGCTTGTAGTGTTTGCTGCAAGAGAACACTAATTTTGGTACATTTGTATTCCCACTGAATTCAAAGGATCTTCTGAAAGCAATGTTAATGGTATTTCTCCATCAACTTGAGGTGTCTCCTGCATTTTGTCCATGTTTCACCTCCATACAGTAAGATTGGGTTCCTGACTGACAAATCATGAGCTTGGTTTTGAATCTGATGTTGCAATCTTCAGACACTGTTTCTTCAGGCATCTGAAGGCTGCACTGCACATTTAAAGGTAATATTGGATTTCTTAGTTGAAGTCATCCTTCTGTGAGAGATGGCTTACAAGGTATGAGAAATACTCAACATTCTCCAGAGTCTCACTATAAATATAAATTAGTAGAGCTGAGGACTACTCATTAAGAGCTTGATGATGGAGGACCTTAGTCTTCTGAGTCCCATTTTCTTGCATGTCTTGGTAAAGACAGTGACAATCATCTGAAGATCTGCTTCTGAGTGAGCACAAACTACAGCATTCTCAGTGTACTGGAGCTCAATGACTGAGGTTGGGGTAGTTTGGGTTTTGCAGTCAACTAAGATTAAACAGTTTACCATCCACTTGGTAGTTTATCTCCACTCTGATTGGAAGCTGGTTGGTGGTCAGACGTTGCCTTGCAGTATGGAATGTCAAGAAGAGTGTTGAAGTGATGATGCAGCCTTGCTTAACTCCCTTTTTAACCTCAAAGGGATCTATGATAGATTCATTACTAAGAACCACTGCTTGCATACCATCATGGAGCAGGCAAAGAATAGTGATGAATTTCAGTGTGTATCTGTACCTTAGTAGAGTCCTCCACAGTACTTCTCAGTTGACAGAGTCAGTCTTTTTTGAGGTCAAAGGAGGTCATTTGTATGTTGTTGCATTTTTCCTGCAGCTGGCAAGCAATGATGATCATGTTAGTTATACCTCTTGATTTCCTAAATCCACACTGAGATTCCAGAAGGAGTTCTTCAGCAAGTGGAAAGAAACATTGAGGAAGGTTCTTGCAATGAATTTTCCTGCGGTGGACAGCAAGGCAAGCCCTTTGTAATTTCAATAGTCAGACCTCTCTCCTTTCTTGAAGTTTGTCACAATTATGGTGTTTCTGAGGTGATCTGTGATTTTCTCATCATTCCAGATCCTAAAGATGAGGGCATGGAGCTATGATATAAGCTCCTCTTCCCCCTGCTTGAAGATTTCAGGAGGGATTCCATCTGCACCAGAATGCATCATATGCTTGAAGGCTTTCATCACCTCATCAAGGGTTGGAGAGATTCCAAGATCATTTCTTACTGGGCGTTGCAGCATGGACTTAAGAACACGCTTGTCAACATCAGTGTTTCAACTGAGAAAGTCACCAAAATGCCCCTTCCAGTGGACATTGATGGATCTCTTTTCCTTAGTCAGGTCTCCTCCATCCTTAGCTCTCAAGGTGGTTCATCTCTGAGTGCTTGGACCATAGATTACTTTGGTGGCACTAAAAAAACCATGGCACTAAAAAATATCATGGATGTCAATGAGATGTTGAATCTCCTTCAACTTGTCTCTCCACCACCTATTCTTCATATCACAGATGATCTTCCTTTGGACCTCTGCTTTGGCTTGTTGGTGATTCAATTCTTTTGCTTGGAATTGATGTGATTCTACCAAGCACAAAAGGCCTTGAATTTATAGTTGATCAACTCTTAGACTCCCGGTCATTCTCAGCAAACCAGTCTTGATGTTTCCTGGTAGTGAATCCAAGTGTCTCTTCGCAGGTGCTGACAACAGTGGACTTGAAGGCACCCCAAGTGCTGCTGACATTCTCCCATTGTTGTTGATTGGAAATCTCCAGTTTTTCATTGAGGTACTCCTAGAAGAGATTTTGCTTGATTGGGTTTTTGAGTCCTTCAGTGTTGACCTTCTATCAGCATTGCTTCTTCTACAGACATCATTTTGGAGCCGGTTCATGACATAATCAAACAGACGAGTTGATGACTGGTCCAGCAATTGTCAGCTCCTAGCATAGATTGAGTGATGTGGGCATGTTTGTGATCCCAGGAACGAATTATGACATTTTGTCAGTCAAGTGTCAATGCTTAGATACAAGGCCATGATGTCTTGTACTTGTTTTTTCTGGTGGAACATGGTGTTGGTGATGGTGAGTCCATGTTCCATGCATTTGGTCAAGAGAAGGATGCTGGTGAAGTTGACCTTGCACACTCCCTTCCTTGTCAATGATTCCATTCTTGAGCTTTGAGCCTCTTCTGACTGGCTTTGAATGACTGGTCAGAATAAGCCTGTCTCCCTCCAGAATATCAGAGAGAACTTGGTTAAGGTTGGCATAGAATTCTTCCTTGGTTACATCTAAGATGAAGATGATTCTCATTAAGTTCAACAGGGAACTCATTGAGTTGGTTTATGAGCAGGGATCCTGATTTTCTCTGACAAAAAAAATCACTAATTTCCACAGAGGCAGGCACATGGCATTGTGCTGCTCCCAAGGCAGTGGCAGTGGGGCACAAAGCCAAGCTTGCAGCTGCAGCCTGGCTCTGCCCTGCACACAAATCCAGGGATCTCCACTGGGGTGTGCACAGCGGTGGGAGCCCCCCCACCCTGCACCCCTGGATATGCCACCTGGGGTCTGAGCATCCCACAATCCATCCCAGGGCCCCGTTCATGCCAGCCCCTGCCTCTGCCTCAGCCTTATTCCCTCCCTCACCACAGGGGCTGCACTCAGGGGGGACTGTGGCAGCAGTGGCACACCTGCTCCTAGACTGGAAGGGAACACGCAGAGGCATCAGATAGGGAAGAGGAACTGCTGCTGCATGCAGCCCCTGTACAGCCCAGCTGGAGTGGGCAGGAGCTTCCTTTGCTCCTAAGTGCAGCCCCAACATCAGTCAGTGGAAGGAAGAATGGGAAAATAAAGGAAAGGGTGGGGAGGTGCCATGCTTCTGAGCACAGAGGGGAAGAGAGAGAGGAAATGCTTACCTTTTTGAGACATAAATCCCTGGCTGCTGCTTCAGTGGCATGGTCAGAAAGCAGGGATGAGGCCACACCACTGCATCCTATCTGGATCACCCCCCTGTCCCTGACCAAGCCATCCCAATGTCTGTGCAACCTGCTCTTGAAAATTTCCAAGTATGTAGATTTCACAATTTCCTTAGGGAGTCTGTTCAACTAGTTAGCCACCCTCATAATCAAAAAGGTTTCTCCTAATGTCCATCCTGATTTACCTCTTCTGCATCTTTAAGCCATTCCGTTTAGTTCAGACTCCTTTACCCACAAAGGAGAACCCCACTGGGTGCATCTACGTTAGACACTTACTGTGGAGTTACCTAATTAGCTCTTCAGTAAAGCAACACAAGTGGTGTTGTTAAACTGGAGTAAACTAATTAACTCCACCATAGGATACTACTGCCCAGCACAAGTACTAATCTATGGTAGAGTTATTTACTCCACTGCAATGTACATGTAGATGGTAACTGGGGCTGGCTAGGTCACAAGGGTGCTACAGTGCATGGCTGCCTGCTGGCTAGTCCCGTTCTGTAGCAAATTTGTGCCCCAGTCAGCCCCTCTACAGCACGTTGAACTGGCCAGGAGAAGCCCCAGGCTGTCAAGCTGACCTCCCAGACTCCCTGCCAGCCAGGGCTATACCATCCCAGCTCAACATGCTATGGTATTGGACACATGTATAAAGGCTGCTCCCAGAAGCAATAAAGTCTGGCAAAAACTGCACTGGAATTTATTGCAGTGCATTAATATTCATGTGTAGATGTACCCACTGTCTCTATAACCGCCCTTCATGTATTTGATGACTGTTCTCATATCCCCTTCAGTCTTCTCTTCTCCAGAGTAAATAACTCTAGTTTTTTCAGCCTTTCTTCATAAGACTTTCTTAATCATTTTTGTTACCCAACAGTGGACTCTTTCCAATCTGTTCACAAAGCCTTGAAGTGTGGGACCCAAAACTTGACACAGTGCTCCAGGTGAGGGGGCACCAGTTCTGAATAGAACAGAAAAATCATTTCCCTTGATTTGCAAGTGGACATCCTATTATTGCTATCTACTGTGATGGTGGCCTTTTTTGCACCCATAACATACTGTTGGCTCATATTCAGCTTGTGAAACCCCCCCCCAGTACTGCATGCTAGCCAATCATTTTCCAATCTGTCTTTGAATATACAATTTTTTCATCCAAAGTGCAGAATTTTGTATTTTCCCTTGTTGAATCATATCTGGTTGATTGCAGACCATTTTTCCAGTCCATCCAGTCGTATAGATCGTCTTTGACTCCACTTAATTTAGTGTTATCTACACATTTGTTAAATGTATACTCACTGCTGTCATCTAAATGATTTATGAAGATGCTAAAAAATATCAGGTCAAGGCCAGACACCTGAAGAACTCCACTTGATACCTTTTTCCAAGTAGATGTTGATCCATTGATGACTATTTGTTGAGCACAATGTATCTACCTTTGAGTATTTCCATCTAGTTTCTATTTCCTTAGCTTTTAATGCAGATGCTATGCGAGACAGTGTCAAAAGCCTTGCTAAAGTCAAGGTATATCACATCCATTGTTCTCCCCATTATCCACACTGCCTATCTCCTTATCATAGAAGGAAATCAGGTTATTCAAGCATGATTTGCTCTTGATGAATAGATGATGGATACTCTCAATCACATGGTTCACAATAGATCCCTTGAGGTCATGGTGACTGACTTACAATTCCCTGGACCTTCCTTCTTTCCCTTCTTAAAGGTGGTCATTATCTTTGCCCTTTTCCAATATTCCTGGACCTCACCGAACCTTCACAAGTCCTCAAAGAAGATAGCTAATGTCTCTGAAATTACCTCAGCCACTACCTTCACTACTTGATGGTGCATCCCACTCAGACCTGTTGACATGCAAACATCTAACTTCTCTAAATGATCCCTGTCCAATTTTTCTACTATACCAGGCTGCTTTATTCCTTTCCTATCTTTGCTATTCACTGCACTCATCATCTAGTAACTGCCCCTATTGCTGAATACTAAAGTAAAAAT
Organism: Crocodylus porosus; assembly: GCF_001723895.1. Classification (NCBI taxonomy): domain Eukaryota; kingdom Metazoa; phylum Chordata; order Crocodylia; family Crocodylidae; genus Crocodylus; species Crocodylus porosus. Next base: position 98,723,405 of record NW_017728906.1, read on the forward strand.
GGCTTTCCATAATTCAGCCTTCTCTGCATCATCTGTAACTAGATTGTGTTCTCCACTCTGTATAGGACCTATAGTTTCTTTGGTCTTCTTATTTGACCTAAATTCCATTTGTAGAAACCCCTTTTACATTACTAGTTAGTTCCATCCCTAAGCACAACATTCCTAATTTTCTCCCTACTGCTATGATCAAATTTGTGCTTCTTATAGGCATCCTTATTGAATTTCAACTCATTGAAGAGATTGGTGTTTAGTCAGACTGTCTCCTTTTGCACTTCATATTCCTCTGTCCCATTGTGATGACTATCCTCTGCTCTTAGTATAATCTGCTGAAAGGCCAGCCAGTACTCTTGCACTTTTTCTCTCCTCAGACTGTCTCCCATGGGATTCTGTACACCAGTTCCATGAATTTGCTGAAGTCTGCTTTTCTGAAGTTTACTGTCCTTACTTTACTTGCTGCTCCCCTTCCTTTCTCTCCTTAGGATCTTGATTTCTATAATTTTATGGTCTGTGTCACTCAAGTTACCTTCCACCTTCCCCCCAGGCCTGCTCCTACTGATATTTTCAACCAATTCCTCTATATTTGTGAACAGCAAGTTTAAAAAGAGATTTCCTTCCAGTTGGTCTCAGGTTTCTCTTTATCAAAAAGTTGTACCCAGCTATAACAGAGAGGTTCACCCCTGTTACTGGGGAGAGACCTGGGAAAGAAAAACAGGTTTAGGTCCCTTTAAGGTGAGGACCTTTCAGAATAGATGGGGTGAAGAGACATAGCTTGAGACAAGTCAAAGGCCCACCCTTCCTGGAAACTGCACACTGGTAATGAGGACCTCTTGTGATGGCCTGACTGGGTAGGGTCGGGTGACCAGAGAGGGGAAGGGCCCAGAAGAATATAAACTGGGCCCCAGCCAACAGTGAGGAAAAAGGCTTGGAAGTGGAGCCAGGACCAATGGCCCTGGAGGGGGAGACATCACAGGAGCTGGCCAATTGCCCAGGGGTGCACAGGAAATGGATTGGAGTATGCATGGATTGCTGGAGTAGTAAGTTGCAGGGTTGTTTTGTTATTATCTTTTGGGGCCCAAGGAGGCAAAGGTTTATGTTTGGGACTTCGTTGGCCCAAAGGGCAGGATAGTCTGTTAAAAATCTCTTTTGTTAACAACCAGTGGAATCAGTTTGGCTAAAAGCGGTGATATGGATGTCTCATAGTAGAGAACTGAGAGGAGGTGCTCTGTTGTAATTGACCTGCAGCAGCTGGGCCTGGGATCTGGCAAAGCAGCAGAGACTGAGAGCCCACAGACATGGCCCAGAAATTGCATCATTGGTCTGCAGAGGTGAAAGCTCTTGGTTTGAGACCCTAAAGGAACACAACACTGTTGGTCAGAGCAGGGCTTGTAGTCAGCAAGGCTGAGGCTCTGGAAGGGGGTTTTGATCCAGTTACTGACAGTGATGAATGAGGCAAATGCAGATTAGGCAGAGATGACTGGCTTTAAATCCACCCTACCCTCTCTGGGGTAAAACAGTCTCACCAAATTATTTAGCATCAAGGCATGGGAGGCGAATTAAAAAAGGGGAGTATACAGACAGCAGAGACGGAAATTTTGAGGTTACCTGCCAGTGGCGCACTGTGACACCAGTACACTCCAAGATTTTGCTGGACTGCTTGCTCATTACTGTGTTTCCCACCCAGCAGATATCCTGATAATTAAATCTCTCATGAGAACCAGGTCCTGCAATTTGGAAGCTTCCATCAGTTGTTTAAAGAAGACAACACCTCCTCCTCCTGGTTTGGTAGCTTACTTTAGGTACCTCAATCCAATATCTCCATCATCTAAATCCTCACTCAAATGTCTGCTAGACTTGGAGGCACATAAAGTTGACAGGCACCTTAGGGCACATCTATGCAACAAACTTATCACACCAGGCAGCAGTGTTCAGACACAGTGCACTTCTCTGTGTATAATAGTCCTTGAACCTGAAGCAGTCTAGCTTCATTTATGCATTGCTGACTCCCTTTCAGCAATGCTAATTAGTCAACCAACACCACTACACAGACACGGCTTCTCTAGTGGAGTATAAAGAGAATCATGGCATTTCAACCTGCAGTTGCCAGATATTTTAAATGCATTATGTAGACATTCTCCAAGATTCCATTAGTAGAGTTTCCTAGGATTCAGATCCACATGAGTACTTATGCACTTTAAGTGGGACTTAGACAACATTTTAAGTAGCTACAGGTGTGTTAATTTCATAGATTTCATAGACATTAGGGCTGGAAGGGACCTCGGGAGATCATCGAGTCCAGTCCCCTGCCCAAAGGGCAGGAAGTCAGCTGGGGTCATAGGATCCCAGCAAGATAAGCATCCAATTTACTCTTGAAGGTGTTCAATGTAGGTGCTTGAACCACCTCCGCTGGCAGACTGTTCCAGACCTTGGGGGCTTGGACAGTAAAGAAATTCTTCCTTATGTCCAGCCTGAAACGGTCTTGCAGGAGTTTGTGACCGTTCGACCCCCTCATCCCTTGGGGTGCTCTGGTGAACAAACGTTCCCCCAGATGCTGTGGTCACCCCTGATAAACTTATTGGTGGCCATCAGATCACCCCTGAGCCTACGCTTTTCCAGGTTAAAGAGTCCCATTTCTCTCAGCCTCTGATCATGCGCGTGGCTCTCCTCTGGACTCTCTCAAGCTTCTCCACATCCTTTTTGAATTGTGGAGCCCAAAACTGGATGCAGTACTTTGCATTAGCCTAATTTACTGCTCAGTGTGCATGTGTCTCTGTACATACACATCCTCACTGCACAGCAAAGATGGCTAATCATGACTAAATTTGATACCCACAAATGCAGTTATCACATTTAGGCGTGATTAGTTAAAGTGCATTAACACATGTGTAGAGGCAACCTGGTACTAACTTTAATGTTGGGTTTGCCTAGTCATTAGGAGGCTGGCCTGAGCCCAGCCCTAGTGCTCCTGGTTGGCCACCCCTCCTTCCCCAGGGCTGGGTGCCCTTTGGCAGCCCCTACCTGTAGTCTATAAAAGCCAGTAGCTATTTTGTGCCCTGGGGAACACACACCAGGAGCCTGGAGCACTGCAGGCCCTGTGTGCCCCTCTGGACAGGCCACAGGCTACCTCTGCCAGCCCTGTCCCCAAGCCAGAGCTACTGCTTAGCCACAGGTGAATGTTGAAATGGGTTGCAACCTGCTGCACCCCCTTCCCAGCCCTGACATCTCCCCAGGGCTGTTGCCTGGCTGCCTCTGGCAGCAGGGCCAGCACCTTCTCTGTGCTGCTGCTCACCCACAGAGGGTCTCCTATTCTTGCAGGTCCTGTAGCAAAGTGCCTTTGCTGTACAGTTCCCAGTACCTGGCCATACCCCTCTGCTGAGCACTGATGACCACTGTGCAGGGCCAACCACACAGGGACAGCTGTGAGCGTGCACAGAGAACTGACACAGGACATATCACCATGTCCTCCCTGTCAAAAACTGGCCCCACCCACCCATGCATACCTGAGTCTTCCACCTGGTGCCCCACCTGAGGCCAGGAGGAGGTTGATTACCTTGTGGCTCTCAGCGGGGATGTAGAGGTCTAGGGGCAGTTCTTATGGGGTAGGCCATCGAACACCCTTATTTATGAGGCCCTATCAAGTGGGATTCATGAGTGAGGGCACTCCCAGATGGTGTGGCAGTGCTGCATAAAGATCAAGACCTTGTGGGCACAATGGGTGGCCATAACTAACCACAATTATAAGTCCGGTTGGGACCGCAAGATCATGCTCTTTATGCAGGAGCTGACCAACATTTTGGTACCCCAGGACCCAGGCCTCAACCCTGAAGTTTTCACCAGCAGGGGAAGACTGACTGAGCCCCTGACCTGCCCTGACCCCATCAGTGGTGACACCTCCTCTGGCGTGAGGCCCTCAGGTGTTCTGTGCCCTGCCCCACCGACCTCTGTGCAACACTGGTCACTCTATGTGACACTGGTCAGGCTGCAATTGGAGTACTGTGTCCAGTTCTGGGCACTGCACTTCAGGAGGGATGTGGACAATATGGAGAGGGTCCAGAGGAGGGCAGGACCTATGAGGAGACGCTAAGGGACCTGAACCTGTTCAGCCTCCACAAGAGAAGGCTGAGAGGAGATCTAGTGGGCGTTTACAAACTAGTCAGGAGGGATCAGCAGGCATTGGGGGAGTCCCTGTTCCACCGAGCATGACCAGGAGTGACTAGAAATAACAGTCACAAGCTGGCATAGGATAGATTCAGACTAGATCTCAGGAGGTGCTACTTCACTGTCAGGGTGGCTAGGATCTGGAACCATCTTCCAAGAGAAGTGGTGCTGGCTCCTACCCTGGGGGCCTTTAAGAGGAGGTTAGATGAACACCTTGCTGGGGTCGTTTGACTCCCAGTACTCTTTCCTGCCATGGCAGAGGGTCAGACTTGATGATCTTCTCAGGTCCCTTCCGACCCTACTAACTATGAAACTATGAAACCTCCCCAGCTGCTGCACCTACCAGCAGAATGGTGAGCTCTGGCCAGTGGCTGCTTCACCAGCTCTGTATCCCCAGACCCTGCCATGAGGAGCAGCTTGCCATGACATCACCAGCTGCTAGCAATACCAGCTAGTCAGTGTGAGGACATTGGGTGTAGCTGGATGCCATCACTGACAGGAAGGCCCACACTGAGCCACCAGCCTCACCAGCCCAAGATATGTGGTAAGTCCTGCACTGTGGGTAGGATCCTCCTAGCCCCTGCCTGCCTCTGTCCCCAGTCCCAAAACCTGCCCCTATCCCTGCTCACCACCCAGCCTGCCTGCACTCCCTCTGACCCTGGGTTCCACTCCATACAAAATACAGAGAGGTGGGACTTGACAGAACTTTACTGAGCATCCCATGCCCCCGCAGCTGGGTGGACACAGGTCTCTCACACCCTGAGGAAGGTGTCAATGCCAGTCATGATGTCCTCAGCAGATGGGGGTAGGGACATGTAGTGCTGCCACAGGTTTCCCTCCAGGCAGCAGCAGAGGTTGTGGGGTAGTCCAGGTGTGCTCCCCATGCCATTGTAGCTCAGGGTCCTAAACCAGGAGCATAGGTGTGCCTGGGGCACCAGGAAAATCAGAAGCAGCGAGGATCAGGTACCCCTCTGCCTGCACAGATAGCTTATTATGCTCTATTCACAGCAGGCCCCAGCATGGCCCTGGGGCCACCTGCGAGAGACTCTGGCTTGGCAACTGGCCTGGGTCCCCTGCCACCCAGACCCCCCCACCTTGGCACAGGCCCACCACTCGCCCTGGCTCCATGTGGGCATGAAGCTGGGCCAGCCAGCAGTAAAGACAGGACCCCATGCTGGCTCTACTGGCCATGGACAGCCCCTGGCTTAAGTGGAGCTGCCCGTATTAGAGGACCAGCAGCTGCCGTCACCCTGGGGAGATCCCTCCACCTGCCTTATGAACCACAGCATGTACATCAATGGGAAAATAGCCCAAGGCTGGGATGCTGGGTGACTGTCCCTGGGCTCTGCCCTCTAGGCACCTGCACCCCATGGCCCCCCAGTCTGTGACTCAGATAGAGAATGAGACTACTATAAATAGTTTGCACTTTGTGAAGCAGCATTTTTCTTATTGTTGGGAGGGTGGAGAAGCTCTTTTAGTTGAAGTGGGCAGGGGATCTGTGTGTTGGGAAGGAAGGGGGGAAAGATGGAGGTGGGTGTTGTGAGGGTAATAAAGTTTCTTTGTTTCAAACATGTACATGTCCTGAGGGTGGTGCTGGGGGTGGGCAGGTGGTACGGAGTGTGTAGGCAGTGGCACAGGTGAGCTAGAGCAGGGGGTGCAGGAGGAGGGGGTCAGACAGGGCCTCCTGCAGTTGGTACCCTGGTCTCCACTGGTGTACCAACTGGGTCCTGGGTGGGGCTGGCCTGCTGGAGCCAGTAGGGCCAGCACCATAGCCAGAAGGAGCATGGGGTCCTGGTCACTGCTGGCAGGGGTGTTGGCTTGGAAATGGCATTTAAAGGTCAGTTTTGGGGGGGGATTGGCTTATAGGTATAGATATATGCACTATAAGCATTCAAGATGGGCAGCAGGGGTTAATTGATTTGTAAGCTCCTGGGTTACACAGAGTTCCATATAGCCCTGGAAGCAGCAGGCTGTCTAGCACAACAAGGCCAATGGATGGACACAGCCTGAGAATTGAGGGGGCCATGCCATAACACAAGAACACAGCTTTCAAATGATGCAGGCTGTCTAACACAACAAAGACACATAGCCTGGGAACCAAGGAAGTATGTATCATAAGGCCCATAACTTGAGATAAGTGACACGAGCTGAAAGGCCACAGAACAGTGAGGGGCCTGAATCCCACTGCTGAAGGAACAGACCAAATTAGGAGAAGATCCAGAAAGCTATGTGGACATGTGACCACAGAGAGACAGCCAATCAGAGATAGGCATGGATGAAGAGTCATTAGGAGTTATGAAAGGGGAAGGAGAATACAAAACAGAGACTTGAGATTAACAAAGGGTTAATTTGTCTCATCCCTCCCTGTCCCTCCTCCTCCTCCCTGAGAGAGATCCCCATCCCCACCCCCATCCCCATCCCTGAGGCCACTATGGACAGAGGGCATACCAGCAGCTTGTCTCATGCACCCCACTGGAGGGGGCCTGTGGGCCTCAGCATCCTACCTCCAGACTGCTGATACCTAAGAGAGCCTCAGAGTGGAGTCTGCATCCTGACCAGATGTACCTTGACTCTAATGACAGCACTAGGATTGGTCGATTTCGAATTGCTTGATTGTTTGTATTGTTGCTTTTTTGTTTTGACTCTGCAGCAATAAACTCACCTATTACCAACTGGCAGGTGTTGTGGTTGGTCTGAGGGTTGCGCTTGCCCAGAACAAAGGTATAGGGGCTGGGTCCAAATCCAGTGCCAACAGGGTCAGGGACTAGAGCATCCATGGCAAAGGGAGGCAGGGTGGGCAAGGAAGGAAATGTTGTGTGCTGCCCCTGTTCTGGGCACACAACTCCTGGGCAGGGAAGGGGCTGACCAGGGATCAGACTGTGGTCCTGTGTTTCCAAGAGTGGAGCAAGTGCTGGCAGCAGATTTTGGCTTCAATATGGCAGCCAAGTGCTGGCAGCCATGTAGCCAGAGGCTGGAGCTCCCCTTGGTGGCCACAGGGGCACATGGCTGGGCTCAAGGGACTTGGTACTAGATTTAGTGGTACTTGTAGACACCTGCCAGAAATTGCTTACTGCACATTAGCTTAATAAGCAGTAAATTTAGTTGTGCTTAAATATATATGTAGACATACCCTAAGAGTGCTTTCCACAAAGAGCCAACCCAACTATGTAGGTGACTGAAAGTCTATGATCATATGAGTTACAGAAATTCAGGCTGGTAGTCTGATTCTTACAGCTGCATTTCAATATACAGAACTGTATTAGGGTACAGAATGGAAGATGGGAAACAGTGTGTCTGTTGGCCTTTATATAACATATGTATAAGAAACTCACAGAGGGAAAATGGGAGTCAACTGTTGTTAACAGCCAGTGGAATTGGTGTGGCTAAAAGGGGTGATGCAGATGCCTACATACAACATGTAATTCTCATTTATATATAATATATTGCTGCTCTGGTAGCTTCTGAAATGTAGGAAATAATGAAGGCCATGGAAGGACTATATATAATAGGAAATACGAGGAAATAGGAGTAGCTTTCAAGTAATCATGTATTGTTACACATGTTGATACAGCATAGGTTTATACTTTCTCTGTGTGTAGAATGAATGTAGGTTCCTGCAGTTTTCATGCTATCCAGAGTAAGCTTCTTCTCTGCCCTACATCTCCTGAATTATTATGCCTTCCTACCCCTCAGCAAGACTGGGAAAAAACTGCTGCAGAGAGATTTGTGACACTTATCCCTGAGCAGTCTTTACCTGTCAATATGAAGAGATCAGGGATGCACATCCAAAGAAACCATGATTATTTCATCCTTGACTTTCTGAGAAGGCAACCAATAGAGTAAAAAATACCATTGGTGTTATATTGATGTGGCTACCAGGCTATGGGCTGAAACTATCAACTGACTGTAACTGAAATCAGTACCAATGATTACTTGATAACATAATAAGACACATTTCCCACATTTCTAAAAGCTGAGCACGACTTCAGAGGAGTAAAAGCAATCTTGCCTTTTTTCACCCTACCATGTTTTTCAAAGACCTATTTAGATTTATCATTGAAATCCTAGTGAAGACACAACTGTTAATAGAAAAATGGTAAGCTTTATCTCAACCTACTAACACACATGAAAATTAAAACTTACTTGTCTTTATTAGTATTTTATCTTAAAGTACTGTATATCCTCACCACAAGTAACTCCAGTGATAGGTATCAGATGTGAGTACCCCCCAGCTAGCTTAGTTCAAGTAACAGTCACAAATACAAAGCCTTGTTTGAGTGTGCCCACTCAATTATATCCATACCACTGGTGCTGCATTTATGTCTGTAAGATGATAGGAGTTCTCAATATGTTTCCCATGAGTATTCATTCTTCAATTAACTGAGCCACTCTACAACTTTTTTCCCAATGAATTGTGAAATAATTTGCCTTGTTTTTGACAGAGGAGAAGTGTGGGAAGGGACAGGAGTACGATTAAACCTTGGGGTGTCTCATCTGGCATCCAGAATATGAAGTAGTTAAATGACCAGCCTGACTTTAGGCAGGACTTGAGCTTTGGTCAAGATGTGTCATCTAGTACAGGTGTAAACTAGGACCACCATGTTTAAGTGAGACATATATGGGAATTAGATTAGGGGCAATGCCTAAGTAATATCCTGCATTAACTCGGCAGGGAAGCCAGGCCTTCAAACAGACATTATTGTATCTCAATTGTGTATGCAACATTATTTTTTATACTTTGGGGCATCCTTGTCTATTGCATTCACCACTCACAAGCCATTCAGTACCACAGACTGCCTATCCATGTGCTCTGGGGGGCAAGGGGGGGGACAGCATTTTAATTAGAGGGGTTCCCAGAAAGCCACTCTAATTAAAGACTCATCACTGTCATGTGTATTGAGCCCCTGCACATTTAAAAATGGCTGTGAGCCACTTTAACTAAAGCTCATTTGAGGAGCTTTAGTTAAAGCATCCCCATGGCCATTTTAAAATGTGGGAGGCTTAATACATGTTGTGCTATGGCGATGCTGGAGCGTTCTAGTTAGAGCATGGAACAGACTCAATTAATCAAATCTCATTCACATTCGAATTAGAATGCAAAGCATGTCTATAGGCAGGCACAGTTTCCATCAACTGATTTGAATTTCCCAAGTAGCCACTAGGTGGCAATCATAAACCTTGTCTGCACACCAGACTGTAACAAAGGAGCTATTAAGATCTGCATATGTGCTAGTGGGAGCTAGCGAAGTATCTCCATGGTGACTGATATAATGTCACTTGCCATGGATGAGCTAGCCAAAAACATGTTTGTACTTATAAAATTACATACTTTACCTCATTAATCCCTGAACAGCCAACCTTAGGAAATGTGTTTAGTTAAAAGATTGGATTTCTCTCACAAAGAGCCTGAAGAAAGCTTATTAACCATGTGGTATTTTCAACCCTCCAGACTCAGACAGAGATCCTGCTGAATGCTCTGTCAAAAATTGTATAGTGGCTTAAAGTTTTGTAGTAAAACATCTCATTTAATTCTAAAGTGTGTTCTTCCCTCAGACCTCTTCTGGGGCACTGGATGATCTGTCAGAGGAAGAAGAAATGCTACTTGACATTCCCGTAGGGTTTTTGCAGCCTTCTTAAAGACCTGAGAAGACTGCAACTGAAGTACAACGTTAATATCAGCGTTCTACCCTTTGAAAAGTCGAGTCTAATATCATGACTCTGGCCCATATTTTTGAAGGTATATTTGTGCTGGACTGAACAATTCAAATCTGTGTTCTGAATATATTTAAGACATGATGCTTTCAACCTATGCTGGATTTTGAAAGGTTGCAGGGTAATATAACCCTGCACAAAAGACACCAGTTTGTACCAGGAAAGTAAACATGTGTCTATTCAGTTAGTTATGACATTCAGCTGCAGATGCTGGAGACCATTGTTCATTTATCTAGTTGGTCAGAGTTCATATATCTGCTTTGTCCTACCCACTTACCTAGAAAGCCACAATCAATATTTAATTATTTACACAGTCCTAAGAAGTACCCATATTCTGCCCATGTTAGAGCAGAGACTTAAGCCTCCTCAAAAGCAGACTTGAGCTTCAGAACCCTCTCAGTAGTAGACCGTTGGCTATCCTGGAACCAAAAGAGGAAGTGTAGCTCTTTGCTTTTCATGAAAAATGTCTAAAAGCATGACATGACTTAGGTACCTAGGTCCAGGTGAGAATCCAAAGTGGAGAAGGGGACATATCGAAGAGCCTAGAGCAACAGGTTAAGTGTCTGAGCCTCAACTGCCTCTTCTGCTTTCCACTCTTGGCTAGCTTAAATGACTCCCTGATCATTGTCCTGTAACCCCTTTCTTAACTGTTTAACTCGCGCCATTTTGGGCCCTTTTACATGTGCTTCAGGGGCTGGCAGGGCAGTGCTTTAATTAGAGCAGCTCTGAGAACAGCTCTAATTAAAGTGCCACAGTGTCTCGTGTATCAGCATCCCCATGCTTGAAAATGGCAGCAGAGGCGCTTGAACTAAAGCTTTTTGTTCAAGTGCCCCCACCACCATTTTGAAGTGTGGGGATGCTGATACAAAAGATGCAGGAGGCTGCTGAAGCGTGGTAAATTAAGCTACCAGGCTCCGTGCCCATGTACAGGCACCCATAGTGGGTAGGAAGCCTAGCCACCTAATTAGGTCCCAAGAATTATAGTAAATTGAAGGCTGTCTGTGAGTTAGGCTTTGCAATGATGATCAGAGTAATATCTAAGTACCAGTACCTTTGAGGATCTGCACCTATGTCACTTTAATAAATGAGACATAACCAATGCAGGCACTAAGTACCTTTACACTCCTGAACCTCTGTGGGTATGTTTTGTATGTGTTCATATAGTACTTCCTAGAACAACACTGTCCCATTCTTGATAGGGACTGCAAAATATTAGGGTAATGTAAATGAGAAATAATAATATAAATATTCTACTTTGCTGTTGTAATGCAGTTTTGCTAATACCTTCAAGTAGATTTCAGGGAACACAAATTCCTATCTGTTAATTCACATGGCTTGATTGTATGTCTCACAATTTGGCAGTATTTTAAACTGGTGCTTATGAGTTAGGGCTAACCTGCTCTCATCCCAAAATGTTGATGAGGTGCTATTGCGGGGCACTGACGGGGAATCTGCCGCCCCGACCCCTTAGCCCGGGAAGTCTGCTGCTTCCTGGGGGCCCGCATCTGAGACATTGCGGAGAGGATCCCAGAGCTCCTCTGGTCCACAGACCACTATCCCATGCTCCTTATTCACGTGGCCACCAATGACACGGCTCAGAGCACCCCCAGCCAGGTCATCAGGTGCTACAGGGATTTGGGAGCGGGGCTTAGGGATCTGGGAGCTCAGGTGGTGTTTTTGTCAATCCTTCCAGTCTCGGGCTATGGGCTGAGGAGGGAGAGGAGGATCCACGCAGTGAACCAAAGACTGCGGAGCTGGTGTCATCGGGAAGGCTTTGGCTTCCA
>NW_017728906.1:98736568-98768576 GCF_001723895.1 Crocodylus porosus
TGACGCCAGCTGACTTCCTGCCCTTTGGGCAGGGGGCTGGACTCGATGATCTCCCAAGGTCCCTTCCAGCCCTGATGTCTATGAAGTCTATGAAATCTATGAATAGAAAACTGCCATTTACGCCCACAGGGGAGAATGGAATTCTACCCACAGTGAGGTTCCCCCTAAGAGCTGAAGAACTTAACAACTGAACAGAAATGCAATCCTGAAGAACAAGAGGATGTTTTCCTGGACTTTTCTCTGTCTTGTATTTAATATAGGTTGCATTGATTTACATTTGGTTGTATTTCAAACCAGCCCCCATGCCAGAGGAATGGAAAAAAGCAAATACTCTTACCATTAATCAAGGTGTTAAGTGCAATGAAAGGAATTACAGATCAGCAAGCTTTTACTTCACTAATAGATAAGCTGGTAGAAAGGTCATTAAAAGAAAGATTTATGAAGAGTCTTCTTGAGTATGGCTGTGGTAAAGACAAACCTTAACAGAGCCTAAAAAAACCCAAGATGTCTTCCAACTCTGCTAGAATTCACTGCTCTTGGCAATGATCAAATTGTTCAGGAACCTGTTGCTGAAAAATAGCTGTTTATCCAAACAAGGCCAAAGGTTATTTGTAAAACAAATTGTTTCTGATGAAACTACTGTCAGGAAGGTTTCCTAGGTGCAAGACCAGATGATAGTGAGCCCACCATCTCCCTTGTATGTGGGTAAAGTTAGTGAAATTCACTTTCTGTAATGAGTCAAAGGGAATCCATCTTGAGTTCCCTGCAGGGCTTGACTACCTGTAAACTAGAAGCACAATTCTATTTCTTCTAATACGCCTAAACAGAAGTTTTCTAGCCTCATACCTGGCCATTTTTAGCATTCCGTCTACACTGTGGACATATACGTGGACATAGACTAAGAGAATGATCCGTCTACTATGTAATGGCCAGGCACATAGGGTGCCTATACACATGCAATGAGGCTGCTCCAATGTGTTGTAATTGCAACACATCAGAGCAGACTCCATTACCCTGGTCAGACTCCAGTGTGTTGTGTATTAAGGTCCCCACACTGAAAAATGGCAGTGGGGGTGCTTTACCTAAAGTTCATTCAACGGATGTGGCCAGAAGGAATGGCCTGCTGAAGAATCCAGGGCCCTTGGCTCTGATGGATGTTACTATCAGCAGCAAGAGGGCAAGCAAGGGTGATCAGCCACAGTTGCTTTGCAGCTGCTTGGCTCTTCACCACTACCATCACTGTGCCAAGCATTTACTTGGGCCACACATTTGCCCTACTTCCTCTGCCATTGTCCCCACCACTACTGCGGATTCATAAAAGGATTTGATATCTCACTCAGTGTAATACATGATAGATATAGCCAATATGATAAAAGTTATGAAATGTAAATCCTTAAGTGTGAGAATATAGATGATCTTCTTAGTAAATCAGATACTCTATAATTGTTTACTGATGGTATTCATAAAACTCACACTGAAGTATCTGAAAGAGACAAAACTAAGGATATGCACAAGGTCAGTGATATGACAGCCTGCTTTATCATTAAGTATCTTACAGAATAGTTACAAGAAATTTTTGAAAGATTTCAAGTCTGTCCAAACTTTTGATGCCTAGCCCACTGCTGCCATCCACACCTCATTCTTTGCCTCATTCTTGTACAGAGTTTCATTATATCTTTTCTCTTCTTTCATTTTTGGTTGCAGTTAGCTCATATTCATGATCCCAAACACTACCTTTTATCCTATCCCTAATTCCCTTCCAAAAGTAAAATGCATCGCCATATAGTATCCATATAGAAATCTAATTAGAGACATTTCACTGTTTCTATTTTAATTCAGAATGAATGGCTTGGGGATTTTTCTTGCAGAACCAATATCAAACTGTTGAGATTGTTCTTCACTAACAACAACATCATCCATCTTTAAACTATTGTTTATTAATTTAAGCTATTGCTCTTTACATTATTGTACATTATTGAAACACAATGTTGACCTTCTGACAGCATGTGATTCAGTGTAAAAACAAGTAGATGGCAGTACTGTTTCATGGTTCAAAGCTACTTTCCTTCCCATTCTGGATTTATCAGAAATCATCATTTCAATCCAGCACTACAAAGTCAAAGCATAATTATCAGCTAATGCTCCCACTCTCTCGAGTGATGCCATCAGGGTATATCCTGCAAATGAAAGGAAACTGTTAATTATAATTATATTAGACACACATGTTGTATGTTTCAGCAGTGCTGGTGTCATCTTGGTTTCATTGTTTATTATTACATAGTGAATATTAAAGTAGAAGAACAAAAGACAATAGTGATAAAACCCCTTTGTAGTATAAACAGTGTGTATCCATTTTAATAGCGTATCTGTGGATTATGGCACAATAACTAGAAAAATGTTTCAGTTTTGATTATCAGGGGTTTTTCCTATTGTATGTAAGGAAACAAAACACAAGAAAAAGAAATAAATGCAATCCCATTTTAATTAACCTATCTTTATTAAATTATAAGCAGTACTTTAGCTGAAAGGAAATCGGATAAGAATTTCATTTTTGAGGGAAGGTTTTTTTTTCCCATTTCCAACTTTGGATGACAATGAATTTACTTTGTGGAAAGTGCCATGAATTTGAGCATGTCCCCTAAATGTCTGTAGGTACCCTTGGTGCTTAACTCCCACTTATGTTGTTATATTCCACATTATAGCAGGGGAGGATGCAAAGGGTGGTTTCCATTCAAGTCTCAGAGGGAGTCAATCTTCTAAGTATCCAGAGGACATGTAACTCATACAGGCCAGATATTATACTTTTACTGGTATAAATGATTGGAATCTGGTCTATACCTATAACAGAAGAGAAGTTCAGCATACAAACCCAGTTTATACCCATAAGAGAACAGAAGTTTGGTGCACAGACTGATGTAAAAATGGTGGAACCCAAGCTAAGATTTGTGCCCCTCACCAAAGGGCAAGTGTAGATCAACTGATCTAAACTATGCTACTTACAGAAAACTGAGCAACTTAAATTGATTCTGCTTTGGGGGTTTTGGATGTCACAGAGTCTATTGAGATCAAATTAGCAGAGGAGCTGACAAAAGGGAACCCTTGGTAACTATATTTACCAAGTCATGAGAGCCAGACAGGGTACCAGAGGACTGGAAAATTGCTACCCTAGAGTCTATCTTTAAAAAAAGGCAAAAAGAAAGACCCAGGAAATTACAGATCATTTATCCTGACTCCTGACTGAGGGATCTTGATAGATTAGAAAGATGGACTGTTATTGAACTAAGTATTAGACTTTAAGTGATGGCACTGAAATTATGAGATGCTTGGACAAAAATAATCCATTTTCTGAAGAGAACACTTGTTTAGCACAACAGTTTGTAGCTTCAAGCATTAGACCACAAAACAATAGAAAACTTCACCTAAGCTAAGACATAGCCAAATAAGATACAGCAAACAACACAGTTTAAGTGAAGGCACACAAACATTCTTGCATAAGACTTACGTAGTCCCAGTGACAGAGTACCTCTGCAACCAGGCATTCAGAAGCTCTTCTCAGGGAATCCGCTGATCTCCTTAGCTGGTAAAAGCAGGCCCAGAGGCCTCATCATCGCTTGAGTTTTTATAGGCAATCTGCATCCTCTTCACCCACTTTGGTGCTTTGACAATGACAGGTTTTCATGTCCCTCATACCCCATGTTTCCCACATCTCAAGATGTTCCCAGTTTTCACTGGATTTACCATGTATATAATAAAAGGTGACACTATATACAAAGTGTCTGCTGCTCACTTTGTAATGTAAATGTAACTCACCACACACACACACTTCATTGACTACAGAATCAGTCAAAAGACCCACACTTGTTATGACTGTGCCAGGTCTTTGCCAAGAGGACTAGAGACAACAGGATAAAGTTCAGTTCTGACAGATGCAAAGTGCTACAACTAGGAAAGGGTAATAAAAAAACAAAAATACAAAATGGGTGATAACTGGCTGGATGGTAGCTTGGGAGAAAAGAATTGTATGAAAAGTTTTGGTGGACCATAGCCTCAATAATGAGTGCAGTGTGATACAGGTGCAAAAAGGCAAATGTGGTTTTGGACAGCACATATACAAATGTTAGATGTAATACACTGGAGGTGATATTGTCATTCTACTCAGCACTGATTTAGCATCTTCTAGAGTATTGGGCATAGTTCTGGGCCCTGCATTTCAAAGTCACAAAAAAGCTAGAGAGGGTCCAAAGGCAGGTGATAAAAATTATAAGGAACTTGGAAGGTAAGCCATACAAGGAGAGACTGAGATAAATAACCTTGTCCAAGAAAAGGCAGTTAAGAGCAGATGTGACTTCAGATATTTGAGGACTGCCATAAAGAAGAGGAAGAACTTATTTTCTCGCTCCAAATAGTAGGATGGCTTGAACTTGCAGCAAAGTAGGTTCAGACTGGATATCAGAAAAAACGTCTTCACTGTTAAAACTGTGAGGCAGTAGAATAGACTGCCTAGGTAGGTTGTGGGATCTCTTTCATTTGATGTTTTCAAGAGGGGCTAGATAGGCATTGGTCAAGGATGATATAGGAGCAATATGCCTGGAGTTGTCTGTGAAGATCAACAGTTGGAAGCACCAGAAACCCCCATATAGGCATTACTTGGACGGCATGAGAAGTCAGAGCAGAGGAAAATTTGAGAGGATGATTCTTGGAAGCAGGAGAATGAAGTGGCTTGATTACGTAACAAAATGAAAGAATGGGGACAAATTTATTAAAAGGTATAGACTAACAGAAAGGCAAGTTCTGGCTCTCCAGTTAGGTTATGTGGTGCATAGAGTTGTATTTTCAGACCCCAGGTGGCATACAGAGAGGAGGATGTTTGGTTTTCCTATGCTTTGGGGATTTGCTGGTTGACCTATAATCCAGGAAAGAATTCTTCCCCTTCTTGTTTCTACAGGTAGCAAGGTTTTTTCACTTCCTTCAGAAGCACTGGCTGCTGGCTGCAGCTAAGACTTAGGAGTTCTGGGAGTTAAAAACATAGGGATTTCTGACTAAAGAGTCTTTCTCCCTCTGCTCAAGGCCACACCAATCACCTGTTTTGGGATCAGTATGGAATTGTGATCAGATCAGTACGGACTGTGGGGAGTTTTTCCACTGTTTACAACACCAGGCATGGTTGTCTTTCTTGGATCTTTCAAGGATTTTTTAACAAACTTACTTCCTACCTTTGAAGTGGCAGGACATTGACACTTTGCCTTTATTCCCTGTTTTACCTGTGGCACGTTATGGTGGTTTCTGATGATTTGGGTATTCTGCCTAGTAGTTTTTCAAGAGGGTTGTTCATGTAGTTTTAAAAACAGATTAGACAAACATTTGCATAGGATAGTTTAGATTGGGATGATCCTGCCTTTAGCAGGAGCACACTACTTGACAACCTTTCATCCCTTCTTTTCTATAATTTTAACACCTATGCATTTGGTGAAACAAATGAAATCTATTTCTTTTCCATTACATAAATTTACTCTTAGCCTCTACTGTGGTTCTTAGCTGTATCAAACACAGGGCCCTGCCACACATTCAAATTAAAGTTAGATTAAAAAACAATTATTGGGTTGTTACACATTTTCAAGCACTAATTTTGTAACTAGTTGCCTCTTTCTATATCCAAATGAACATTTTTATGGTGTGATAATTACTTTGCAGATGTGGCTGGTCATACTTTGGACATGTGTATTCTCCAAATTCATTGTGCGATTAACCATTTAATGGCATAACAAACACAGTGTGTGGCAAGGGCTATATAAATAAATACAGATAAGGGGTTTTTTTTCCTTTGTAAGATGCCAAATCAAGAAATGGAAAAAGAAAATAAAGCATATTTTCAGTCCCATGTAGTCACTAGTGTCTTACATATTAAAGCTCTTAAGTCATTCCTGTAGAGAAGACAGTGGTTTTGTCATTGTATTGTGGACAAATTAGAGATACTGGAGACAGAGGGCAACAAAAATGGTTTGAGGGTTGGGGCACATTACTTATGAGCAGAAGCTGAGGGAACTGGGCTTATTTAGTCTAGAGAAGAGAAGACTGAGGGGGGATTTAATAGCAGCCTTCAACTACAGAAAGGTTAGTTCCAAAAAGGATGGTGCTAGACTGTTTTCAGTGGTGGCAGATGACAGAACAAGGTGCAGCAAGGGGAGTTTAAGTTAGATATTAGGAAGAATTTTCTTGCTAGGAGGCTAGTAAAACACTGGAACAGGTTACCCAGAGAAGTTGTGGAATCTCTGTCCTTGGAGATTTTTAATACCCAACTAGACAAATCCTTGGCCAGGATATTCTTGGGGATGGTCCTGCTTTGAGCTTGGGTTTGGACTAGATGCCCTCCTGAGGTCCCTTCCAAACCTACTTTTCTAAGAATCTATGGACTCACTAGATCATCTCTCCCAACTAAATTGTTTCTCACCAGCATCCTTTCCCCAAAGTCATAACTCAAAGAAAGGAATAAGGAAAACAACTTTCAGAGCCTGGAAAAAAAAGATTGTCAGATACCAAACCTTCAGTCTCATTGTAAAGATTATTTTGCACAGGTGCAAAAGAAATGGTAGCACACCTCAACCTGTTAAATCAAAACAAGCTTTGTATATAATGAGCCTTTCAGCACCTGCAACATACTGCTGACAAGCTGACAAGCCTCATATCATTGCATAATTCCCTAAGATGCACTGCTCATTAAGGATAATGCTTTCTAGGCAATATTTTAAAAAATCCTGCATGCAATTTTGCCAGGGCAAGAATTTAAGAAATTTACTTTAAAAAACTGTAGTGCCTTTTTACTTTAAGCTTCTAAAAATGAAATTGATGAGATTCCTTAAGCTACCCTGACACCACCTGGATGGAAATACATCAGAACTTTTTGGCTTTCCACTCCATGGCAGAGGACCTAGAAACTTTAGATGGAACCAAGGCTATCTGGGTTTCCAAGACTGTCAGGTTCCCAATTCTGCAGCAGCCTGCCTGGTGGGCTGCTATGGAGAGAGCTGAACCAACAGGAAACAAAGAAGGTTTTCATTAGATGGTTCAATGACATAACATATTACTCTGGAACATCTCAGTTTGGTCAAATCTGTATTTTCCAATGGAAAAGTGTTTTGGTGTGAAATTTCTGACTAACTATTTTGGATTCAGATCAACAGGGTGTATTCTTCGAGTGGTGGGGAGTGGGGGCAGTGCTTTAATTAAAGATCATTAAACGAGCTTTAGTTAAAGTGCCCCTGCTGCCATTTTTCAACATGGGGATGATGATACCTGTGATGCTGGAGTCTACTGGAGCTTCGTAATTACCACACTCCAGCAGACTCAATTAATTAAGTCTGCTCTGATGTGCTGCAATTACATCACATTGCAGCAGCCTCTCTACACATTTATAGGTGCCCTTAATGTGCAGTAGCAACAGTGCTTTAATGAATGTGTAGATGCACCCACAGAGAACAAATGTAACCATTATATTCTCTTCATTTTAATGCTTCTGAGTTTCTATTTGAATATTCAAAGCTGCCCCATAGGGTGGCCCTAGCAACTAAGCTATCTTCTTTTACATCGAGGATAACTTTATGTTACTGATACAATAGAAGTAGTTTTTTTAGCATGAAAAAAAGCTTTCACTTAAAAATCACTTTAGGTGAGGTTAAGAGGGGACAACAGAACCTACCTAGTTTCAGAACAAAATACGAAGTTCATTCTTTTAAATTAGTTTCCCTTGATAAGATCATACATCCAACAATGGATGCTCAAAATCACCCCCCCGCAACATAAATACACTTAAAATTAATCAAGTTATTTCTTCTATAAAACATGAAGAAACCAAAAAAGGCCAAGTGCCAGTGTTGTTTCCACTACTAAATAGTAAATTGTTGCTCAGACATTAGATTAAAGCTGGAGGGAGGAAAGGGGAGTTGGACAGATGAACTTAAAAAGAAAAAAGCAAAAGAAAAGATAAAGTGAAGAAGCGACTGACAAGGATGCCAGGTTCAGAACAGCAATCAGCTGAAGGGCATGGCATATATATACTTTGGAAACAACAAGGTAGCCATTTGTTCAATACAGATATGAATTTTGTCCAGAAAATTCCTCTACGGTCTTTAAATATCCAAGGGGAAAATCAAGATGAAAAATGAAAACCTGGTATAGGTTGGAAGTCAGTGGAATTATATCTGGAAAAAATTTCTACAGCCTGTTGAAACGATTCAACAAAAATATTTTCCTGCTGAAAAATGTGGCTTAATTAGAAACATTTTTTCCCCACAGAGCAGTGTTATTTTAATTAATTTTGTTATTGTCCATTTTTCAAATTCAAATTTTTATTTCATTTTGGTTAAAAAAGTTAAAATGTTAAGATTTAGTTCCCTTCTTTTCCTTTACCCCCTAATGCTTCTCCCTAACTCTTCTACTGTTTAGTATCCAAAAGTTGATCATATGTTGAATTGCCTTTTTTCCTTTGGCTTCTCTGGATCTTGAATTGCTTCAATTTGAATCATAATGGAATTAAAATTTTGAATCAAATAAAAGTGATAATTTAATTTTATTATGATTTTTTTCTTGCAAAAATAAAGCAGTAAAAATGTTAATCAACATTTTTATTTGATTTTTTTCATGGTAAAAGTATTTTTGATTAAATCTTGTCGTATGGATAAATGATTATTTGAATTTAAGAGTCCACATTAATGAACTACCTTAATGGATTAAGGGAAGAGATCTAATGTTTCTGATCACTAGTCCAAAGATATTTTCCCCATACTAATATACATAACTAGCTGGAAATAAAAGTTTTTAATAAAAATGTTGATTGGTCAAATATAAACCTATATACACAAATGGCTTTTTTCAATATATTTGGCTGAAAGTATTTTTTAAAACAATGGCATATTATACATTATTATATTTAAGAACATAAACATTAGGATAAGATTGTTTAAATATTTATTAAAGGAGAGGCCTTAACTTAGTTTCCTCCCTTTGTCTGTGTACCTTAAAGTGTAGACCATAGAGTCTTGCTCACACTTGCATGTCCATTCTCGGTCTCTTTGGTCTCAGCACATGTTAAATACATGCCATGATTAATGTGGTATATATGCCATAAATGGCAAGGTTAGGACTTGTGCACCCAATTTACGGCACCATCCAATGAAAAAAAAAACCCACAGCCATAAAGTAAAAATGTTCCACATAAAAATTTATATGGAACATTTTTATGGTTGATTTCTAGAGACACCTTAAAGTGAAAGTGTGACACGTTCATTCATGGGGCTGTTTAGGGCAGATACCCAATAATGCACAGTAAATTCAGGTGGATTAAGCTTGGACTGGGAATGCATTGACACTGCACCTCGTCAGGTGTGGAGGCACCTACAATGACAGACTGGGGGTGGCCTGGGGCCCAGGGCAGGTACTATCCAGTCCACTTAGCCCACTCCTTCTCCTCCATGGGGCCGGGGCCAGCAGGGCTTGCGTGTGGAGCTGACCTAGCTGTGGCCAGCATCCGCTCAGGGGCTGCATTGCAGCAGGGTTAGCAGCAGGAGGCAGCCCAGGAAGGGGGCCAGACTACTGGGGGACCATGCTCAAGAACAGGGGGAGGGGATCCTGGCCAAGGCAGGTAGTGCTGCATCTTCTTCCAAGCCTGCTGGGGGCCCTGATGCTGTGCCACAGGCAGCTTCCAGGGCCCAGGTGGGCCCAGGGCTGGGGGCTGAGCATTGAGCAGCACAAAGCTGACTGCCAGGGCCAGGATGGTGTTGAGGACCCAGCAGTCCTCTTCCATTGCTTCTTCCTGAACTGGCTTCCACCTCCCTGTATACTGGAAGGGGGGGAAACTCAGGTGATCAGGGGGGAGCTTGGCCAAGCAGGGCAGGGAAGGGAGGAGAAGGAAGGAAAGGGAGAGCCTCAACCCCTGCATGTGGAGCTGCAGGCATACAGCCTGAGAGAAGGTGGGTGAGCTGGCATGGACACAGGGGCAGTGGACGAGCATGGCAGGTGGACAAGCATAGCAGGTGCTCACGGCAGTCAGACTTGGTCCTTGCCTGTGGTGCTTGTGTTGAGCTGCTTGTGGTATCTCGGGGCACAGAGGCACAGCATCTGGTCCTCCAGGCAGTGGACCCCTCTGAAGAGGACATAGAGGTACTTGCTGCTGAAGCCATCCCTGGCCAGCTCTCCTGGCTTGGGGTACCCTGCCACAATTGATGGGGCAGGTGGTGCACAAGCTTCCAGGTGAGGCAATCATTGGAGAGCATGCTGGGACCTGGAACTGGTGCCCTGAGGGGGCCCTCCTCTGGTAAGTCCTCCTTGCTGGGCTGTGGTGCAGGCTCTGGCAGCCTGCCCATGCTGGAGTACACATGATGCTAGGGTCCCTTGGGCCCAGGATTTGATTCAGCTGCCATAAAAAGACATGGACCTCCAGGCAGCCCCAGAGCAATGATTGTGGTCCATAACTTGGACCTACTGGGTCCAAGTGCTGCCTTGGGAGCTCCCCCAAGCTCACTGGGCTCACAGCACCTAGACAGCACTTTCTGCCAGAGTGCTGGTTGCCATGGTCCTGCATATGGTCCAACATCACAGCGTAGATGTGGGCATTTGCCACAGCAGCCCAGCCAAATTGGCACTAGATCTCCATGTCACCTCCAATCACAATGAGGTCTGGGGTATCCTACTTCATCCTGTTGGCCCAGGCCACTGTCTCTGGCATTGGGGAGGCTGGCAAGGCAGCTGCTGCCAGAGGCCTCGAAGGGTCAGACTAGAGCAGTGTGTGCCAGTGTTGTATGCCACATGCCTGCTGGACTGAGGCCCAGGAGGCAACTCTGAACCTGAGTTTTGAAGGGCAGACCTGGGGTCTGGGGCTGCAGAGCCTAGCACATATCCACACTGGTGAGGCACAGAACCCATGGGCCAGGTGGGTGGTGGCATGGGCCACAGAGTGGAAAACCTGGGTCTGTGAGGCTGCTGAAGCAGGCACATGCCCACACAGGGGTGTCACAGTGCTCAGGGGGCAGATAGAAGCTAGCACAGGCCCTGGGGGTCAGGCCAGGGGTCTGTAGATCAGCTTGGGGCAGTTAACAAGCTGTCCTTGCCACATGGATGGCGAAGCTGACAGCCACATAGCTCTGCCTCAAGCAGAAGGCTGGCCTCTGCTCTGCTGGTGTGGCTGACTGGATGCGCTCTGCACCCAACATCAGTGTCTACATGTGCACTACTGTGAATTAGATAATGCACCATTTATCTGGCACAATTATGTGCTGGTACGAGCAAACAACTCATGAGACTAATTTAATCCTCAGTAAATGTTATGCATGTGTAGATGTTGAAGTTTTACTGTGCATTAGATTAGTCTATTGTGCAGTAAAGTATCTTATGTAGATGTGCCCAATCATTGGATTAACAGAATCAGGCCAAGGAGCCCAGAGCTGCCCCAGGGCTGGTGACAACCATCAGATAATGGTCAGAAGTGGCCCCCAAGGTCAGGGCTGGGGCCACACAATGCAGGCCTCTTCTCCCCCACCTCCTGGCTGACCCAACCGAGAGCCACACAGCTCTCAGCCCTGGTTCCTGCCTGCCTCCATCAGCTGGGCTGGGAAGCAGGGGAGAGGGGAAGGAGCAGAAACCCCTACCACATGGGCCCATCCTCACCACCCTCAGACCTGAACCAACAAAACTGGGGGGGGGCGGGGAATGGCATACAGCAGGGGCCTCCACTCCCCTACCTACCCCTCTCCCCACTTCTGGCTCAGCTGACAGGGGCAGGCAGGATCCAGGACTGGGAACTGCAAAGCCATCAGCCTGGCTGGGCAGCAAGAGGGGGAAGTGGAACCCCAAAAAAGGGAACCTGGGATGCTGTCAGACTGTTACCTAACTTGAGTTGGGAGGGGATCTGGTCCAGAAGTTTAATAGATTTGTCTAACCTAAATCAGTGAAGCCTGATACTACATCTATCGAGGTCTATCTCAGACTGGGTTCTGCCATTTTTAAACTGATCTCTGTGCACTGAACTTTTGTTCAATTACAGATGTAGACCCATTTCTGAGCACTTATACCAATATAAGTATACAGAAAAGATAGAAGTGATAACATTCACTCAGTTTGGCCACAGAAAGCAGTTTATAGCCATGACTAAACAAACACAAGCACATAGCTGCAGACAACTTGAAAAATGGCTGATCAGGTGACATTCTGGGTTTTTTTCAGCACCTCTGGAGGGTTGGGTGGGTGAATTACAGCCCAATTCACCCACCCCACTCTCCAGTGCTGGCTGAGGAACCCCTACAATGAGATCCCTGTGCTTCTTTTCCCCACTCCCATTCTGAAAACTTTGCAGCCTCAAAGGAAACAGGGGCCATTGTTAGGGGAAACCAGGTGTAGGCTGGCAGCCAGTGAACTTCTGCTCGTTCCAGAAGATTACTGTAACGCAGAACTCTTCCTGCAAAGCATTTTCAGTTACAGTGGAGAGCGTGACTTCTGTCTGTACCTAGCCTGTATTACACACCTCTTTCCTTGAAGTTTCCTAGTGATTAACCTAAGTAGCTCCCTGATCAAATCTCCTGTATTTATGAGTCTTATTCTTACATGCCAAACTGTCCTCTTATATTTCGGGTGGAACCTAGGTAATGTTAATTCTACTAGGCAGCTAGGCACACAAAAGTCAGGTGCTGCATTGCTGAACACCTCAGTGTCCAACCCACTTTTGTGGATCTAGTTCTGTAAAAATAAATAAAACAAAGATAAAGTCTTATAAGGCCAGGAAAAAAGTTGAACAGAAATTACATTCTGAAAGAAATTTCAAATGCCTCTCTTCCTCTCTTCTGACCATGGGCGACTGGTGCATCCCAAGTCGGGGGGGAGGAGGCGTGTCACCAGATCACTGGCCCCCAGTGGCCAATTGGCAACCGGCAGGGGGTGGTCTCCCAGTGGCTGATTGCCAAGCCAGCAGTGAAACTTCTGCCAGCACTTCTGGTTTTGCCGCCAGGGTTTCTCTTGGATGGCGGGGCACACCTGCGCTTCTCTTGCCACAGGGGTGGCACACTGGTGCTTCTTCTGGTGCCCCAATTCTGGCAGCCAATCTCAGCGGGTGCACATGCACCTGCATGCAGCCCCTAAGCATCACCTATGCTTCTGATTGGTCAAACCAGTCACCTAAGCATGTAATAGTGTTGAAAACTCCTTTCTAGTTAGGTGGCATTACAATCATAAACAAAAATATAGATGCCAAACAATTGTGAAATCTGCTGTCCTTAGGGCTTTCTTTCCCCCATAGGAATCTTCACCTGTTTTTCATTCTCTCACACACTTTCTCACTGTGGTTCCTGATTTATCCACCAGCTGCTCTAGATCATCAGGAATGGCTCAGCCTCCCCAGCCCAAAATGCTGTTTCTGCTGTGGGAAATCTCATGGCACCCTGAATACACGTGTATTAAACAATTAGGTTGTCCTTTGTTCCCATATATTTATTTCAATATAAAATCATAATAACAAACTAATTGGAGACAGGATGGAGTTAGAAGCAAAACTCGCTTTGGTACTCTTAAGAAGCCAAGGTTTTAAGAAGGCAAGGTTTTTATCTTCTGTTAATTACTATCCTGTTAATTTACACAGCCCTTCCCCCTTCATCTGATCAGCTGGATGATTTAATTTAGGAGTGAAAAAAATCTATTTGGGTGCTGCTTTGTTCTCCAGATTGTATTTTTCAATGCAAAATTAAACTAACCCACTGAAGAGGCTATTGGATGAGTGCCGGCAGTCAAGCAAATGCAGAAGCAGTTGAAAGGCTGGGGGTATTTTATCCTTCCATTTGAAGCACTAAAGTACTTGTCAAGACAAGATGAAGCTGCTGAGATGGGAGAAACAAGTGAAGGAGGCATCACATGCAAGAAATTAGGTGTTAGAGAATTCAGATAAAAATTACCTCACAAGATAAGGTATAAGAATAGGGGAAATGTTGTTGTTATATGCAAGTCCCTAGACACTACCCTTCATAGGATATGAATATTTTTATATTATTAATATTTTGATTCTTTATCAATTTTTCCCCCAATGCTTTTGGGACTATGAAATAACAACAGAGAATGCAAGCAAGATAGGAGAGACTGCAACCTAATTTTGAAGTTATACCTTTTGCTCTAATTTAAAAACAAAACCTTATTTCCTGCAATCCTTATAGAATACTCCCAGCTCATCCAAAGGGCAAGATTCCATGTATGTCTCCCTCTCACGCAGAAGAGGTATGAGGCAAATACTACCATATTAGCCTTTGTAGCCTTAGGCAAAATTAAGAGCCAGTCCTCATCCCAGCTATATGAATGGGCAAAAACCCTGGCAGAAGAAATTCTCTCTTCAGAAGGCATATGATTGTTTGGAAAAGGTTAAATAGCTTTTAGATAGCCTCACATACAGGAGGAAAGGATATTCTGTCACACCGGCTAGGGACAGAAATTACATACAAGCCAATATAAGTGATTAGAATCTGATTAAAATCTGTAACACAACAGAAGTTGAGGACACATAAACCACTTTCAAAATGGTTGAAACTGGTTTAAGATAAACCTGGAATTAGTGTCAGACTTAATTGATTTAGGTTAAATTGGTTTATTGAACTTCTGTCCCAGATCCCCTCCAGATTCTAGTTAACTCACAGTCCCCCAGCATGCCAGGATTCTTTGCACCTCCCCCACAACTTCCCCCCACCCCTCACAGAGTGGACAGGCTAGCATTGGTCCAAGCTGTCTGCTCCAGGTGAGCAGGATGACATGCTCTAGCACCCCCGTCTTCTATCCTGAGCCACTTCAGGCATGTGGCTGCATTTTGGGAATCAAAAGTGAATGTCTGTTCACTTGCTTATTGGTTAGATCTATGCAGTTTAGACTAACATGTGCAGATTCCAATGATTCAGCCTCAGGTTTTTTGACCATCTACACTTAGCCACTGTTTTCATGATCTCTTCTTTGTGCCATGTACATTTGAACTCTTTCTTTTACAGGTGCATGCACTCCCTTTCATGCATTGTATAACACCACACCCAGTGAAGTCAGCAGGTGGGGCTGAATTTACTCTGCATTTCATAAGGCCAGTTCTTATGCACATATATGGCTTTAAGCATACAACTAATTTGATTCATTAAACAGACATCATATTACTCATTGGCTTAACATTACCCGTGCATTTAAGTGCTTTGTTGAATCAGAACCAAATATTCCTTAAACTTTCTTGGAAAGCTGTATATAGAAGCATACATAGAAGCAAAAGAATAAAATGAATGCCAAGTGTAGGTTCATGGAATTCAAGGACCTGCCTGAATAAGTTGGTATTTGCCTTGCCACTGTCAAAAGACCTCTTTAAATAGTTCTTCTTACCCTTCTGCTCCGTTTTGGAAGAGGTCACTGCCCAGCAAGGAAGTTTTCTTATCCCCAAACATGTAGGTACTTGCTCTTTTTTAAAATATAATGGGTATTTGATACTTGTCACTTTGTTTGCCTGTAGCTAAATATTTTATTTCTCTGCAGCTTTTCCTAGAATCATAGAAAATTAGGGTTGGAAGGGACTTCAGAAGATCATCTAGTCCAACCTCCTGCTCAAAGCAGGACCATCCCCAACTAGTTCATCCCAACCAAGGCTTTGTCTTGCTGGGTCTTAAAAACCTTCAAGGGGTGACCTGGAGGTAAACCTCATTTCTCTGAGTAACCTGTTACAGTGTTCTACTAGCCTTCTAGTGAGAAAATTCTTCCTAATATATAACCTAAACTTCCCTTGCTGCAACTTGAGACCATTGCGCCTTGTTTTAGCATCTGCTGCCACTGAGAACAGTCTAACTCCATCCTCTTTGGACTTCCCCCCACACCCCTTCAGGTAGTTGAAGGCTGCTATTAAATCCATTCTCAGCAGGGATCCTGGTTTTCTCTTATTTAAAAAATCCCCAATTTTCAGTTAAAAAGTAACCCCAAATTCACATTTTCCATGATTAAAATGAAACCTGGCTCTCTCTCTCTATATATATGTGTGTGTATGTGTGTGTATTAGTGGTGTTTCATTTCAATCATGAAAAAATGTGGATTTGGGGTTACTTTTTTAGATCAAAAATTGGGGATTTTTTTAAATCAACGAAAACCAGGATCCTTACTTCTCAATATTCTCTTCTCTATACTAAATAATCCGAGTTCCTTCAGCCTCTCCTCATAAGTCATGTGCCCTTGCCCCTGAACAATTTCTGTTGGCTTCCACTGGACTGTCTCTGATTTGTCTACACCTGTTCTGTAGTTGGGAACTCAAAAACTAAACACAGTACTGCAGATGTGGCATCACCAGTGCTGAATAGAGCAGAATAACCACTTCTCTTGACCTGCTGGCAACGCAATGCAGCCCAGTGTGCTGTTAGCTTTCTTGGCAACAAGGGCACACTGTTGGCTCATATTCAGCTTATGGTCCACTGTAACCCGCAGGTCCTTTTCTGCAGAGCTGCAGCCCAGTCAGCCAGCCCCCAGCCTGTACTGATGCATGGGATTCTTCCGTCCCCAGTGTAGGCCTTTTCACTTGTCCTTGTTGAAACTCATGAGAATTCTTTTGGATTTGGAAAGAGAATGGGCAATGTACCAGAAGGAGGATGATAGAAATTTGAGGATTTCCTGTTTATTTAAGAACAGAGATGGATGCTTAGCAACATACATCACTTATTAGCTCCTTGAGAAGTGTGCAATATCTAATTGATTGTCATTTATAGAGATCCAGATACATACCATAAAGTCCTCAGTTAGCTCACTCATTCTATGAAAATTAAACACCTATTTACAAGTGCAGTGTGCCTGGCTCTTACTTTTTTTCATAACACCAGGTTAGGTTTCAATGAAGAACTCACTATTTATCACAAAAAGTAATAGGCTTATAAATTCATTAATTCTAGATAGGACTTTTTTTCTTCTTCTAGCAAGCTAATAAACAAAATTTTCAGTTACTTTCCTGTCTTTCTTTAAGAAGATAGGAGGAAGCTGGTTCCATTACATTTCTTCGCAGTCTAATCCCTTGCTGTTACGAGAAGTGGAAAATGCAATTAAATGCACTTCTGAAACCTTTCCCCAGAGTGCTATTTACAATATTGCCTGCATTAAGCAGCCCATGTAAAGGTGATGCATCCACTTTTCTACACATCTGGTAGCTTCAAGAAACTTCAGAAAACTATTTTCAGAGTCAAAGGCAGCTGCATTTTTTAAAAGGCCGCTATTTACTATATTTTTACAAACATGAGTTAGGATATTATCTGAGTGGTAATTTACACGGTTCATTGGTTTTGCAATGGGGCCCTTGAACACAGCAGCGTGAGGCATCCCTTTCCTATTGTCCTCCTTCCTCCCTTCTAATAGGGCTGTCATCCTTCTGAGGAAGTAGGA
This sequence comes from Crocodylus porosus, assembly GCF_001723895.1. Classification (NCBI taxonomy): domain Eukaryota; kingdom Metazoa; phylum Chordata; order Crocodylia; family Crocodylidae; genus Crocodylus; species Crocodylus porosus. The sequence continues at coordinate 98,753,963 of NW_017728906.1, forward strand.
TGTGGTTATGAGTACTCCCTGTGGCAGAAAGCCATCTCTGTTTCTCCCCAAAATCTCTGCTTTGTGATAAGTTGGTTGGGATGGGCCCTGCAGAGGGTACACACTTTACCCTATCTCTTTAGGTAACCTGAGCTGCATATGCTCCTGAGGGAGGGGGGAAACCTGCTCCCACTGCCTACATGACTGGTATCACATACCTGATTGAGGGGCTTGGGCACCCTGGTGGGGTAGAGACTGCTAGTCTCCCCAGCAACCAGTGATGCATTTCAAATTGCTTGGCTGACAGCCAACAGGTGCTGGCCTCCATTGAACCAGGTAAATGAGGTCATAAGGGCTATATAAGTGAAGGACTGCCCAGGAGGAAGGGCCAGCAGTCATGAGGAAAACTCAGAGAGAGAGAGAGGAGCTGGACCATCTGAAACTTGCTTTCTCTCTCAAAACTCATGATCAAGGAACTACTTGCCTCCAGAGGGAATCTCCACCTGCCTCTGGATGATACTTGTAAGCTACCTGAGATCTAGCCACGCTGTTTGCTCTATGGGATTTCTCTGATACTACTCAACTCTGTACCCTATTCCAACCCCACTCTTTGTAACCAGTAAAGTTCTCCTTTGTACCTAGCATGGGAGACATATTGGGAGTGGGTCTAGATTATGCCTTGGAGTCCCCTTGGTTTGGCTGACTAATGGAGATCACTACTTGTGCTTCTGACTGGGGGAAGCACCCCAAGTTCTTAAAGTGAGTCAAGTACTCTCGAGGGCTACTAGGCCTGTTTCCCAGGTGGTGCAGAGCCAGAATCAAGCCCATCCCTGGGTGGTGGCAGCTGTACCCTCAGGCTAGCAGGTATACTCCAGAAAGAGGGGTCAGCCAGATGTGAGGCACCCCCAGGGAGGCACTTGGAGCCTGAAAGGTGGTCGGGTGCAGCGAGGTAGGTGGTTCAATGCAGGAGCACCCCCTACTGGCCTGCCACACACACCCTATTGTCAATGTATACATTTATTCAGATAACTAAGATAATACTAATGTCATATATGCCAAGCATATTTTTTCTTATACACACTATCTGGATGTGTAATATTACAGCTTACAACCCCAATTCATATAAATAGTTGCCCTTATTATGCTATGCATATTAGTAAGGGGTACCGGACAAAGAATAGTCTCTGAAACCAAGATCTCCAAATGTTGGGGTGATCAAACTGACACACAGAGATTTGATTTTCAGAAAGTAGATGCTCACTATTTTGTGAAAAATCCACCTTCTTTGAAGTATCTTGTTTTACACTCCCCCAGACACTGAGGAATCTAAAATCACAACTCACTTTTGAAAATTTTCGGTTACTAATGGAATAAAAATGTCCTGAATATGGAGTTAGGTATATCATGGAGCTTAATATCAGTTGCTCTTGTAACTTTCATAACACATGATGGGATTCAGCAAGGAGCCAATAAAGGAAAAAAATGTAATAAGACATGTTAGGGGCTCGAAGGAACCTCTTGAGGTCATCAAGACCAGCCCCCCTGCACTTGGGAAAGAGAGACTGCTGGGGTCAGATGACCCCAGCAAGGTGAGTGTCCAGGTATTTTTTGAAGATATCCAGCGTAAGTGATTGTACCACTTATGGGAAGAGTCTATTCTAGACCCTGGACACTCAAGTTGTAAAGAATTTTTTCCTCATGTCTAATCTAAAATAGCCTTCTAGCAATTTATGACCATTAGTCCTAGTCTTCCTCTGGGGAGCTCTGGTGAATAGACAGTCTCACGGTCCCCTGATATGTGTCCTTTATATATATTCAAAAGCACTGACATTAGATATTATACATGTAAGCATCTTAGGGAGAACATCTGTTACATTATTTTTTGTATCATGAAGGGAAGGCCTTGTCAGGCAAAACAACTTACCATAGTTCACACTGTAAGTCTAGAGTGAATGCATTTTTTTCAATCATAAAAGAAGGATGATGTCTTAAACATTAATTATATGTTTATCCTGAAATGCTAACTCTTCCATTTTGGCTTGATTTTTTTCTAGGACTCTTTGATTCTTTTTGTGCGGTTAAGTGGTTGATGTCATGTTTCCTAACTTGATACTGTATCTAGAGAAAGTTTGGGAATTCAGAGTTAAATATGCTATAAACTCCATGTGCCACTAGTCCTAGGGTAAACATGACCTGAATGTTTGATGTCGTCTTTTCATAGTAGCTGATTACTTCTCAGAAGAGTTTAATTATAAGGCATAACCACAGGATGTAGATCAGTGCTCCTGGCACATTACATTCCTTCTAATACAAGCCTGAACTGATTAATATATTTTAAAATTTTAAATAAGGTCAAGCTGTACTCATCCAGCATCTTATAAGGATTCCATGGAGACTGTTAGTAGTCACTCATTTTTCTTATAGTATTGAAATACTTTTGCCCAGTCTCTCACTCATGTTATCGCTTCCTGTTTAGTCATGAAGCTTGTTGAGGCTAATCATTAGGTTGCCAAGCAACTTGTATAGTCCACCTGATAGACCATTTTATTGATTCAGGGTTACAGAGGATATTTAATCCCTTGCTGTTACAAGAAGTGGAAAAAGCTATTAAATGCACTTCTGAAACCTTCTCTATCCTCTAGGAGGGAGGCGGGGGATTTTTAAAACATGGTCAGATAGAGTAAAGTTCCTGATCTAGTAGTAGGTAGATATTAGATAATGGAAAATCAAACCATATAAAGTTTGACCTGAAGGCATAGGTGAGTACAAAATCTCTGGCTGGGAATAATTGGGTCTAGTGTAATCATTCCCCTCCCTACACAGTCTACCATGTCCTCTGAGACATGGTATAACAGGAGGTTAGGAAGAGCAATAAAGACGAAAGCACCTTTTGTGAAGCCTCTGGGTTTTTTTCTTTACAATATCACAGTCTCAAAATGTCTCAAAACTATTTTGGTGGGGTCTTGTGAAACCAAAGTAAAAGTAGATTAGAAAACAGTGTCACAGCATATTGAAATTTAGATTCTTTTTGCCTGCTCTTCTGTTTCAGTTATTGTTGGCCATTGTTTCCCTTTATAAATAGGGAGAAAAAAGAGATTAAAAAAGATGAAAGAAAGCTGCATTATTTTAGGTTACTGTAAGTCTAAGATGGTAGGAAGAAAGAATGTTTAGGGAATAGAAAATGAATGTACAGAGGGGTCAACACCTTCCTGGCCTTTGATGAAAGCTTTGCAATATACTGTAGTTCAATTCCCTTCTAATTGCTATAGGGTGTCTTTATCATTAAACCCAAAGCCAAGCAAGTAAACAACCCACCAGTGCGAAGGCTGCAATTCAACGCCACTAGGAATTCAGTCCTATGTCTCTGCAATTATCTCCACCACTAAAAATTCTGAAGAGAATGTCTTATGAATCAGAGTTGCTAGGATGAGAAGGAAGTGGGCCTTGCAGTTTATACCTTATCTGACTGGGATCAGTTTATTTCCTTTGTTGGTAATTTTTGCTTCCATACTGCAGAAGTGTGGCTTTGGTTCTGTTTTGGTTTAAATTTTTACAACATTTATATTTTATATTTTTGTGTTCTGCTTTGTGTGTATATGTTGTTTGTTTGTTTGTTTATGGGTTTCTTTTGGTCACTGGGTAGAACAATGATGTTGGTCTGTAGATCATGGGTTGCTGGAAATATCTAAAAATTCTTGTCAACAGGAACTTTTTTTTAACGATGATTGATTTAATCTGTCTCTGCCAAGAAAAGCAAACGTAAAAATGGTTCACTAATGTCATCTTCAGTAAATGGTTACAAAGACTGGTATTTTTAGGAGCAGCGGGTTTTGTAGAAAGATACTGTGCCTCAAGGTACTTTCTCCATTTACAAGGTACAGTCTCATTGGCCCTGAAAATATATTGGGACTAGTATGTGCTTAGACACATGCAACATGTGTATAAGTCTTCATAGATTTACAACCCCAAAATACCTATAAGATGATTCCTGATTTCAGTGATATGTGTGGCAATCTGGTAGTAATTTCTATACCTATGGCCCATGACATGTTCACTTAAAGGTGTGATGAGGTCTGATTCCTGACGTTCATGGCAGGAAGAGTGATTGAGGGATCAGGAACAGATCCCAATCATGCCATATTGTCGGTACAGAGGGAACCCAGGATCATGATCTCAGGTTTGATGCTCTACAATCAGCTGATCATCAGCTGGCTCTGGGGACCCACAGGGTCCCTGTAGTCCCTGGAGCTGGCCAACAATCAGCTGACAGCTGGATGATCAGGACTGCCCTGGGGCTTGAGCAGTTCCTGCATGGCATGCCACACACAGTTACAGTGCCATACAAACCAACCACAAAGATATTACACATTTCTCAAGTAATATCCTTGTGGCTAGTTTGTGATTTTATACCACCATAATTGTATAAATGTGTGGCCAGTTGTTATTTGTGGAGCAATTAACACCCTAATCATACCAGAAACTTAACATGTGCCAGTGGCCTATTTACTTACCCTTAATAAGTCAAACTGAAGCAAGCCCTGCTTACATTAGTACTGCCTGCCTATATTCAGAATTTAGCCAGTGAACCCTTTTTTTTTTTTAATTAAAAATGATCTTTCTAAAAAAATCCTTTAACATTTCAGAGACTTTTTCCTCAGCTCAAATGTGCACAAGGCAGTAAAGTAGGAACTTAGAATCTTAGGGCATGTGTAGATGAAACGGGGCCCCAAAATTGAAGTGGTGGGTTTTAAAAAACACCGCTTCAATTTAGGGCTGATTAAACCCCCTTGTCATACACACACCCTGCTGACCTACCTGCCTTTCTGGCGGGGAGGGGAGGGTAAGCTGCCAGTGGGCAGAGTGGTCCCTGAGCTGCAGATGGGGCTGATGCTTCCCTCTGCGGCAGCTGCAGACCCCCACCGGGTGGCACCCACCCAAAGGCACCCAGCTCATGCAGTCCCAAGGGGCACCACAGCTGCAGAGAGAAGCACCAGGCCCCCATGCAGCTCAGGCAGGCAGGAAGGCTCCGGGGGGCGGGGGGAGATCATGCTTGCTGCTTTTCATGGGCAGAGCTTCTTTCCCAGGCTGCCTGCAGGACTGACTGCAGAGTCGTGGAACTGCATGGAGCCTGGTGATTTGCTCCATGACTTTAATGGCAGCAAACTAAAACTCCTTGAAGGAGTTTTAGTTTGCTGCACCCCCAGTCATTTAAGGGGCATTATGCTGCCACATTTCCTACAGTGGCTGGAATTAATGCACAATACTGTACACTGTCAAAGCGTGCACCAACACCATTAAAGCAGTGCAAAAGCATTAAACCTGCTTTAAAGTGCTGTGCACACACACCTCTCGTTGCATCTACACACGGCTATAGCTTTAAACTAGCTAGCTCAGGTACCAGTAATAGTCCAGATGCAGCAGCACAGAACTCATCGGGAGCTGTAAAACCTGCCAAAGAAGCTTTGTAAATACTTAGGCAGTTAGTGCACTTGGGCACTAAGTACAGCACAGCTGTGGCTAGACCAGCTAATTTAAAGCTATTTACGCTACACTGGAGTCACAGTCAAGCAGGCATACTGGGTTTTATAACAATATTTCCACTGTAAACCCTTCCATTTCTTTTTTTCTCTATTCAGGTTTTCTTTCCATCTCTCTCCCTCTTTCCCCCTTCCTTCGCTTTAAACTCTTCATCTTCCATTTTTTCATCTTCTTTCCTTTCTTCCCAGAAAACACTTTCTTTTTTACTCTCCTGTGCTTCATCTTATCTTCCTCATCTGAGTGTGTTCATACGCTGCTGTCCATCCTCCACAGAGGCTCCTAAACTGACAGTATTATTGCCAGGTGATAGAAAATTGAGGAGTGATGTGAAAAATACAGAATCTATTATTTTATACTGCCCGTGATTTTTCCAGTGACCTTGACTACAGCTCTGACTAGCAAAAATACAGCAATTACCCACACAGATGTCTTTATAGAACCAGGTTTTCAGGGTCTCTATAATATATTATTTTCTCAGCTGGCCTATCATATAGCTTCCTAAAGTAAGATAATATCTATCTGGTGTGCAGGCTAATACTCTTGGGCAACATGGGTATATTACTTAAGATGAACTAGTTAATTTGCACTGTCATACTGCATTAGCTCCAGAGGGGCGTCAAAAGTTCAGAAGCAACTTCCTATTTCAACTGCTTTCTTGGTAACTAGTTGCCAGCAACCATTTGAACTTTCTGTTATTAACAATTCATGGGTCAGAATCTAGTCTAGTTACTAAAGTAAAAGAAATCTGAAACCTACATCTTAAAACTTTCCTGAAAATATACTTTAATGAGAATCAGAATATTATAAATATACATTGTAGAGGTATAGGTATGGCAGCTAATTGATTAGTAAGGAAGAGGGGATGAAAAGGGGGAAAGGGAGGATGAGAGAGTGAGAGAAAGCTGGAGAGTGAGACCTATAAAAGAAAGAAAATTAATTTTTAAAAATGGTTTCATTTAAATTAACTTTCCATGTTTACATATATTTGTCACTATACCAGATATTAATCTAAATTCATGTATTATGGACTGGATCTAATGAAGAATGTTGGTGTCTAAAATATGGAAATGTGAAATGCAGGAATCTAGGTCCCAAAATTGCAATCCCCTGCCCCTCCCCGCCCCAAAGCTGTAGTTAGATGCATGCATCTTCCATAGATACTTAAGTTCTCTAGATAGCTGGAGAACATTGTGTATGCCTATGGAAGTTTCATGGTTGATGGTGACAGATCACCCACCACTCTCCTCACTACTTTGGATCAAATCCCTTAATGCTCAACCACCACACCTTGATGTTGAAGGAAAGAAGAAATAAAGAGAGGAGAGGTATTTGCTTATCATTAGTGAGATGGGTGGCTAGTGATCCTCCTCCACATTCCCTATACTTTGTCCTTACCATTCCTATGGAAACATTGATATATAACCTGCCTCGGGTCTCGTCCTTTCATAGACAGAGAGTTGAGGTCTGGTAATTGACTGGTGCAATTATCCAGTTTACTCTGACTTTAATTAATCAAGTCTTATACCTCTCCTTGGTGCCCACTTGATGCTCACATCATCATTATTCACTTGAGCTATCAATTAATCGACGTCCCATCTCTGGCTCATATCAAGCATCTTCCCTTAAGTTCATCAGTTCATTTATATTATATCCAACTCCTGGATGCTCAGCTCAAAAATCCAGCCACATCCCATTAATCAATTTGCCCAATTGTCTAATCAACTGGTTGGCTCTCCAGCCACAAATAATTCATTTCTTTTATTAATTCTTTGAGTCCCTCTTATTTAAATCTAAATGGCCAGTCCCCATTACTCACTGGCCTATATCTTTCAGTATAGTCTTGTATATCAGGTCATAAATCCCAGTTAATTTTCACCTTACTGGTCCAGGTAGAGTTTCCTTTCCACTGTACCTTTAAGAGCTGCCTTGCTGATAGATGATTGTAGGCCCTTGGAGTCCTGCTCCACATCATGCCATCTCTGGTCTTTAAGTCTGGTTCCTATGAGCAACTCCATGCCTCAGCATAATTCACACAAGCTCCATCCCACTTGTGCTCCCACTCTCTGGGGAATCATTCTTCTGGCCAACCCAGGTTTACCTTCCAGGTGGACTCCTTCTGGTCAATAGGAGCTGGCTCCAGGATCCCTGTTTCACCCTATGCCGGGTACATGGGCTACCGTGTTCACCCTCGATGTCATCAGCATGTCTCTCTCTTCCACTCCATCAGCCCTGCATCCCCCAGTAAGTCCTCCTGTGTGTTCAGATCTGGTGGGACGCTCTGGGCCATAACAGGGTCTGTGGCTGGTCCCCTGTTACAATACCAAATACTGGAATCTTGTCCAACTGTAATCCTGAAACTAGATATTCTTCTACTTAAGTCCCCAAGTACACTAAACACATCTACTGCTTAGATCATTTTTCCTGCAAAATGCAGTTATGGCTGCTTTCTTTTACAATATAACAATAATTTGCAGTGATATATTTATGTGATAAGCTTTATGTGGTTAAAACTTTTTCCTAGGTAAAGGCAGAGCAAGGCAGACTAAAACTTAGGTGCCATATCACTTAATCTTTATTTGCCTAAACCCCTCATTTAAATAAGCTCTTTCCTGAGACATCCACACCTCTCCCAGTATTTGCAGTGAAATAATTTATATGGCAAGATATGCCAATGAAGCAAATATCAAAGCAGTGCTCACAAAGTAAAATAAACTAAGGTTATAAAGTGTGAATAACTTGTGCTTTAGTTCTCTGAAAGTCCCTCTTTGGAGTCCTTCCTTCTTTGGAGCCCTTATATTAGTACAATCAGAGTTTCTTCTCCACTTAGAAAGGCAAGAAAAGGTGGGATTGGTTCCTTTAAAATAAGTTGTGTGACACAGGCCACATCTACACAAGATGCTTTACTGTGCAGTAGACCAATTTTCTGTGCAGTAAGCATCACCAGCTACATGTGCAGATGCTTACTGCACAATTAATTGGACTACTCTGTAGTTACTGAACAGTAACGCACATGTAGATGACCAAATGGAAGAAAATTTGCTCCAAGTCAGCTGGGCAGCAGGGAGTGGGAGACTACTCCCTGCCCCCAGCAGCTGGCTGCTGCTGAGGTGGGCTGCAAGCACAGTGCCTGGCTTGGATAATGTCTCCCCTGCTCCAGAAGCAAGCAGCTCCAGGGAGCAAGGAGCAAGGTCTCCAGCCAGACTTCACGTTTGGAGCCTACTCCAGCAGCAGCCAGCTCCCAGGGACATGAAGCAATCTCCAAGCCCTCACTGTGATCATGGAGCTGAGGCTGGGAGCTCCTTGCAGGGGGAGAGTTCCCCACCCAGCCTGAAGCTGGCTGGGACCTGGCCCAGACTGAAACAGTTCCTGGCGAGCCCTGGGGTGCATACAGAAGTCTGCATGTGCAGCCCACAGCTGGCTGGAAACTGTCCCATTTCTGGGCAGGTTCCAGCCAGCTCCAGGCTACACTTGCAGACTTCCCCATGCAGTCTGGGGCTGACTAGGAACTGTCCTGGTATGGGCCATGTCAGCCTCACAGCTCTTTCCCAGCCCATGCCTTGATCAGATGATTGAGGCATGGAGCTTGGAAAGAGCTGTGGGGGAGGGGCAGGTCCCAGCCATCTGCCCCAATTGGCCAGTGGGACAGGTCCCAGCTGTCCCCAGCTGAGTGCGGATTCCCTGCCCAGCCAGGGGCTCACTGCTTGCTGCCCCACTAGTGGATTGGGACGGGACTGGGACCTGCCCCTCCCCTGCAGATTTTTCCCAGCCCTGTGTCCTGATCAGCTGTAGGGGAGGGGCACAGCCCAGGGCTGCCTGGGACCTGCCTTAGATGGGGACAGGTCATGGCCAGGCACTGGAAAGCCATGCTGGTAACAGCTTATTCCCACATGCATGGGCAGGAAAGCTCTGCAACAGCAGCTCCCCCACCCCATATAAGCATCAGGGCTGCTACTGATATGTATAGAGCCAGGAGACAGCTGTCTCCTGGACCCATGCTCCCTGCCAGCCTCTGGAGCTCCCTCTGGCTGCTGCAGGGTGTCAAAGCAGGTGAGAGCAGCTCTTTTTGCATTGCTCCCATTGGAAGCAAATCTAATCCCAAAGGGAGCACGTGTAGATTTACACCCCAGTATGCTTACTGCACAGTATTTTTACTGCACAGTAAGCCCACTTTGAATTAATTGCATGTGTAGACATCCCCACAAATTTGTAGTATGGGTCTTCCTGCCAGTGCCTCTCCATTGTTGTTGAAAGTTGTTGGAAGTATACTCTTTACATTTTAATCTGTTTCCATTCCCTTGTGAATCTTCTTGTAAATGGAGAGAAACTGAAGAAATCATTTCAGCTCTACATTCTAACCATTTAAGAGCCTTCCATAATTATACAGATACAAGAATAGAAAGGTACTTACTGGAATGAAAGCTAGTGGATAATGTGGGTCTTTTCTTGTCATTCTAAACTGGGAATCCAAATAAGTTCATTTTCCTTTCATGAGTTTAGTAATATTTATGTCATAAAAGCAAAAGTATCTGGGAGGATCCTTTAGTGTGATGGGCATGGCAATGTACAGATCATGCAGATTACTGTTCCCTATCTGAGATGTTCACGTTTGTCATTCTCAGAACTGACAGGAACTGCAGATCCGATAGTTAGCATTAATGTAAGAGTCATAAGGATTTTTCCAAACACAGCCCATGATTCCTGAATCATGGCATGCTTCCATTTTAAAAAGTCTCTCTCTTTTAAAAAAAAATGTTTGATTAATTTATTAATGCACAGGGCTGTACATAGGGTCACTGTGCTTTGTTCAAACTAGATATTGTGTAAGTTCCTCATCAGATCATGATGCCACATTAAACAGTTAATGAAGAAATACACTTGTTAAATTTGAGAAAGCATATGACATATTCTATAATGTTTTTAACAGAATTAAAAAACAAAACTACCTTTTCTTGAAATCTGCCTTTATGTAGTGGGGCCAGACTACTGGTGATTGAAAACAGATGAAAATATGGCTAGTGAAAGCTAATTCAAGGAAACGTTTCAGGTAACTTTTTTGTTTTGTTTCTTTTACTCCTTGCTGTATGTTTAGAATGGATTTCAGTGAATGTCGGCCATTTTCCTGTTTTTGGCATTCACTTTGAACAGCCAGTCACAGGTCTGAGGGACAATCACATTAAAGAGCAGTGTGTGTGAAGTGTTGCCTATGAGCTATTGACTTTCAATGCTGGTTGTGCCACCTGTTGCGCGTGCTAAAGGATTAACTGTAGAAATCAACTAATTATTACAAACATCTGCCACCCAGTACATTAATACACTTCAATGTAGTATTGAAGTGTGTCCTGTGAGAGACCAACACAATTAAAATGCTACAGTGATAGTCTAACAGTTTGTTTGTGAAATGCCTTGGGATCTATTGCTATTCAGGAAAGTTACTTATAGTTTAGGATCTTTTATATTCCACCTATCTTTCAAGTGATTCCCTGACCATCCTAGTGTATCATTCAGTCAGAGTGGGTCTCAGTATAAAGAAATTCCATGAGATAGAGAGATGTCTAGATCTCCAGGGTAAAATGTTAAATATAGCATATTATTAAGTGTTCTTAATAACTACCGTCTTTCCCCATCTACTCACCTCAGATCTGCCTAGTGAACAGCTAGCAAACAAGTAAAAACACATTTTCTTTAAGAAATGTAGCACAATACTCCAGTGCTGAACTCTTTGCAATAAATACCACATGTACAAATTTAATGTATGACCTATGTGTTAATAGAAGATACTGTATAAAGGCAAAGTTTATGGAAGTTATTTTTCTCTTTCTTTACGTTCCTAAATGCTCTCTCCTGCTTCCATTATTGTCACCATAAACACTAATTATTATTATTAATGTTGTTCATAATGGGAACATTATCTGTGGTTTCCAATCAGCAGTCAGTGTCCCATTCCACTAGAGATCACTCATGCTGTTATAAACACGGTTATAACAGGAACAGAGTCTATCAATGCTGTAGGATTATCACAAACTTCACTGGTCTTTAATTTATACAAATATATATTTATAGGAAGGAGAGAGGTTCTTGGCCTTAGGACTGAAAGCTGATACCAGAGTGAGCCAGATTTTCTGCTACCAAAAATAGGTGAAATTCAATTAGCATTGCCAATATGTATATCAGCAGTCAATTTTGCCCAGTACTCGGCAAAAGCCTGAAAGTCATCTTTAAATAATGGGTCAAATTCCTCCTCTTTAAATTGCCTTTAATCCTTAGGGCCAAATGGTATCCAAAAAAGGTTGCCAGCAAACATTCCTTTTCATGAAGATGTTGACTGCAAATACCAGGTTAATTCACAAAGGCTGTCCAACAACCTTCCAGTGACAATAGCTTCAGGTTGTGTCTGACTTGGGTAAGATCAGAACAACGTGAGTGGAAAACAAGTGATTATCCTTTTCATGATAAAGCCACTCCCTTTGGTTGCACATTTCAAAACCTGCCCATCTGTAACCTTATCTTTCGCTCACAGAACATGCTGTAAGGTCTGTAATTTATTACAGTATTATTTTCTAGACACAGTAAGTTATATTAGTCATTTCACTCACCTGTGAAAGATCATTCAGAAGGTGAAAGACCTAAGAGATACGGTAAGCATTATTCTAACAAATGGTGATGAAGAGCATAGTATAAATCATGTTTTGGGGCTGGATGAAATGTTCAGTAATGAATCTAAACATCATATATCATAGGCGGAATTTGTCAAACACCATAGTTCATTCTGTGAACAAAATGTTTTCAATCAAACCCTTTGCTTGAATTCTTATAACTGCCCAATCAATTTTTGACCAAGATAGTGTCATTTTGTTAAACAAATACGTGTTTACATTATTTGTATCTTTCTGTTTACATGATTATAGTCTGATCTGCATAAGTCCTTTTTCCCTTTTTAGAGTATGTATGGCCAAAGAAAGAGGGAGAGAACCTAGAGACAATTCATTATGCTAACAAAATAGTAAAGGAGCTATTTGGGGTAGGGCTGGAACCACCATTGATTTCAAAGAATTTATGCCAATTTATACCAACTATGAATCTGCCACTTATAAGACAAAAATATGGTTTGTTTCTTGATAGATTCTTTGATACATTCCTTGGTTCTATCTAGCACAATAGTATAATATATTAATGGAGTATTCACTTCTTACTCTGACAACAGGTATTTTGTCAGAACAAGACTTTTTGGACCTGACTCAGTTAATATTAGGGCATGTCCATACTGCTGAGTCTGGGACCAACACTTAGCATTAAAATTTACCCACTTGCTGCCACCCAGCATATATCCAACCCCAGTAATCAGCAGGGATCCTGGTTTTGTCTGTTTATATATTAATTATGTTTCATTTTGATCATGGAAAAATTGAGGATTTTTTTTTATCAGAGAAAACCAGGATCCCTATTAATCAGTCAGAGTAGACAGTTTAGAGAGGTCAGAGTACAAGCCCACTGCAGTTGTCAGGCTTTTCATCTTAATCTAAGAGAACATTAACAAAATAGTCTATGCTTTCCTAATGCTATGCATATTTTATGCTAATATGATTGTGAACTTTTATTTAAAATTAGAATATGACAAGACATATTAGAATATGACATGCAGCTCTAATGCAAATAATCACAACTGTATTAAAGTCAATGGATTGTCACAAAAGATGACTTTGCACCAATATTTATTAACTATGACCCAGCTTGGCAATCCAAATGAAGATAATACTTCACTGGGAGTTATTCATTTTCCAGGTTTGTAGGGTCAAGTCCTAATTTTCATGATAAACACTTATGAACAACTTTCAAATTATTTAACTCCCTGCTGTTTCAGTCACTTAAAGGAGCGTTAACTCTTCCTAATAGTAGATGGTATAAATTAGGGGTGTCTGAAACAAGCCGTATTAGATTTCGATTGGGCCCAAATTGGGGAACAGTGATTTGATTCATTGATTCAGATCACTGTCCCGATTCCATTCGGCTGAATCTGAAGATTCGATGCTGATTCAGAGAATCAGCAATTTGGTCATAGACACAGCTTCAAAAGTTTTTTTTACATACCTTGATGTACTAGGCATGGCTCATGAATGTTGAGATAATGGAGCGGTTTGAGTGTTCCACAGGAGTGCGAAGGGGGGGAGGGGACTGCATGCTTGGCGGTGGACCCAGAAATAGACCAGAAATACTTCCAGTCCAGTGGGGGGGCTGTGTGCTCCCCCAGACCCAGAAGGCACCACTTGCCAAGCCGGGGGGGCGGGGGTTAAATAGAAATAATTTAAAATGTAAATTTAAAAATAGATTATCTTAAAAAAACAATTGAGTTAGCCATAACAATATTATGGAATGCTCCTGGCTTCATTAACAACAAAATGGTTTGATCCCTTTGATATGGAGTATGAGCGCCCCATCATGCATTACACTTAAAATGCAAGCATCCATGCATTCAAGCAGTAATATGTGACCTAAGTACAGTCATATTGTAGCAGAATTATGACTTTTTATGGGAGAAATATTTCTAGATTGAATTAAGCCTACACGTGTAGCCTGTGTGATTTGCAGCACCACAAGCTGCGGCGTTGCATACCACACACTCGTCTGGACGTGCTGTGAGAGACCTAATATTGTATGTATATTCAATGCATGCATAACGATCACCTGAAATATTAAGCACAACATAAAAGCTAACAGCCATCACCATCTTCATTCCAAAATATGGCTAGTAGTAATGGTGTCACTGCCTGTCATTTGTAGAATAGCTTAATGGATAGAATACAGACCCAGGCAGGGAAAGACCTAAATTCTGAACTCTCCTGAGCTCAAGGTAACTTGCACCTACATCTTCCACTTTCCCAGAGAAAATCCAATCAATAAGTTATTCTAGGTAGGGCTACACTCTGCCGTCCTGTTTAATAAGTGCCTTTTTTGACTTCAGAAAAGCTTTTGATCTGGTATCCCATGATCACCTCTTGGCCAAACTGCCCAGTTGTGGCTTTGGCTCCACCACGATCCGCTGGCTGGGAAATTGGCTTAGTGGTCGGACCCAGAGGGTTGTGATTGATGGCAGTCACTCATC
>NW_017728906.1:98774693-98794513 GCF_001723895.1 Crocodylus porosus
CCTGTAACCTATCCAGGTCTTGCTGCAGTCTTTCCCTCCCTACTAGCGTGCTCACCTCACCCCAAATTTTGGTATCATCAGTGAATTTAAATAAACTGCATTTCACCCCGTCATCCAAATCGCTGATGAAGAAATTGAACAGCGCAGGCGCCAGGACCAAGCCCTGGGGGACTCCGCTGCCCACTTCCCCCCAGGTCGAATATGACCCATCCACCACCACCCTCTGAGTACAACTCTTGAGCCAATCTGCAATCCATCTGACTGTGTAGGCATCAATGCCACAGTCGCCTAGTTTTTTAATGAGGATGGGGTGGGAGTTGGTGTCAAAGGCCTTGCTGAAGTCTAGAAAGACTACATCCACAGCATCTAAGGGTTTTGTGACTTGGTCATAGAAGGCCACCAGGTTGGTCTGACTGGTCTAATGAACCTTGCTCCATTGGACCATTGCTCCATTGGTCAAGTCCTTGCTCCATTGGTCTTGCCAAAAAAGTGTTCTACAAGATCAAATTGCTGATGATGTTGTCACATGAAAAGTAGTAATGCATAGGGTGAATCTGTAGTTATGCCCTAAATTATTCTAAAACAGAATAGGTAAAGTAAAGCATTATAATATTTGTCAAACGTTGTTTTCTTTAGTCAGTTTTATTCATGATGATCCACTCCAAATAGAACTGGGTAACATATTTCCATCTTATCAGAGGTGTACATACCTATCAAAACCAGATAAACAGATAAAAAACAGATAAACATAATAAATTAACTAGAATTAAGGCTCTTTCATAACAATGTCCTTAGTGTTACATCTTTTATAGACTAGAATCAAACAAGGGTAATGCCAATAGCATTCCTAGGAGCCATAACTGCTATTAAAACCTATCAATATTTGTTGTTCACTAGCCTTCAGAAATGATAAGAGTTCAAAAGGCTTTATGAGCCATATTACCTTGCTGATGAACCTGTCAAGCATTCTGTTTGTAAAGATTGATGGAGTAGTTTTGTTCTTATCTTGCTTACTCTACTTACAGAGAGCACAGTATCATTTTGGGAAAAAAGCCTTCAAAATAAACTTTATTAATATAAAATATTTTCCTATAGGGGCTTACTTTAAGAGGTTATTATACTGACTTTAGATCACATCACTATTTCATATCAGTAAAAAGTACTGTAATAGAGACAACAATAAAATATATTTTGCATGTTTATAGATATTAGACTCATACTGTTAAATCCTATAGGCCCATTTCATGAGTTGTGATATCTACTACTAATTAACTTGATTCATTTGGTTTCAAAGAAAGCCTTCCTCATGTGGGAGAGATTTTACTCTCCAAGTTTGTAACACTAGAGTAAATGATTTCCTCATAGTTCTGTTGTGCTTCAAGCATCCTAAACTCTGCTTCCATACAGTCTTGGTTCAATGAATGTCTCTTATTTGAATGAACTGAAGCTTTTGTTCTTTTTTATCATTCACACACAGACATGGAGGGTTCTCTCCCACTGAAGTAGGTTCTTCAGTGCTGAGGTTTTAGCTGAGATAACCTAACCATTCAAGGCTGTGCCCTTTGGAGAAGCCCTTCAGACTGTTTAATGAAGCAAAGAACTGGGAAAGTACTTTGTTCTTGCAGCTTCTTATCCACTCTTCAGAAGCACAGTGTTTAACAACATGCTAATGAATCCAGTTTTTTGGATGGAAATATAGTATTCTTCATTACAGACATTTTAACAAATGTAATCAATTACCAGAATATTGCAGCAACTAAGAAGTGTGAGAAAATGATTTCTAATTATGAAATTGCACTTGTGTAACTGTCAATTGGGTGTTCAAAAGTGTGTTGAAAAAACCTTTTGAGAGAGATTCTACACTGGAAAATGACTAGGTTAAAATAGTGCCTTTTAACTGAACAGATTTCTTTTTCTGTGTTTAAGCACAAAGAGTACAGTACAACTTAATACAGATTGACTTTCAGCTCTTGGGCTGAGCTTTGTGAGTCTGGTAGCTAGAGGGAAAAAAATCTTCCTATTTATAAACTTAGTATATTTCATTGGAAGGTCCCTGAGTTATAGTAAGCTTTTGAAACCATAATGTCATTTTTACAGTCACTTTTCAAAATAAAATTGCAGTTTAGCATGCCAGTGATAAGAAAGAATAACATGAATTTAATGACAAGGTTAGCAGTTACTGATTATTGCTTTAATTAAAATTATGTGGAATAAATAATTTTTAAAAAGCAATCTTTCACAAAGATGAGATTGAGGTGAGATATTCTAAGTGATTTTTCTCACAGCCATGATCATTTAAAATGTTGCCCTTTTACAACAACACATTTTAAAAATACCCATTCACATGATACTGCTAAGAAGCCCCAAGTGCAGAGAGATCTTGAAAACTGAGATTTTTTTTATGGTCTCAGGTGACATATTTTGGAGATGATGTTCCATTAAAGGGAAAGAGGAATACGTTCTCTCTCTTTTACACACCTGGTATATCAGAACATTAAGATTAGTGAAATAAATAAGCCCTCTAAACAGCTGCTTTTTATAACATATTTTAAATATGTGTAAAAGCATGTGAAGTGAAAATAAAGACAAAGAAGGAAATAAAAAAATAACTATCCAAATTAAGCAAGCACTATTAATATTTGCAAATCATTTCATGTCGTATTTGTTTATCTTGCTTGTGTATTTTCATTTGAACGTGAATATTCATTTGAAATGTTTATGATTTTAATACAGTCAAAGTTACATTGTTTTCCCATATTTTCCTCCCCATACTGTAGGCTGGTGTGACATTCTGGGAAACTAGCAACTGGATTTTTACATTAACCTGAAGTAGAAGCTGGAACCAACCTCCTTTATAAATCTCATTAGGTTCTCATTGCCTGAAGTAGGAAACTGATTCTTTCCTCAGAGATGAATGCTGTTTTAAGCAAAATTTTCCACTCCAATTCCTGATAAGGTTTCCTTTCAAAGAAACACACATATATACGCAGCTAATAAAATTTTGTCTATAGATGGCAATCTTTCATATCTATGGTAGTTGGTCACCATCTCCTTGGTTATTGTTTCTCTTTCTGCTATCTCATTGGTTTCTTATCTAGCACCAGATACACCTGATGATGGCTTTGAGGTGTTAATCAATAACGGTGACCTGATTAAGCACTATTACCCTTCCCTCTGTTGTAATTAACAACTTTTTTTTTCAGTTGCAAGCACCATAACTTAGTTGTCATGAAGGAAGGAAATAAAGAACTTCCAGTTTCTGTCCAGAACCAGTTGCAAAAGCAAAAAAAGAAAGTGCAAAGAAACCAGAATGTAACATTATAGATACAGGTGAAGTTCCTTCTTCATTTTGCCAGTGACTGGCTTATCCTCTAAACCCTATATAAATTATATATTTGCATAGCTTCATTATCCATACCTTGTTTGTTCTTTCTACAGTGTGCCCCTGTCCATGCTTCTGGGCACATCCTGCTGGCTGCCACTAGTGCTGAGCTTTGGCAGGACATACCCATCAGCCTGGGAGACTTGCACTTGGCACCACAAACAGGGGCATCCCCTAGAAGGACAGATTGGGCCCCTCAGAGGTCAGCAGCAGCAGCAGCAGCTGAAGGACCTGATCCTTCCTTCTAAGGAGTGCCCACGCCAACCTGACTGGTTGCCAGGAGAGCCCTAGAGCTAGTCACCACAGAAAACCCAGCAGCCTGGCTGTGGTGGTGCAGGGTGGCGGGGTGCCATGGTGACGCCCCCCACCCCCACCAAAAGCAAACATTCATTTTGTTTGCTCCTGATCCAACCTACACAGCTTAAAGAAACCCACGTAGGTCTGATAGATTCCAACCTGGGCTTTTTGAATGTCTGTACCTAGCCCAAATATTTTGAAATTCCAGTGATTTTCAAAATGTAAACTTTTTTACTAAAACAAAAGCATGGACTTACCTATTGTGCTAATCAACAACAAAAATAATTGATGGAACTTTTTGTAAATTTGTTTCAATTTAGGTGACACAGATTTCTGTTTGGAAATAGCATATCTTATTAGAAACCCTAAATAAAAATAGATGACTACTAATTGCCTATATCTTTCATAAAGATCTGATTTGTTTTCATTTTATTATTATTAATAAGTGCACAGGTGCACTTAGCAGATCCAGTTATAAAGCAGGACTCCGTTGTGTTAAGCTTTGTATAACACAAAATAAAAGAACGGTCCTGTGCCAGACAAGTTCCAACTTCCAACACAAGACAAGAGCTAATGGGTGGCTACAGGCAGAGGGCAGAAAAGGAAAAAATGAGGCAATATTTGATAATACAATAATCTGTAGTTTTAAAAATGTTTGCTACTTTCATGATACAAAAATGTGAATAGCACCACCCAATTTGCCATCGCTACTCTTTTTGTAATCTGCACCATCTCCCCATTTATTTTTCCCTTCTCTAAACAAAACAGCCCATGTCTTTTGGCTATTTTATCAATGAGAACTGTTTCTATGTCCCTTATCATTCTTCTTATCTATATGAGCCCTTTCTACTTGTGCCACATTTTCTTGAGAAATAATAATGAGCAATGGGCACATCTACATGTGCAATTAGTCATGATTAAATTTACTGCAGATTTAATGTACAGTAAGCAATTTTTGGTAGGTATCTACATGTGCAGGGACTTGGCACTAAATCTAGTGCCAAGACCCTCCAGCCCTGTCATGTGCCCCTGTGGCTACTGGGGGGAGCTCCAGCCTCTAGTCTCCAGCCCCCACATACCACTGCTGTGCCCCAAGCATGCCCCTGCTTTGTGCCCTAGGCAGTGCCTGATGAGCTGTTTGTCCAGGCTGATGGGTGCCCGAGCCACTACACCCTGCTGCTACTAATCTTCCTGGTGCCTCAGGCACAGCTGTGCTCCTAGTTTGGGATCCTGAGCTACAATAGCATGGGGAGCAAGCCTGGGGGGGCCTGCAACCTCTGCCCCTGCCTGGAAGGCTACCTGTGGCAGTGCTACATGTCCCTGCCCCCCTCTGCCAAGGAGGACATTGCTGCTAACATTGACACCCTCCTTGGGGTGTGCGAGGCCAGTCCTTGTTCAGCTGTGGGGACATAGGCTGCTCAATAAAGTTTTGAACTGTGCCCCACCACTCTGTGTGCTATAAGGGAGGGAAGAAACAGCCAGGAGGGCATGGGTGGGCCAGGCAGGGAGTGGGACCAGGGAGTGGGGGCTGGGGCATGGACTGGGAGGGCCCTCCCCAGCACAGGACTTCCTACATGTCCAGGGCTGGCAAGGCTGATAGCTCAGTGTGGGCCTCCCACACTGTCAATAAGGACAAGTGTGCCCAGTGTCCACATTCTATGGTGCATGGTGAGCCGGGACCCAGCCAGGGCCACCCTGAGGGAGGTGCTGGTGTTCCTGTCCACCAGCACTGACATTGCTGACTGCTCCTTGTGGTGGGGTCTGGGACTGTGCTGAGGGTGAGACAGCTACTGGTCAGGGCTCCCCAAGTTGCCAGTGGATGCAGCAGCCAGGGAGGAGAGTGAGGCAGGGTGCTGAAGGCCTGAGGTTCCCTTGTGTCACAGAAGGGGTCAGGGTGGGGTGGGGACTCAAGCAGACCACCCTTCCTGGTGACACTTGAAGGGGTGTGGCCTGGGTCCTGGGGTACCAAAATGCAGGTCAGCTCCCATGTAAAAGCCATGGACTAGTGGGCATAACCAGACTGATGATTGTACTTGATCACAGCCATCCACTGGGCATGCAAGGACTTGATCTTAACGGGCACGTCCACGCTTGCAAACACATGTGCTTGCAACAGCTCAAATAGAAGTGGTGCAAATTTGAGCTGGGGCTTTTTTGCCTCAGCACACATGCCCGGGCATGCATTTTGGTGTGGGGCAAATTGTGCCACTTGGGGCAAAATAACCCTGCCTGGCTCTTCCCAGATCTGCAGCCAGGGGGAGCTAGAGCCCAGGCTGCCACTGCTGTGGCTGGTTGCTGCAAGCTTGGTTTCAGATTCTGGAGAAAAGATGGCCAGGCCCTTTCCTGCCTTTGGCTGCTGCTGCTGCTACTGCTGTTGCTGCCCCCCCTCAGGGAGGGGTCCACTGCACTGCAACGCACCCCAGGTTCTGCATCCCTGTTCCAGCCTGCTGCCCAGCCCACTGCCAAGCCGTGGTTGGGGTACAGCCTGGGGAAGGATCCTGTGCTGCCCATGGACCCCTCCCCCACCATCACCGCTGGACCCTAAAGGAACCTTGCCTGCCCCAGTTGACTTGGCAGGCCACCCCCAGCTTCACCTCCACTTTCACCAGAAGCACACCCTGAGTGGCTGAACTGGATGGCTCCTACCAGCACTGCTGTTGCTGGCCCCTCTCAGGAGAAAGGGAGATTCCCTGCTGCACCACCTGACACCACACCTGCACTGGATTACTTCTTAATTGACTGACTGCTCCTACCCTCCCCCACAGCTACCTCACTGCATCTGATCCCGATTTGTCTTCCTGCCTACTGCTCTGCTGCTGAGCGACTGGCTGGAGGTCTGAGGGGCTTCTGGACAGATCTTCCACAAAGCCCCTCCACTGCTCCAGCTATCTTTTACACCTACCTCAGCAGCCTTCCCTATGTGTTTTTTGCCCTTGTGTGGTAAGACCTGTAGTCCACTCCCCCTGACCTGGTGTTTCTTGTGTGGCTGAGTAAGCCAGCTCAAGTTTCCCCAGCCCCTGGGTTTGTGTTCCCCTTCCCCTCCCCCCATTCTCAAAGCATAGGCCTCCTTCTTCCCTATCCCCCTTCTGCCTCACAACCCCAGCCTGCCTCTACTAGATTCACCAGCCCCGCAGGATATTTTGTTTTTCTTTGTTGTCTTCTCTGCCCTCATGTGAAACAATGGCAGGGCAGGAACCTTTGGGGGGGGGCAACCAACCTCCTCTGGGGGTGAAGAAGCCTGCAACCTTCACTGCAGGGACAGTTGGGGCTCTGGTAGGGAGCCAACAGGGCCAGGGGGTCACCCCTGGCCAGGACCCCCCCCTCCCCAAAGGGTTCCCAAGCCCCTTCTCCTGTCATTGGGGATCAAGGCATGATCTAGGGGATACAGAGGCCCTGGGGCCCCAGTGAGTCCTGAGGAGGAGGTCCCCTTTCCCAGGACCCTGAGGCAGACTCCAGAGCCACCCTGGTGCCTGGTGGGTCTCTTCCCTCCCCCTTCTAAGAAAACCTCACCTCCAGCCTACCCCATAGTCCCACACCAGAGGGGGTCATGGTGGGGTCCCCTAATCAATTGGCTGATCTCATCAGGGACCCTACACAGACCCCCCAGGGCTCCAGCTCTACACCATTTTGTAAAGGAGCCCCACCCCCACCCTTACCCCCATCTCTGTCCCAGGGGGCTGCAGAGCTCTCCCAATCCCAACCAGAGTCATGGGTCTTAGTGGACTGGGGGCATTCAGATGGCGCCAAAGGAGCCCTCTGAGCTCCAGGACCAGGAGGAGGATGCCCAAGAATCAGTAGGCTCCTCTCAGTCCCAGTGGTCCCCAGGGATGAGCTGTCTACATTTCTTGGCCTTGACTACACCCACCAATGCGCCAGCAAGGTACAGCTAGCCTTAGACCGCTGGGGAGATCTTGACAGTGTCCTCACCACTGTGAGGGCACTGGCAGGGGAAGGCAAGGGGTCCAAAAGCTACAACACCCTGATCCATAGGCGGACCCCACACCGGGTAGATCATAGATGCCCTCTATATGTATGGGAGGGTGCTACTCAAACTGGCGGGCCCCACACCAGGTGTTGAGATGTGCGAGGCCCCTGCTGAACCACCTACTCCAACCCCTCAGCCATGAGGTCATTTAAGATCATGACCCTGAATGTCCACAGCTGCAGGAAGGGTCTCTGGAGGTGCCAGGTACTCTCCTTCCTTCAGGAGGGAGGGTACCTGTGGCAGCACATGACCTAGGGGTGCCGTGAACTCCCCCAGCGCCCCTTACCTACTGTGCCAAAATCGGGTCCAAATGCACCCTCTTCATCTTGCACGCCATGTCTTTGATGGTAATTTGTTAAAGGGAGGCTGCCTTTCTAACCCTCCTTGGCACGGTGCCTTGCTGTATCTTGGCTCTGTCTAGTAGCCCGGTGCACTCCAACCTCTGGGGCGCCCTCTCTGGTGCCAGGAACTCCCCCACACTATTGGCCTCCTATGAGGCTTCCTCCAACCCCTACAGCCTCACCTGGTCATAATTTCTAGGGTCGGAAGGGACCCGAGTAGATCATCTAGTCCGACCCCCTGCCATGGCAGGAAATAATACCGGGGTAAAACGACCCCAGCAAGATGTTCATCCAACCTCCTCTTAAAAACTCCCAGAGTAGGAGCCAGCACCACTTCTCTTGGAAGTTGGTTCCAGACCCTAGCCGCCCTGACTGTGAAGTAGCACTTCCTGATATCTAGCCTAAACCTGCCCTCTGCCAGCTTGTGACCATTATTCCTGGTCACTCCTGGCAGCGCACAGGGGAATAGTGATTCCCTCAGTGCCTGCTGATCCCCCCTGACTAATTTATAACAGGCCACTAGATCCCCCCTCAGCCTTCTCTTTTGGAAGCTGAACAGGTTCAGGTCCCACAGCCTCTCCTCATAGGGCCTGCCCTGCTGTCCCCATATCATGCGAGTGGCCCTCCTCTGGACCCTCTCAATGCTGTCCACATCCCTCTTGAAGTGCGGCACCCATTGCGGTCCTCCGAAGTAATACAACAACAAAACATAAAACTCACACTGCTGTGTTCCAACATAAATTCCAAGCCAAACTGGCTAACCTTCATACATATCCCTACTAGGGTTTCCTCCACCCAGTATCCTCATGCAGAAACCACTCAAACCATCAGACTTCTCTGCCCCGCTTGCTCCAGCAGAGCTCCACCTTCCTCACTGCCAGAGGGGAACTGACCTCCAGGCCCTGCCCCCTTCTGGTCAGCTGACCAGACTGGTTGTCTCAGCAATCCACACTTGTGCTGCCCTGGTGACTGGCAGCTGAGCCCATATTACTGTTTGTCAGTAGCAGGCACCTGCCCTGTTAGTGCCCTGCTACAGTACCCCATGGTATTCTTGCAGGAGACCCTGATGACTCTAGCTGATGAACCATATTGGCAGCTGGAGTGGGGAGGCAGGGTCTCTCAGCCACCTTGTGTGGGGTGGCTACCCTGTTCTCCCCGGGCCTACAGGACATTGAGGTGAGGCCTGGATGCCTGCTGCACCTCCAGGTCCAGGTGTGGAGGCTGGTCCTGAACCTTCTGAACACGGACACCCCTGCAAAGGACCCAGAGTTGGCAGATTTCTTCCACCAGGCAGCCACATACATCGGCACCCTTGCGAGTTCCTGGTCCTCAGCAGGGACTTTAACATCACCCTAGATGCATGAGCCCAGTCAGACAAGGAGCGGAACCAGGCCACTGTGGGTATCCTCAGGGAGATGCTGATGGACTACTCCCTGATGGACGTCTGATGTGCCTGTCACGCCACTGAACCCCCTGCCTTCACTTATGTGAGGGTGGGGGAGGAACAGGCATGCCACTCCTGGTTAGACCGGGTTTATATCTCTTTATCGCACTTTGCCTGGGCCCACTCCTGTGGCATCTGGTCTACCCCTTTCAGCAATTACCACCTTGTCTGGGCTCAGGCCACACTGGGGCCTGGGTGTCCGGGGTCAACCTACTGGCATTTCAATGCTAGCCTGCTGGAGGATGTGGGCTTCATGGAGGCTTTCCAGGAGTTCTGGCTGGCCTGGCAGGAGCAACAGGCAGCTTTCCCCTTGGCTCAGAGATGGTGGGATGTGGGGAAGGTAAGCATCTGGCTTTTTGCCGCAGCTAGGCTCAGGGGCACACCCAGGAGAGGGAGGCATTCCCGGAGCAGCTCAAGCAAGAAGTGCTAGTGCTGGAGAGGTGCCTGGCCACTGACCCAATGAAACTATTCCTCCACGGAGAGTGTTGGGAGAGGCGGGAAGAGCTTCATGCTTTGGACAACCACCATGCCTGCTATGCATTTGTCTGCTCACATGTTCAGCTCCTTCAGGAGATGGACCACAGCTCCCACTTCTTCTGTGCCCTAGAGAGGAAGTGGGGGGCCAAGAAGTACATCACTTACCTCCTGGCAGATGATGGCAACCCACTCATGGATCCAGGTGAGATGCACCAGCATGCACAGTCCTTCTATGAAGAGCTCTTTTCCCTGGATCTCACCAACACTGAAGCCTGTCGGACCCTGTAGGAGGGACTTTTGCAAGTCAGCATGGGTGACCAGGACCAGCTGGAAGCTCTTCTCACTCTGGCTGAGTTTTCAGCTGCCCTCCACCTGATGACTGGCACCAAGGTGCTGGGCATCGACAGGCTGACCTCGGAGTTCTACTGGGCTTTCTGGGACATCCTTGGCCCTGACCTTGCCACAGTCTGGGCTGAATCTGAGGGAAGTGGGGAACTCCCCTGTCATGCTGGAGGGCTGTGCTGACCCTCCTGCCGAAGAAGCGGGATCCCTGTAACCTAAGGAATTGGTGTCCCATGTCCCCGCTCTGCACAGACTATAAAGTGGTAGTGAAGGCTGTCTTGCTGCACCTGTGGTCCATGCTGACGGATGTGACCCATCCTGGCCAGATGTACACAGTGCCTGGATATTCCATTTTTGACATCCTGTACATGGGTTGGGACCTCCTGGAGCCAGCACACTGGGAGGGCCTGTCTTTTGCCCTCCTATCCCTGGACAAGTAGAAGGTGTTTGACAGAGAGGATCACAGGTACCTCACAGGCATGCTGCAGGCCTTTGGCTTTGGGTCCCACTTCATGCGGGCTCTCCAGGTGCTGTACGCATCTGCAGAATGTTTGGTGAAGCTCACCTGTACCCCGATAGAACCCATCCCATTCAGGAGAGGGGTGCATCAAGGCTGCTTGGTTCTGGAACACTTACCAGCTATAAGCCTTGGTTCTGGAACCCTTCCTCATTCTCCTATGGAAGTGGGTGGTGGGATTGATGCTCCAGGAGGCAGCAGTGCAGCTGGTATGCTGATGATGTACTCCTCATGGTCCAGGACTCAGGTCACCTGGTGCAGATGGGAGCCTGCCAGGCATTGTACTTGATGGCCTCCTCTGCCTGGGTCAACTGGATCAAGAACTCTGGCCTGGCAGTGGGTGATGGGTGGCAGGTGGGCTCACTCCCACCCATGCTCTGAAGAATCTGCTGGAGCATAGGCTTGCTGCTCTACTTGGGGTCCCCCACAGGCTCCTCCCCACCAGAGAACTGGCACCAGCTGGAGGCAAGGGTGGTGGAGCAGCTCCGGGCATGGGCATGGCTCCTGAGATGTCTCTCCCTGCATGGGAGAATGCTGGTGCTGATCCAGCTGGTCCTGTCCATGCTCTGGCAATGTTTACACACCCTGCCTGTTCCCCCTTAGGTCCTGGTGGAACTCCAGAGATAGGCACTGCAGTTTTTCTGGCTGGGATGGCACTGGGTCACTGCAAAGGTCCTGAGCCTCCCTTTGAGGAACGGCACCCAGGGCTTGGTTTGCCTGCACATCCAGGTCTTGGCATTTTGCCTTCAGGCCCTGCAGCAACAGCTATATGGTGTTGGCAGCCATGTGGCATGGGGCCACCTGAGGCGTGCTTTCCTCCGCCACTTCCAGGGGCTCCAATATGACTGGCAGCTCCTCAACCTGTGGGGTTTCTCCATGCAGGACTTGCTAGGGCTGCCAGATTTTTACCAGGACCTTCTTTGGGCCTGGAGGCTGGTCTCCACCTTCATGTCCCCCACACCAGTTGCCCAGGGTGCCAACCGGCTCATCAAGCCCCTCCTCTGGTACCCCCAGCTGGAGGTACTGATGGCAGAGGCACCCCAGTTGTGACAGAGGTTGACTCTGGCTGGTGTCACCCATATTGGAGACCTCCTGGACTATAATAGGCAGGAGTGAGTGGACCCTGCTGTGCTGGCCCAGCACATGGGTCTACCCACAACACGTGCAACCTGCCATCTGGTCCAGGAGGTTAAATCTGCCCTATCTCCTGACACCCTTGCCTTTGTTGACCAGATCCTGTGCAACGACAGTCCCTGCCTCCCCCCACCATCCTCCAGCCCACCAGAATTTGTTTTGGTGCCAGTGCCTTGCCCAGCTTCACGGTGCTCCCCACTCCACCACCTGAGCTGGCTGGAGGACACCAAACCAGTCCACTTTTCCACCGTCCATCACCACCACCTCTACATGCTCATGTGCCACACTGTCCATCATTCCACCCTTGCGTCCCACCCAGACACAAAGTGGAGGGACCTGCTCGGTGAGGGCATGGCTGGAGCATTCTGGTGGCTGAGTCTGTACTACACCCTCATTCCATGAGCCACTGGGGACCTCAGCTGGCAGGTCCTCCATGAAGCCATTGCCACAGATGTGCACGTGGTGAGCTTCACAGACACCCCAGTCTCTTGCCTCTTCTGCAGGTAGAGGGAGAACCTGGAGCACATGACCCTCAAATGTGCCAGGCTGCAGCCCCTCCACCTTCACCTCCAGAGCCTCCTCTTGAGGTTCTGATTCCATTTCACCCCTTAACCTTTTCATTTTTGGCCACCCCATCTGTGGCCACACCAAGTCCCAGGACCTCCTGGTCAACTTCCTCCTGGCTGTGGCCAAGTGGGCCCTATATTTGACCATGAAGGAGGCTCTGGCTGGGAAGATGCCTGTGATGTCTCTGAGTGGAGCACCAGTGGGCAGCATCCACCAGCTCCTTGGATGCCTTTGAGGACTAGTGGGTGCAGCCTGGGGGGCTCTGCTTGGTGTCCCCCTCAGAAGCACTTATTTTCATGTTTTGACACTTTGACCCACATGACGTTCCTATCCTGGTTTTTTCATTAGTTGTCCCAAGTATTTTGTTGTATCCATTGAACATCCATCCATTGAACCCATACAATAGGAGCTATTAGTTAGCCATGTGGGTCTCAGGGCCCACAATAATTGGGTGGTACAAATAGTCCAATTGGTACCTGAGGACACTTCCTCTTCTACCAGCTGGACTGCTGAAGCAGCCCTGAGAGTTCCCTGCACCTTTTACCCACTTCAGCAGCCTGATAGTGGAGGCTGCTGCCTGGCTATGACCGGCTGCATACCTGCTGCGCCTTCTGGGACAGCTGCCAGTGGGCTGTGGCTGCAGAGTTGGCCTTTGTGTGGCACTACTGCCATGTGTGCACCCTGCCCAGCTATCTGGGTAGCTATTGCCTGGAAGATGTTCTGGGTGTGGTAGCCTGCTTTGAACTGTGAAAGCATGTCCTCCTGGCCCCATTTGGGGGGTACACAAGGCCTGCACTGGTCCTAGGGAGTACATAGGCTCCAGAAGGCATTTGTTGAATGTGTCTTAAAGCAGAAAATGGCTTCAAGCTTTTATACCTTGCAGCTAGGGGTTGCCAGAGAGTAGCCCAGCCCTGGAGCAGGAGAGGCACCAGGCCCTGGGGCTGCGCTCAGGATGGACCCCTACTGACTGCACAGACTGAGCACTAAACTTAGTGCCTGGTCACATCTACATGTGAGTTACTGCGCATTAACTAATTACAACATGATTAACCATTTTTACTGCATAATAAAGGTGTGCACATGTAGACATATGCCCATACTGCATAGTAAATTAGGCTAATGTGCAATAATGCATCTCATGTAGACACACCCACAGAATACTGGATTCTGGAGGAAGGAATAATATTGTACGATGTTATAAATATTATATTTAATACTTTATTTGGCATTCTTTCCACAATGAGTTTTTTTTGAGGATTTGATGTTGAACTCAGGTGGCATGAAAGTGATCACCAGGGCCAGAACAATACCAGCACCCAACAGTCCTCCTCTGTGGCCTCCCCTGCACTGGCCACCAGGAATGCCTGCCACTCCAGGGCCTCAATCTGCCAGTCCTTGGGCCGGGAGCCTCTCCTGGATTTCTCAGTCCACCTGGTCCCCCTCCTTCTCATGCCAATCCCATGCCTTCTCACAGGAAATGTTTTCCACCCACAACTGTTCTACCAGGTGATGTCCTCTGCCCACCAAGCATCCTGTAGGGTGACATCCTCTGCCCACCAAGCCCATGAGTCCATGAGGTGCTCCTCAGACACTATGACCAGGCACTCTAGAAGGAGGGTACAGTCCTGGGTCCTCTGCTGCCTGAGCCAGCACATCCACATGGCCCCACCTGAGGCTAGCAGGAACCCTGAGCCACCATCCTGCCTGGTAACTGGTGCCTCTCCCCTGCATGCAGCTGCAGGACCTGCAGAGCCAAGAGAAAGAGGTTGTTTGTGAGATTTTGCAATATTTTGAAGATAAGACGATCTGTACCAGCAGGCCATGCAATGCCCAGCCTCAGATTGGGAATTGTGCATGAACAAGTGCCCAGAGACCATGGTAAATTGACCAGGAAGGCCCAGGTGGCCACTGGATGCTGGCTGCAGGCAGCCTGCATCCCCCACCCTGTTCACAGGCTGCGACAGGCCTGGCCACTGGCAGCACCCGCTGCCATGACTCCAGATCCACTCCCCCACTTCTCCTCCTGCAGGCCAGCCTGCCTTCTGTACTGGCACCAAGCCCACAGCATTTCAGGGAACACAGGGCTTCCAGACAACTGGGATGCAGAGCTGCTGGTGCCCCCACCCTCCCTGCAGGAATCCTCTCTGCTCTTCTGAAAGTGTCTCAGCTGCAATTCAAGGAGCTGTTTTCATGGACTGAGGGGTGCCTGGCTATGCCTTGCTGCTGCTGCTGGCCATGGTGACCTGGACACACCTGCATACCTGGCACAGGACTGCTTTGACAGTGCAGCAGATAAGCCTGCCCTGCACTGCAACCTCTGCTACCACCTGGAGGTCTACCTGTGTCTGCTGTACACATTGCTGTCCCCTGCAGCCAAGGAGAACATTACCACCAGCATCAACATGTTCCTTGGCTTGTGAGAGGCTGTGGGGACATGGGCTGCTCAATTAAGTTTTGCACTGTCTGCCATCTCCCTGTGTGTGGGCGGGGGAGGGGACCTAGGGCCAGGGAAGTGCAGCTGGGCTGGGCTGGGCTGGGCTGGACAGGAAGGGGGGAGAGGGTATGGCAGGGGCAGGAGCCAGGGCATGAGTGTGAAGGGCCCTCCCCCCAGTAAGCATGGGCTGGCATGCCCAGTAGCCCAGGTTAGTCCCTGCTGGTGAGGATGTGTGGCTCCTGGTGGTGTCCTGGGGAACAGGGGCACAGCATCTGGCTGTCGAGGCAGGGGCTCCCTCTGGGCAGGAGCTGGAGCTGCTGGTAGCCAGGAGCTCATGGGTGGGGCTGAGCCTGCAGATCTGTGGGGGCAGGTACTGGCCTAGGCTCCCAGAACTACTCAATGACACTAGGGATGGAGGCCTCAGCAGGACAGACTCCTGGAAGCCCAAGGGGCCCTCTGCCTGTGATGCATCACCATGGCTGCTAGGCCATAATAAAAGTTTGGGCAGGTCTCCCGTGCTCAAATAGATGGCACAGCTGTGGCCAGTGTCTTGGGGCATGACAGTGTTTTCCAGTTGCCACATAAAGGGCATGGACTTATCAGCAGGCCCCTGACCAGCAGTTGTGGTTAGTGACTGTGACCCACTGTGCCCACAAGGACTTGACTATTACAGGCACACTGACCGGTCATGCCGTGCTCACACATGCAACCTGACAGCCCCTCATAAATGTGGCCATTGGAGAGTCTGCCCCATGCAAACTGGCTGAAGACCTCAACCTTGACACGAGGTCTGCGGTCTCCTCCTAGCACTATTTGGGGCCCCAGGAAGCAGTGTGTGTTTTTGGAGAAGATGCCAGCATGGCTCCGTTGATGTCTTTCTGGGCCTCTACATAGCAGTCCAAGTCCTGCTGGGCCCAGGCAAATGCTTACATTGCTCAGCACAGCGGCATGACATGGGACTGGCAGGCATGCAGCAAGGCAGCAGCTGTAGGGTCCGGGGAGGCTGCTGTGGGTAGTCTTTGACCAGATAGAGCTGGACCCAGTGGCCAAAAGCTGGTTGCAGGTGGCCCTGGGTAGTGCCAGGCCTGGCAGCTGCCTGCAGCACCCTGCAGAGATGAACAGTGTGGCCCTGGCAGCTGTGCAGCACTGCAGTGCCAGGGAATAGTGCTAAGGCACAGACAGACTACTGCAGCTGCCCTGTGACCTATTCTGGAGGACACAGTGGCCAGCAGTGGCCACTGGCTGCCAGCATGTGTCCCTGGGCCTCAGTGTTGCTGCAGGCTCTCCTGTAGTATGCTGCTGTAGAGGTGTGTGTGTGTGTGTGTGTGTGTGTGTGTGTGTGTGTGTGTGTGTGTGTGTGTGTGTGTGAGTGTGTGTGTTTGGAATCTCACGGATTAAAGAGAGCATACAGCTAGGCCATCCCTGGGGCAGGAGGGGCTCTCAGCCCTGGGGCTAGCCTGAGTCTAGCCACCCAAGTGGTGGGGATGACTGGGAACAAATTTTCTCCTGGTCAACACCTATACATACTCTACTGTGCAGTAACTACTGGTGAGTAAATTTGCTACTTGCATTTTCAGGTAGCAAATTTACTCATGAGTAAGCAATTTACTTTGCAGTAAGCATCTGCACATTTAGACGTGTCGCTTCCTGTGTAGTAATTTGCTCTACTGCACAGTGAAGCATCTCATGTAAATGCATCCTCTCAAGGAGAAAATTGGCTTCCTGGCTTAATACACACACCTCAGGTTTGGGTGATTGATTTTGGGGGGAAAGGTGCATACTGTATGCAAATATATATGGTAATTATATTGCCCAAAAGCACACTTTTAACCTACACAGTTATTCAGGCAAAATGTTTAAGTGTATGCCAATCCCAAACATACCTCAGTATACACTCCTTTTAGCAGATCACTAATATTTTTATACACTATTGCTTCTAATATGTTAACCATTCATCCTGTTGAATATTAACCATCCATTCCTATTTCTTGTGTTCTGCTTCTTAGCTAGCTTGTGATCCACAACACAATTTTACTTCTTAGCAAATCAGCACTCAGTTTCTTAAGAGCATCTTGAGGGAAATAGTTACTGACATCTGAAAGCCCAAATAAATTATTATAATTGTGATTATATTACTGCTATTTTATGCATATGACATTTAGCAAAGACTTAAATGTTAGGTAGCTTTCTTCCTTCCACTAAGAATAGTAAAAGTGAGTAAATACCAAGGCAGTTAGCCTGCACTTACTTCCATGCTCCTGCAGCTAACATACCAGTAGTACCCAAGTGGATAGTAAAAACTAAGTTGAGTATGTCTACCAAATCATAGGCTTTTGATGTTTATACATACCAACCAGGAGAAAGGTGTGGGGTGCAGATTAAATGACTTAATAGTGTTCTTCCCATTTCCCTGGAAGCCTTCTTCTATGGGATCATTCTGATAAACTAATTCCATTTCCTGCTCTGAAGAGAAGAGAAAATAGCCCTTTGCCTTTTTGAAGTGAGATTTTGAAATACTTCGTTTCTGAAACTGAAGTAAAACAAAATCTAGAATAATTATTACCCCTGATGGAAAATGAATTATGCATGTATGCAATCTACTATATGCATTATATACAGAAGAAGACATAAATAATGAAAACCTAATTTCTACAAGGGGCAGATATTCTGTTGTCACGTTCTATAATAGGTAAGTTATTACTGCTTATTTTCTGCCCTAAATCCATTTTAAAATTCATATTAACAACCATTTCAATGAAACTGGACTTCAGATGAGCCAGATTGCCAAGATTGCCAAGGATGTGTTCATCCTCCTCCTTAAATTCCATTGATGTTTTACCAGAGATTTCTGATCATCCAGAAAGGCTACTGGTCCTGCTTAAAAACAAGTAATTGATCTTAAATAAAGAGTGGTCATATTTTTTTGTAAATTTTATAAAGATCATCTTAGAAGAGATGTATTGTTAACCTTGGTCGGATAAACTAAGAAATAATTTGACTTCTATATTTGGGACTAAGTAGCACCAAAATTAATTCTAATAATTTTCTTTGTGTGTGTGTGTTAACTGAACATATGCCTAACTACTTGTAGCACCAAGAACATAAATTCTAAGTTGTACAATGCAGGAACTATGATTAAAACTTTCATCCCATTAGTAAACAAGAATCCTACATTGGCCATCAATAAAAAGAGGATTCTACTTCATGTCTTTAAAAAATATTGTTCTACCTTGGACCTGAACAAGGTCTCTGAGCACTATTTCAGAAACAAAATAACCAAAGAATATTTTGTAATGTGTCTACAGAATGGCAATAGAGTGAAAATGGCCTCCCTGGGCTTCTATACACGTGCAGGGAGCTTGCTGTACCACGCTGTGCAATTCCAGCACGTTGGAGCAGACTTGATTAATTACGTCTGCTGAAGTGTGGAAATGAATGTGTTCCGGTAGCCTCCAGTGTCATGTGCATCAGTGTTCCTGCACTAGAAAATGGTAACAGGGCACGTTAAAATAAAATTTGTTCAACAATCTTTAGTCCAAAGCACCCCACCACCATTTTACAGTGTGGGGATGCTGATACACGTGACACTTTGGGCCCTTTTAATAAGCACAGCCCTCAGAGCTGCACTAATTAAAGCACCTCTCCCCCCACCACCCCAAGCCTCCTGGAGCAAATGTATAAATGCCCCTTGGGTCCCATTCAATCAATGAATTCCACGTGGGTACAGGATTTCACTCACATAGATCTCACCACCAGCATTGGAAGCATACCCATTTCATGTCCTGACTTATGAGTGTTTAATTTTGGCACTTCAATTTTCACTTAAAATGCTTTCCTGTAGGATGTATTCTAGAATTTGAAAAGTTTAGTGGATCTTTTGAAGCTTTCAGCTGCACAACAAGCGTCATAAGGAGTTCAGCAAACATTAATAATCCCCCTTGTAGCTGCTTTGATGTTACCTACCTGATTGATGTGTATGGCCCATCCCACAAGTCAGCAATGATGTAACCAAGTGCTAGGTTCATCATTCCTTTTTTTTTATACTGTGTATAGCTTGAAAATTCTTTCCAGTGATGTGATGGATTTTCTGAACAACACCTAATCTATTCCGAAATACTAGACATTCTTCTCTCTAGAGAAATATACTAAGAAGTTATTGTGTGATCATTTATGTACAGATTCAAAATAGGTATCTAGTCACAGCTATGCTGTGTTATCTCATCTAAAATTTGGGCATGTGTGTCCTTAAGTCAAATTTAAAAAATGAGTTCTTCACCCTAGGTATCTAGATCTTGAACAGAAAAGGCTTATGCACCTTTTTATTGAAATTCACAGCACCCAACCTGCTATACAGGAAAGGCATAGTCCAGCCAATAGGTACCGTTGGGTGTGTGTGTGTGTGTGTGTGTGAGATTGGAATCTCTCAGACTAAAGAAAAAAATCTGCTGTTTCCTGAAGACTCAGGCAAGGTATTTCCATTAAGATGGGGTTCACAGACTGAAACCCCTGCCTAAAATTGACTGCCTAAAATGTGGCCTTATTAAACTGTAGAAGGAAGGAGGAGAAGGAAAAAGACACATCAAGATTTAGTAAGTGGTTAGAGCAGGGGTGTCAAAGATAGAGCCAGCAGAACCACAACTTACTGGTGCTGGCCTTGGGTCTTGAGTTGACTCAGATGTCACATGAGTGGGTGCTGGACCAGTTCCACATAGAATCATAGAAATTAGGGTTGGAAGGGACCTCAAGAGCTCCTTTAGTCCAACCCCCTGATCAAAACATAGATTTCATAGACATTAGGGCTGGAAGGGACCTCAGGAGATCATCGAGTCCAGCCCCCTGCCCAAAGGGCAGGAAGTCAGCTGGGGTTATAGGATCCCAGCAACATAAGCATCCAATTTGC